>NC_092144.1:30263090-30565444 GCF_043159975.1 Macaca nemestrina
AGAAGCTTTCTGAGAAACTTCTTTGTGTTCTGTGAAATCATATCACAGAGTTACAGCTTTCCCCTCAAGAAGCCTTTCGCTAAGACAGTTCTTGTGGAATTGGCAAAGTGATATTCGGAAGCCCATAGAGGGCTATGGTGAAAAAGGAAATATCCTCAGATGAAATCTGGAAAGAAGCTTTCTGAGAAACTGCTTAGTGTTCTGTTAATTCATCTCACAGAGTTAAATCTGTATTTCGTGGATCTCTTTGCTAGCCTTATTTCTGTGGAATCTGAGAACAGATATTTCGGATCCCATTGAAGACTATAGGGCCAAAGGAAATATCCTTCGATAACAAAGAGAAAGAAGCTGTCTGAGAAACTTCTTTGTGTTCTGTAAAATCATCTCACCGAGTTACACCTTTCCCCTCAAGAAGCCTTTCGCTAAGACAGTTCTTGTGGAATTGGCAAAGTGATATTTGGAAGCCCATAGAGGGCTACGGTGAAAAAGGAAATATCCTCAGATGAAATCTGGAAAGAAGCTTTCTGAGAAACTTCTCTGTGATGTGTGACTTCCACTCACAGAGTTACATCTGTATTTCGTGGATCTCTTTGCTATCCTTATTTCTGTGGAATCTGAGAACAGATATTTCGGATCCCTTTGAAGACTATAGGGCCAAAGGAAATATCCTCCGATAACAAAGAGAAAGAAGCTTTCTGAGAAACTTCTTTGTGTTCTGTGAAATCATCTCACAGAGTTACAGCTTTCCACTCAAGAGGCCTTTCGCTAAGACGGTTCTTGTGGAATTGGCAAAGTGATATTTGGAAGCCCATAGAGGGCTATGGTGAAAAAGGAAATATCCTCAGATGAAATCTGGAAAGAAGCTTTCTGAGAAACTGCTTAGTGTTCTGTTAATTCATCTCACAGAGTTACATCTGTATTTCGTGGATCTCTTTGCTAGCCTTATTTCTGTGGAATCTGAGAACAGATATTTCGGATCCCATTGAAGACTATGGGGCCAAAGGAAATATCCTCCGATAACAAAGAGAAAGAAGCTTTCTGAGAAACTTCTTTGTGTTCTGTGAAATCATCTCAGAGAGTTACAGCTTTCCCCTCAAGAAGCCTTTCGATAAGACAGTTCTTGTGGAATTGGCAAAGTGATATTCGGAAGCCCATAGAGGGCTATGGTGAAAAAGGAAATATCCTCAGATGAAATCTGGAAAGAAGCTTTCTGAGAAACTGCTTAGTGTTCTGTTAATTCATCTCACAGAGTTACATCTGTATTTCGTGGATCTCTTTGCTAACCTTATTTCTGTGGAATCTGAGAACAGATATTTCGGATCCCATTGAAGACTATAGGGCCAAAGGAAATATCCTCCGATAAAAAGAGAAAGAAGCTTTCTAAGAAACTTCTTTGTGTTCTGTGAAATCATCTCACAGAGTTACAGCTTTCCCCTCAAGAAGCCTTTCGCTAATACAGTTCTTGTGGAATTGGCAAAGTGATATTTGGAAGCCCATAGAGGGCTATGGTGAAAAAGGAAATATCCTCAGATGAAATCTGGAAAGAAGCTTTCTGAGAAACTGCTTAGTGTTCTGTTAATTCATCTCACAGAGTTACATCTGTATTTCGTGGATCTCTTTGCTGGCCTTATTTCTGTGGAATCTGAGAACAGATATTTCGGATCCCATGGAAGACTATAGGGCCAAAGGAAATATCCTTCGATAACAAAGAGAAAGAAGCTGTCTGATGAACTTCTTTGTGTTCTGTAAAATCATCTCACAGAGTTACAGCTTTCCCCTCAAGAAGCCTTTCGCTAAGACAGTTCTTGTGGAATTGGCAAAGTGATATTTGGAAGCCCATAGAGGGCTATGGTGAAAATGGAAATATCCTCAGATGAAATCTGGAAAGAAGCTTTCTGAGAAACTGCTTAGTGTTCTGTTAATTCATCTCACAGAGTTACATCTGTATTTCGTGGATCTCTTTGCTAGCCTTATTTCTGTGGAATCTGAGAACAGATATTTCGGATCCCATTGAAGACTATAGGGCCAAAGGAAATATCCTTCGATAACAAAGAGAAAGAAGCTGTCTGAGAAACTTCTTTGTGTTCTGTAAAATCATCTCACAGAGTTACGGCTTTCCCCTCAAGAAGCCTTTCGCTAAGACAGTTCTTGTGGAATTGGCAAAGTGATATTTGGAAGCCCATAGAGGGCTATGGTGAAAAAGGAAATATCCTCAGATGAAATCTGGAAAGAAGCTTTCTGAGAAACTTCTCTGTGATGTGTGACTTCCACTCACAGAGTTACATCTGTATTTCGTGCATCTCTTTGCTATCCATATTTCTGTGGAATCTGAGAGCAGATATTTCGGATCCCTTTGAAGACTATACGGCCAAAGGAAATATCCTCCGATAACAAAGAGAAAGAAGCTTTCTGAGAAACTTCTTTGTGTTCTGTGAAATCATCTCACAGAGTTACAGCTTTCTCCTCAAGAAGCCTTTCGCTAAGACGGTTCTTGTGGAATTGGCAAAGTGATATTTGGAAGCCCATATAGGGCTATGGTGAAAAAGGAAATATACTCAGATGAAATCTGTAAAGAAGCTTTCTGAGAAACTGCTTAGTGTTCTGTTAATTCATCTCACAGAGTTACATCTGTATTTCGTGGATCTCTTTGCTAGCCTTATGTCTGTGGAATCTGAGAACAGATATTTCGGATCCCATTGAAGACTATAGGGCCAAAGGAAATATCCTCCGATAACAAAGAGAAAGAAGCTTTCTGAGAAACTTCTTTGTGTTCTGTGAAATCATCTCACAGAGTTACAGCTTTCCCCTCAAGAAGCCTTTCGCTGAGACAATTCTTGTGGAATTGGCATAGTGATATTTGGAAGGCCATAGAGGGCTATGGTGAAAAAGGAAATATCCTCAGATGAAATCTGGAAAGAAGCTTTCTGAGAAACTGCTTAGTGTTCTGCTAATTCATCTCACAGAGTTACATCTGTATTTTGTGGATCTCTTTGCTAGCCTTATTTCTGTGGAATCTGAGAACAGATATTTCGGATCCCATTGAAGATTATAGTGCCAAAGGAAATATCCTCCGACAACAAAGAGAAAGAAGCTTTCTGAGAAACTTCTTTGTGTTCTGTGAAATCATCTCACAGAGTTACAGCTTTCCCCTCAAGAAGCCTTTCGCTAAGACAGTTCTTGTGGAATTGGCAAAGTGATATTCGGAAGCCCATAGAGGGCTATGGTGAAAAAGGAAATATCCTCAGATGAAATCTGGAAAGAAGCTTTCTGAGAAACTGCTTAGTGTTCTGTTAATTCATCTCACAGAGTTACATCTGTATTTCGTGGATCTCTTTGCTAGCCTTATTTCTGTGGAATCTGAGAACAGATATTTCGGATCCCATTGAAGACTATAGGGCCAAAGGAAATATCCTCCGATAAAAAGAGAAAGAAGCTTTCTGAGAAACTTCTTTGTGTTCTGTGAAATCATCTCACAGAGTTACAGCTTTCCCCTCAAGAAGCCTTTCGCTAAGACAGTTCTTGTGGAATTGGCAAAGTGATATTTGGAAGCCCATAGAGGGCTATGGTGAAAAAGGAAATATCCTCAGATGAAATCTGGAAAGAAGCTTTCTGAGAAACTGCTTAGTGTTCTGTTAATTCATCTCACAGAGTTACATCTGTATTTCGTGGATCTCTTTGCTAGCCTTATTTCTGTGGAATCTGAGAACAGATATTTCGGATCCCATTGAAGACTATAGGGCCAAAGGAAATATCCTCCGATAACAAAGAGAAAGAAGCTTTCTGAGAAACTTCTTTGTGTTCTGTAAAATCATCTCACAGAGTTACAGCTTTCCCCTCAAGAAGCCTTTCGCTAAGACAGTTCTTGTGGAATTGGCAAAGTGATATTTGGAAGCCCATAGAGGGCTATGGTGAAAAAGGAAATATCCTCAGATGAAATCTGGAAAGAAGCTTTCTGAGAAACTGCTTAGTGTTCTGTTAATTCATCTCACAGAGTTACATCTGTATTTCGTGGATCTCTTTGCTCGCCTTATTTCTGTGGAAACTGAGAACAGATATTTCGGATCCCATTGAAGACTATAGGGCCAAAGGAAATATCCTCCGATAACAAAGAGAAAGAAGCTTTCTGAGAAACTTCTTTGTGTTCTGTGAAATCATCTCACAGAGTTACAGCTTTCCCGTCAAGAAGCCTTTCGCTAAGACAGTTCTTGTGGAATTGGCAAAGTGATATTTGGAAACCCATAGAGGGCTATGGTGAAAAAGGAAATATCCTCAGATGAAATCTGGAAAGAAGCTTTCTGAGAAACTGCTTAGTGTTCTGTTAATTCATCTCACAGAGTTACATCTGTATTTCGTGGATCTATTTGCTAGCCTTATTTCTGTGGAATCTGAGAACAGATATTTCGGATCCCATTGAAGACTATAGGGCCAAAGGAAATATCCTCCGATAACAAAGAGAAAGAAGCTTTCTGAGAAACTTCTTTGTGTTCTGTAAAATCATCTCACAGAGTTACAGCTTTCCCCTCAAGAAGCCTTTCGCTAAGACAGTTCTTGTGGAATTGGCAAAGTGATATTTGGAAGCCCATAGAGGGCTATGGTGAAAAAGGAAATATCCTCAGATGAAATCTGGATAGAAGCTTTCTGAGAAACTGCTTAGTGTTCTGTTAATTCATCTCACAGAGTTACATCTGTATTTTGTGGATCTCTTTGCTAGCCTTATTTCTGTGGAATCTGAGAACAGATATTTCGGATCCCTTTGAAGACTATAGGGCCAAAGGAAATATCCTCCGATAACAAAGAGAAAGAAGCTTTCTGAGAAACTTCTTTGTGTTCTGTGAAATCATCTCACAGAGTAACAGCTTTCCCCTCAAGAAGCCTTTCGCTAAGACAGTTCTTGTGGAATTGGCAAAGTGATATTTGGAAGCCCATAGAGGGCTATGGTGAAAAAGGAAATATCCTCAGATGAAATCTGGAAAGAAGCTTTCTGAGAAACTGCTTAGTGTTCTGTTAATTCATCTCACAGAGTTACATCTGTATTTCGTGGATCTCTTTGCTAGCCTTATTTCTGTGGAATCTGAGAACAGATATTTCGGATCCCATTGAAGACTATAGGGCCAAAGGAAATATCCTCCGATAACAAAGAGAAAGAAGCTTTCTGAGAAACTTCTTTGTGTTCTGTGAAATCATCTCACAGAGTTACAGCTTTCCCCTCAAGAAGCCTTTCGCTAAGACAGTTCTTGTGGAATTGGCAAAGTGATATTTGGAAGCCCATAGAGGGCTATGGTGAAAAAGGAAATATCCTCAGATGAAATCTGGAAAGAAGCTTTCTGAGAAACTGCTTAGTGTTCTGTTAATTCATCTCACAGAGTTACATCCGTATTTCGTGGATCTCTTTGCTAGCCTTATTTCTGTGGAATCTGAGAACAGATATTTCGGATCCCTTTGAAGACTATAGTGCCAAAGGAAATATCCTCCGATAACAAAGAGAAAGAAGCTTTCTGAGAAACTTCTTTGTGTTCTGTGAAATCATCTCACAGAGTTACAGCTTTCCCCTCAAGAAGCCTTTCGCTAAGACAGTTCTTGTGGAATTGGCAAAGTGATATTTGGAAGCCCATAGAGGGCTATGGTGAAAAAGGAAATATCCTCAGATGAAATCTGGAAAGAAGCTTTCTGAGATACTGCTTAGTGTTCTGTTAATTCATCTCACAGAGTTACATCTGTATTTTGTGGATCTCTTTGCTAGCCTTATTTCTGTGGAATCTGAGAACAGATATTTCGGATCCCATTGAAGACTATGGGGCCAAAGGAAATATCCTCCGATAACAAAGAGAAAGAAGCTTTCTGAGAAACTTCTTTGTGTTCTGTGAAATCATCTCACAGAGATACAGCTTTCTCCTCAAGAAGCCTTTCGCTAAGACAGTTCTTGTGGAATTGGAAAAGTGATATTCGGAAGCCCATAGAGGGCTATGGTGAAAAAGGAAATATCCTCAGATGAAATCTGGAAAGAAGCTTTCTGAGAAACTGCTTAGTGTTCTGTTAATTCATCTCACAGAGTTACATCTGTATTTCGTGGATCTCTTTGCTAGCCTTATTTCTGTGGAATCTGAG
Source organism: Macaca nemestrina (assembly GCF_043159975.1). NCBI lineage: Eukaryota > Metazoa > Chordata > Mammalia > Primates > Cercopithecidae > Macaca > Macaca nemestrina. The sequence continues at coordinate 30,269,196 of NC_092144.1, forward strand.
CACAGATATTTCGGATCCCATTGAAGACTATAGGGCCAAAGGAAATATCCTCCGATAACAAAGAGAAAGAAGCTTTCTGAGAAACTTCTTTGTGTTCTGTAAAATCATCTCACAGAGTTACAGCTTTCCCCTCAAGAAGCCTTTCGCTAAGACAGTTCTTGTGGAATTGGCAAAGTGATATTTGGAAGCCCATAGAGGGCTATGGTGGAAAAGGAAATATCCTCAGATGAAATCTGGAAAGAAGCTTTCTGAGAAACTGCTTAGTGTTCTGTTAATTCAACTCACAGAGTTACATCTGTATTTCGTGGATCTCTTTGCTCGCCTTATTTCTGTGGAAACTGAGAACAGATATTTCGGATCCCATTGAAGACTATAGGGCCAAAGGAAATATCCTCCGATAACAAAGAGAAAGAAGCTTTCTGAGAAACTTCTTTGTGTTCTGTGAAATCATCTCACAGAGTTACAGCTTTCCCCTCAAGAAGCCTTTCGCTAAGACAGTTCTTGTGGAATTGGCAAAGTGATATTTGGAAACCCATAGAGGGCTATGGTGAAAAAGGAAATATCCTCAGATGAAATCTGGAAAGAAGCTTTCTGAGAAACTGCTTAGTGTTCTGTTAATTCATCTCACAGAGTTACATCTGTATTTCGTGGATCTATTTGCTAGCCTTATTTCTGTGGAATCTGAGAACAGATATTTCGGATCCCATTGAAGACTATAGGGCCAAAGGAAATATCCTCCGATAACAAAGAGAAAGAAGCTTTCTGAGAAACTTCTTTGTGTTCTGTAAAATCATCTCACAGAGTTACAGCTTTCCCCTCAAGAAGCCTTTCGCTAAGACAGTTCTTGTGGAATTGGCAAAGTGATATTTGGAAGCACATAGAGGGCTATGGTGAAAAAGGAAATATCCTCAGATGAAATCTGGATAGAAGCTTTCTGAGAAACTGCTTAGTGTTCTGTTAATTCATCTCACAGAGTTACATCTGTATTTTGTGGATCTCTTTGCTAGCCTTATTTCTGTGGAATCTGAGAACAGATATTTCGGATCCCTTTGAAGACTATAGGGCCAAAGGAAATATCCTCCGACAACAAAGAGAAAGAAGCTTTCTGAGAAACTTCTTTGTGTTCTGTGAAATCATCTCACAGAGTTACAGCTTTCCCCTCAAGAAGCCTTTCGCTAAGACAGTTCTTGTGGAATTGGCAAAGTGATATTTGGAAGCCCATAGAGGGCTATGGTGAAAAAGGAAATATCCTCAGATGAAATCTGGAAAGAAGCTTTCTGAGAAACTGCTTAGTGTTCTGTTAATTCATCTCACAGAGTTACATCTGTATTTCGTGGATCTCTTTGCTAGCCTTATTTCTGTGGAATCTGAGAACAGATATTTCGGATCCCATTGAAGACTATAGGGCCAAAGGAAATATCCTCCGATAACAAAGAGAAAGAAGCTTTCTGAGAACCTTCTTTGTGTTCTGTGAAATCATCTCACAGAGTTACAGCTTTCCCCTCAAGAAGCCTTTCGCTAAGACAGTTCTTGTGGAATTGGCAAAGTGATATTTGGAAGCCCATAGAGGGCTATGGTGAAAAAGGAAATATCCTCAGATGAAATCTGGAAAGAAGCTTTCTGAGAAACTGCTTAGTGTTCTGTTAATTCATCTCACAGAGTTACATCTGTATTTCGTGGATCTCTTTGCTAGCCTTATTTCTGTGGAATCTGAGAACAGATATTTCGGATCCCTTTGAAGACTATAGTGCCAAAGGAAATATCCTCCGATAACAAAGAGAAAGAAGCTTTCTGAGAAACTTCTTTGTGTTCTGTGAAATCATCTCACAGAGTTACAGCTTTCCCCTCAAGAAGCCTTTCGCTAAGACAGTTCTTGTGGAATTGGCAAAGTGATATTTGGAAGCCCATAGAGGGCTATGGTGAAAAAGGAAATATCCTCAGATGAAATCTGGAAAGAAGCTTTCTGAGATACTGCTTAGTGTTCTGTTAATTCATCTCACAGAGTTACATCTGTATTTTGTGGATCTCTTTGCTAGCCTTATTTCTGTGGAATCTGAGAACAGATATTTCGGATCCCATTGAAGACTATGGGGCCAAAGGAAATATCCTCCGATAACAAAGAGAAAGAAGCTTTCTGAGAAACTTCTTTGTGTTCTGTGAAATCATCTCACAGAGATACAGCTTTCCCCTCAAGAAGCCTTTCGCTAAGACAGTTCTTGTGGAATTGGAAAAGTGATATTCGGAAGCCCATAGAGGGCTATGGTGAAAAAGGAAATATCCTCAGATGAAATCTGGAAAGAAGCTTTCTGAGAAACTGCTTAGTGTTCTGTTAATTCATCTCACAGAGTTACATCTGTATTTCGTGGATCTCTTTGCTAGCCTTATTTCTGTGGAATCTGAGAACAGATATTTCGGATCCCTTTGAAGACTATAGGGCCAAAGGAAATATCCTCCGATAACAAAGAGAAAGAAGCTTTCTGAGAAACTTCTTTGTGTTCTGTGAAATCATCTCACAGAGTTACAGCTTTCCCCTCAAGAAGCCTTTCGCTAAGACAGTTCTTGTGGAATTGGCAAAGTGATATTTGGAAGCCCATAGAGGGCTATGGTGAAAAAGGAAATATCCTCAGATGAAATCTGGAAAGAAGCTTTCTGAGAAACTGCTTAGTGTTCTGTTAATTCATCTCACAGAGTTACATCCGTATTTCGTGGATCTCTTTGCTAGCCTTATTTCTGTGGAATCTGAGAACAGATATTTCGGATCCCTTTGAAGACTATAGTGCCAAAGGAAATATCCTCCGATAACAAAGAGAAAGAAGCTTTCTGAGAAACTTCTTTGTGTTCTGTGAAATCATCTCACAGAGTTACAGCTTTCCCCTCAAGAAGCCTTTCGCTAAGACAGTTCTTGTGGAATTGGCAAAGTGATATTTGGAAGCCCATAGAGGGCTATGGTGAAAAAGGAAATATCCTCAGATGAAATCTGGAAACAAGCTTTCTGAGAAACTGCTTAGTTTTCTGTTAATTCATCTCACAGAGTTACATCTGTATTTCGTGGATCTCTTTGCTAGCCTTATTTCTGTGCAATCTGAGAACAGATATTTCGGATCCCATTGAAGACTATGGGGCCAAAGGAAATATCCTCCGATAACAAAGAGAAAGAAGCTTTCTGAGAAACTTCTTTGTGTTCTGTGAAATCATATCACAGAGTTACAGCTTTCCCCTCAAGAAGCCTTTCGCTAAGACAGTTCTTGTGGAATTGGCAAAGTGATATTCGGAAGCCCATAGAGGGCTATGGTGAAAAAGGAAATATCCTCAGATGAAATCTGGAAAGAAGCTTTCTGAGAAACTGCTTAGTGTTCTGTTAATTCATCTCACAGAGTTACATCTGTATTTCGTGGATCTCTTTGCTAGCCTTATTTCTGTGGAATCTGAGAACAGATATTTCGGATCCCATTGAAGACTATAGGGCCAAAGGAAATATCCTCCGATAACAAAGAGAAAGAAGCTTTCTGAGAAACTTCTTTGTGTTCTGTGAAATCATCTCACAGAGTTACAGCTTTCCCCTCAAGAAGCCTTTCGCTAAGACAGTTCTTGTGGAATTGGCAAAGTGATATTTGGAAGCCCATAGAGGGCTATGGTGAAAAAGGAAATATCCTCAGATGAAATCTGGAAAGAAGCTTTCTGAGAAACTGCTTAGTGTTCTGTTCATTCATCTCACAGAGTTACATCTGTATTTCGTGGATCTCTTGCTAGCCTTATTTCTGTGGAATCTGAGAACAGATATTTCGGATCCCATTGAAGACTATAGGGCCAAAGGAAATATCCTTCGATAACAAAGAGAAAGAAGCTGTCTGAGAAACTTCTTTGTGTTCTGTAAAATCATCTCACAGAGTTACAGCTTTCCCCTCAAGAAGCCTTTCGCTAAGACAGTTCTTGTGGAATTGGCAAAGTGATATTTGGAAGCCCATAGAGGGCTATGGTGAAAAAGGAAATATACTCAGATGAAATCAGGAAAGAAGCTTTCTGAGAAACTTCTCTGTGATGTGTGACTTCCACTCACAGAGTTACATCTGCATTTCGTGGATCTCTTTGCTATCCATATTTCTGTGGAATCTGAGAACAGATATTTCGGATCCCTTTGAAGACTATACGGCCAAAGGAAATATCCTCCGATAACAAAGAGAAAGAAGCTTTCTGAGAAACTTCTTTGTGTTCTGTGAAATCATCTCACAGAGTTACAGCTTTCTCCTCAAGAAGCCTTTCGCTAAGACGGTTCTTGTGGAATTGGCAAAGTGATATTTGGAAGCCCATAGAGGGCTATGGTGAAAAAGGAAATATACTCAGATGAAATCTGTAAAGAAGCTTTCTGAGAAACTGCTTAGTGTTCTGTTAATTCATCTCACAGAGTTACATCTGTATTTCGTGGATCTCTTTGCTAGCCTTATGTCTGTGGAATCTGAGAACAGATATTTCGGATCCCATTGAAGACTATAGGGCCAAAGGAAATATCCTCCGATAACAAAGAGAAAGAAGCTTTCTGAGAAACTTCTTTGTGTTCTGTGAAATCATCTCACAGAGTTACAGCTTTCCCCTCAAGAAGCCTTTCGCTAAGACAGTTCTTGTGGAATTGGCAAAGTGATATTTGGAAGCCCATAGAGGGCTATGGTGAAAAAGGAAATATCCTCAGATGAAATCTGGAAAGAAGCTTTCTGAGAAACTGCTTAGTGTTCTGTTAATTCATCTCACAGAGTTACATCTGTATTTCGTGGATCTCTTTGCTAGCCTTATTTCTGTGGAATCTGAGAACAGATATTTCGGATCCCATGGAAGACTATAGGGCCAAAGGAAATATCCTTCGATAACAAAGAGAAAGAAGCTGTCTGATGAACTTCTTTGTGTTCTGTAAAATCATCTCACAGAGTTACAGCTTTCCCCTCAAGAAGCCTTTCGCTAAGACAGTTCTTGTGGAATTGGCAAAGTGATATATGGAAGCCCACAGAGGGCTATGGTTAAAAAGGATATATCCTCAGATGAAATCTGGAAAGAAGCTTTCTGAGAAACTGCTTAGTGTTCTGTTAATTCATCTCACAGAGTTACATCTGTATTTCGTGGATCTCTTTGCTAGCCTTATTTCTGTGGAATCTGAGAACAGATATTTCGGATCCCATTGAAGACTATAGGGCCAAAGGAAATATCCTTCGATAACAAAGAGAAAGAAGCTTTCTGAGAAACTTCTTTGTGTTCTGTAAAATCATCTCACAGAGTTACAGCTTTCCCCTCAAGAAGCCTTTCGCTAAGACAGTTCTTGTGGAATTGGCAAAGTGATATTTGGAAGGCCATAGAGGGCTATGGTGAAAAAGGAAATATCCTCAGATGAAATCTGGAAAGAAGCTTTCTGAGAAACTTCTCTGTGATGTGTGACTTCCACTCACAGAGTTACATCTGTATTTCGTGGATCTCTTTGCTATCCTTATTTCTGTGGAATCTGAGAACAGATATTTCGGATCCCTTTGAAGACTATAGGGCCAAAGGAAATATCCTCCGATAACAAAGAGAAAGAAGCTTTCTGAGAAACTTCTTTGTGTTCTGTGAAATCATCTCACAGAGTTACAGCTTTCCACTCAAGAGGCCTTTCGCTAAGACGGTTCTTGTGGAATTGGCAAAGTGATATTTGGAAGCCCATAGAGGGCTATGGTGAAAAAAGAAATATCCTCAGATGAAATCTGGAAAGAAGCTTTCTGAGAAACTGCTGAGTGTTCTGTTAATTCATCTCACAGAGTTACATCTGTATTTCGTGGATCTCTTTGCTAGCCTTATTTCGGTGGAATCTGAGAACAGATATTTCTGATCCCATTGAAGACTATGGGGCCAAAGGAAATATCCTCCGATAACAAAGAGAAAGAAGCTTTCTGAGAAACTTCTTTGTGTTCTGTGAAATCATCTCACAGAGTTACAGCTTTCCCCTCAAGAAGCCTTTCGATAAGACAGTTTTTGTGGAATTGGCAAAGTGATATTCGGAAGCCCCTAGAGGGCTATGGTGAAAAAGGAAATATCCTCAGATGAAATCTGGAAAGAAGCTTTCTGAGAAACTGCTTAGTGTTCTGTTAATTCATCTCACAGAGTTACATCTGTATTTCGTGGATCTCTTTGCTAGCCTTATTTCTGTGGAATCTGAGAACAGATATTTCGGATCCCATTGAAGACTATAGGGCCAAAGGAAATATCCTCCGATAAAAAGAGAAAGAAGCTTTCTAAGAAACTTCTTTGTGTTCTGTGAAATCATCTCACAGAGTTACAGCTTTCCCCTCAAGAAGCCTTTCGCTAAGACAGTTCTTGTGGAATTGGCAAAGTGATATTTGGAAGCCCATAGAGGGCTCTGGTGAAAAAGGAAATATCCTCAGATGAAATCTGGAAAGAAGATTTCTGAGAAACTGCTTAGTGTTCTGTTAATTCATCTCACAGAGTTACATCTGTATTTTGTGGATCTCTTTGCTAGCCTTATTTCTGTGGAATCTGAGAACAGATATTTCGGATCCCATTGAAGACTATAGGGCCAAAGGAAATATCCTCCGATAACAAAGAGAAAGAAGCTTTCTGAGAAACTTCTTTGTGTTCTGTGAAATCATCTCACAGAGTTACAGCTTTCCCCCCAAGAAGCCTTTCGCTAAGACAGTTCTTGTGGAATTGGCAAAGTGATATTTGGAAGCCCATAGAGGGCTATGGTGAAAAAGGAAATATCCTCAGATGAAATCTGGAAAGAAGCTTTCTGAGAAACTGCTTAGGTTCTGTTAATTCATCTCACAGAGTTACATCTGTATTTCGTGGATCTCTTTGCTAGCCTTATTTCTGTGGAATCTGAGAACAGATATTTCGGATCCCATTGAAGACTATAGGGCCAAAGGAAATATCCTCCGATAACAAAGAGAAAGAAGCTTTCTGAGAAACTTCTTTGTGTTCTGTAAAATCATCTCACAGAGTTACAGCTTTCCCCTCAAGAAGCCTTTCGCTAAGACAGTTCTTGTGGAATTGGCAAAGTGATATTTGGAAGCCCATAGAGGGCTATGGTGAAAAAGGAAATATCCTCAGATGAAATCTGGAAAGAAGCTTTCTGAGAAACTGCTTAGTGTTCTGTTAATTCATCTCACAGAGTTACATCTGTATTTCGTGGATCTCTTTGCTCGCCTTATTTCTGTGGAAACTGAGAACAGATATTTCGGATCCCATTGAAGACTATAGGGCCAAAGGAAATATCCTCCGATAACAAAGAGAAAGAAGCTTTCTGAGAAACTTCTTTGTGTTCTGTGAAATCATCTCACAGAGTTACAGCTTTCCCCTCAAGAAGCCTTTCGCTAAGACAGTTCTTGTGGAATTGGCAAAGTGATATTTGGAAGCCCATAGAGGGCTATGGTGAAAAAGGAAATATCCTCAGATGAAATCTGGAAAGAAGCTGTCTGAGAAACTGCTTAGTGTTCTGTTAATTCATCTCACAGAGTTACATCTGTATTTCGTGGATCTATTTGCTAGCCTTATTTCTGTGGAATCTGAGAACAGATATTTCGGATCCCATTGAAGACTATAGGGCCAAAGGAAATATCCTCCGATAACAAAGAGAAAGAAGCTTTCTGAGAAACTTCTTTGTGTTCTGTAAAATCATCTCACAGAGTTACAGCTTTCCCCTCAAGAAGCCTTTCGCTAAGACAGTTCTTGTGGAATTGGCAAAGTGATATTTGGAAGCCCATAGAGGGCTATGGTGAAAAAGGAAATATCCTCAGATGAAATCTGGAAAGAAGCTTTCTGAGAAACTGCTTAGTGTTCTGTTAATTCATCTCACAGAGTTACATCTGTATTTTGTGGATCTCTTTGCTAGCCTTATTTCTGTGGAATCTGAGAACAGATATTTCGGATCCCTTTGAAGACTATAGGGCCAAAGGAAATATCCTCCGATAACAAAGAGAAAGAAGCTTTCTGAGAAACTTCTTTGTGTTCTGTGAAATCATCTCACAGAGTTACAGCTTTCCCCTCAAGAAGCCTTTCGCTAAGACAGTTCTTGTGGAATTGGCAAAGTGATATTTGGAAGCCCATAGAGGGCTATGGTGAAAAAGGAAATATCCTCAGATGAAATCTGGAAAGAAGCTTTCTGAGAAACTGCTTAGTGTTCTGTTAATTCATCTCACAGAGTTACATCTGTATTTCGTGGATCTCTTTGCTAGCCTTATTTCTGTGGAATCTGAGAACAGATATTTCGGATCCCATTGAAGACTATAGGGCCAAAGGAAATATCCTCCGATAACAAAGAGAAAGAAGCTTTCTGAGAAACTTCTTTGTGTTCTGTGAAATCATCTCACAGAGTTACAGCTTTCCCCTCAAGAAGCCTTTCGCTAAGACAGTTCTTGTGGAATTGGCAAAGTGATATTTGGAAGCCCATAGAGGGCTATGGTGAAAAAGGAAATATCCTCAGATGAAATCTGGAAAGAAGCTTTCTGAGAAACTGCTTAGTGTTCTGTTAATTCATCTCACAGAGTTACATCTGTATTTCGTGGATCTCTTTGCTAGCCTTATTTCTGTGGAATCTGAGAACAGATATTTCGGATCCCTTTGAAGACTATAGTGCCAAAGGAAATATCCTCCGATAACAAAGAGAAAGAAGCTTTCTGAGAAACTTCTTTGTGTTCTGTGAAATCATCTCACAGAGTTACAGCTTTCCCCTCAAGAAGCCTTTCGCTAAGACAGTTCTTGTGGAATTGGCAAAGTGATATTTGGAAGCCCATAGAGGGCTATGGTGAAAAAGGAAATATCCTCAGATGAAATCTGGAAAGAAGCTTTCTGAGATACTGCTTAGTGTTCTGTTAATTCATCTCACAGAGTTACATCTGTATTTTGTGGATCTCTTTGCTAGCCTTATTTCTGTGGAATCTGAGAACAGATATTTCGGATCCCATTGAAGACTATGGGGCCAAAGGAAATATCCTCCGATAACAAAGAGAAAGAAGCTTTCTGAGAAACTTCTTTGTGTTCTGTGAAATCATCTCACAGAGATACAGCTTTCCCCTCAAGAAGCCTTTCGCTAAGACAGTTCTTGTGGAATTGGAAAAGTGATATTCGGAAGCCCATAGAGGGCTATGGTGAAAAAGGAAATATCCTCAGATGAAATCTGGAAAGAAGCTTTCTGAGAAACTGCTTAGTGTTCTGTTAATTCATCTCACAGAGTTACATCTGTATTTCGTGGATCTCTTTGCTAGCCTTATTTCTGTGGAATCTGAGAACAGATATTTCGGATCCCTTTGAAGACTATAGGGCCAAAGGAAATATCCTCCGATAACAAAGAGAAAGAAGCTTTCTGAGAAACTTCTTTGTGTTCTGTGAAATCATCTCACAGAGTTACAGCTTTCCCCTCAAGAAGCCTTTCGCTAAGACAGTTCTTGTGGAATTGGCAAAGTGATATTTGGAAGCCCATAGAGGGCTATGGTGAAAAAGGAAATATCCTCAGATGAAATCTGGAAAGAAGCTTTCTGAGAAACTGCTTAGTGTTCTGTTAATTCATCTCACAGAGTTACATCCGTATTTCGTGGATCTCTTTGCTAGCCTTATTTCTGTGGAATCTGAGAACAGATATTTCGGATCCCTTTGAAGACTATAGTGCCAAAGGAAATATCCTCCGATAACAAAGAGAAAGAAGCTTTCTGAGAAACTTCTTTGTGTTCTGTGAAATCATCTCACAGAGTTACAGCTTTCCCCTCAAGAAGCCTTTCGCTAAGACAGTTCTTGTGGAATTGGCAAAGTGATATTTGGAAGCCCATAGAGGGCTATGGTGAAAAAGGAAATATCCTCAGATGAAATCTGGAAACAAGCTTTCTGAGAAACTGCTTAGTTTTCTGTTAATTCATCTCACAGAGTTACATCTGTATTTCGTGGATCTCTTTGCTAGCCTTATTTCTGTGCAATCTGAGAACAGATATTTCGGATCCCATTGAAGACTATGGGGCCAAAGGAAATATCCTCCGATAACAAAGAGAAAGAAGCTTTCTGAGAAACTTCTTTGTGTTCTGTGAAATCATATCACAGAGTTACAGCTTTCCCCTCAAGAAGCCTTTCGCTAAGACAGTTCTTGTGGAATTGGCAAAGTGATATTCGGAAGCCCATAGAGGGCTATGGTGAAAAAGGAAATATCCTCAGATGAAATCTGGAAAGAAGCTTTCTGAGAAACTGCTTAGTGTTCTGTTAATTCATCTCACAGAGTTACATCTGTATTTCGTGGATCTCTTTGCTAGCCTTATTTCTGTGGAATCTGAGAACAGATATTTCGGATCCCATTGAAGACTATAGGGCCAAAGGAAATATCCTCCGATAACAAAGAGAAAGAAGCTTTCTGAGAAACTTCTTTGTGTTCTGTGAAATCATCTCACAGAGTTACAGCTTTCCCCTCAAGAAGCCTTTCGCTAAGACAGTTCTTGTGGAATTGGCAAAGTGATATTTGGAAGCCCATAGAGGGCTATGGTGAAAAAGGAAATATCCTCAGATGAAATCTGGAAAGAAGCTTTCTGAGAAACTGCTTAGTGTTCTGTTCATTCATCTCACAGAGTTACATCTGTATTTCGTGGATCTCTTGCTAGCCTTATTTCTGTGGAATCTGAGAACAGATATTTCGGATCCCATTGAAGACTATAGGGCCAAAGGAAATATCCTTCGATAACAAAGAGAAAGAAGCTGTCTGAGAAACTTCTTTGTGTTCTGTAAAATCATCTCACAGAGTTACAGCTTTCCCCTCAAGAAGCCTTTCGCTAAGACAGTTCTTGTGGAATTGGCAAAGTGATATTTGGAAGCCCATAGAGGGCTATGGTGAAAAAGGAAATATACTCAGATGAAATCTGGAAAGAAGCTTTCTGAGAAACTTCTCTGTGATGTGTGACTTCCACTCACAGAGTTACATCTGCATTTCGTGGATCTCTTTGCTATCCATATTTCTGTGGAATCTGAGAACAGATATTTCGGATCCCTTTGAAGACTATACGGCCAAAGGAAATATCCTCCGATAACAAAGAGAAAGAAGCTTTCTGAGAAACTTCTTTGTGTTCTGTGAAATCATCTCACAGAGTTACAGCTTTCTCCTCAAGAAGCCTTTCGCTAAGACGGTTCTTGTGGAATTGGCAAAGTGATATTTGGAAGCCCATAGAGGGCTATGGTGAAAAAGGAAATATACTCAGATGAAATCTGTAAAGAAGCTTTCTGAGAAACTGCTTAGTGTTCTGTTAATTCATCTGACAGAGTTACATCTGTATTTCGTGGATCTCTTTGCTAGCCTTATGTCTGTGGAATCTGAGAACAGATATTTCGGATCCCATTGAAGACTATAGGGCCAAAGGAAATATCCTCCGATAACAAAGAGAAAGAAGCTTTCTGAGAAACTTCTTTGTGTTCTGTGAAATCATCTCACAGAGTTACAGCTTTCCCCTCAAGAAGCCTTTCGCTAAGACAGTTCTTGTGGAATTGGCAAAGTGATATTTGGAAGCCCATAGAGGGCTATGGTGAAAAAGGAAATATCCTCAGATGAAATCTGGAAAGAAGCTTTCTGAGAAACTGCTTAGTGTTCTGTTAATTCATCTCACAGAGTTACATCTGTATTTCGTGGATCTCTTTGCTAGCCTTATTTCTGTGGAATCTGAGAACAGATATTTCGGATCCCATGGAAGACTATAGGGCCAAAGGAAATATCCTTCGATAACAAAGAGAAAGAAGCTGTCTGATGAACTTCTTTGTGTTCTGTAAAATCATCTCACAGAGTTACAGCTTTCCCCTCAAGAAGCCTTTCGCTAAGACAGTTCTTGTGGAATTGGCAAAGTGATATATGGAAGCCCACAGAGGGCTATGGTTAAAAAGGATATATCCTCAGATGAAATCTGGAAAGAAGCTTTCTGAGAAACTGCTTAGTGTTCTGTTAATTCATCTCACAGAGTTACATCTGTATTTCGTGGATCTCTTTGCTAGCCTTATTTCTGTGGAATCTGAGAACAGATATTTCGGATCCCATTGAAGACTATAGGGCCAAAGGAAATATCCTTCGATAACAAAGAGAAAGAAGCTTTCTGAGAAACTTCTTTGTGTTCTGTAAAATCATCTCACAGAGTTACAGCTTTCCCCTCAAGAAGCCTTTCGCTAAGACAGTTCTTGTGGAATTGGCAAAGTGATATTTGGAAGGCCATAGAGGGCTATGGTGAAAAAGGAAATATCCTCAGATGAAATCTGGAAAGAAGCTTTCTGAGAAACTTCTCTGTGATGTGTGACTTCCACTCACAGAGTTACATCTGTATTTCGTGGATCTCTTTGCTATCCTTATTTCTGTGGAATCTGAGAACAGATATTTCGGATCCCTTTGAAGACTATAGGGCCAAAGGAAATATCCTCCGATAACAAAGAGAAAGAAGCTTTCTGAGAAACTTCTTTGTGTTCTGTGAAATCATCTCACAGAGTTACAGCTTTCCACTCAAGAGGCCTTTCGCTAAGACGGTTCTTGTGGAATTGGCAAAGTGATATTTGGAAGCCCATAGAGGGCTATGGTGAAAAAGGAAATATCCTCAGATGAAATCTGGAAAGAAGCTTTCTGAGAAACTGCTGAGTGTTCTGTTAATTCATCTCACAGAGTTACATCTGTATTTCGTGGATCTCTTTGCTAGCCTTATTTCGGTGGAATCTGAGAACAGATATTTCTGATCCCATTGAAGACTATGGGGCCAAAGGAAATATCCTCCGATAACAAAGAGAAAGAAGCTTTCTGAGAAACTTCTTTGTGTTCTGTGAAATCATCTCACAGAGTTACAGCTTTCCCCTCAAGAAGCCTTTCGATAAGACAGTTTTTGTGGAATTGGCAAAGTGATATTCGGAAGCCCCTAGAGGGCTATGGTGAAAAAGGAAATATCCTCAGATGAAATCTGGAAAGAAGCTTTCTGAGAAACTGCTTAGTGTTCTGTTAATTCATCTCACAGAGTTACATCTGTATTTCGTGGATCTCTTTGCTAGCCTTATTTCTGTGGAATCTGAGAACAGATATTTCGGATCCCATTGAAGACTATAGGGCCAAAGGAAATATCCTCCGATAAAAAGAGAAAGAAGCTTTCTAAGAAACTTCTTTGTGTTCTGTGAAATCATCTCACAGAGTTACAGCTTTCCCCTCAAGAAGCCTTTCGCTAAGACAGTTCTTGTGGAATTGGCAAAGTGATATTTGGAAGCCCATAGAGGGCTCTGGTGAAAAAGGAAATATCCTCAGATGAAATCTGGAAAGAAGATTTCTGAGAAACTGCTTAGTGTTCTGTTAATTCATCTCACAGAGTTACATCTGTATTTTGTGGATCTCTTTGCTAGCCTTATTTCTGTGGAATCTGAGAACAGATATTTCGGATCCCATTGAAGACTATAGGGCCAAAGGAAATATCCTCCGATAACAAAGAGAAAGAAGCTTTCTGAGAAACTTCTTTGTGTTCTGTGAAATCATCTCACAGAGTTACAGCTTTCCCCCCAAGAAGCCTTTCGCTAAGACAGTTCTTGTGGAATTGGCAAAGTGATATTTGGAAGCCCATAGAGGGCTATGGTGAAAAAGGAAATATCCTCAGATGAAATCTGGAAAGAAGCTTTCTGAGAAACTGCTTAGGTTCTGTTAATTCATCTCACAGAGTTACATCTGTATTTCGTGGATCTCTTTGCTAGCCTTATTTCTGTGGAATCTGAGAACAGATATTTCGGATCCCATTGAAGACTATAGGGCCAAAGGAAATATCCTCCGATAACAAAGAGAAAGAAGCTTTCTGAGAAACTTCTTTGTGTTCTGTAAAATCATCTCACAGAGTTACAGCTTTCCCCTCAAGAAGCCTTTCGCTAAGACAGTTCTTGTGGAATTGGCAAAGTGATATTTGGAAGCCCATAGAGGGCTATGGTGAAAAAGGAAATATCCTCAGATGAAATCTGGAAAGAAGCTTTCTGAGAAACTGCTTAGTGTTCTGTTAATTCATCTCACAGAGTTACATCTGTATTTCGTGGATCTCTTTGCTCGCCTTATTTCTGTGGAAACTGAGAACAGATATTTCGGATCCCATTGAAGACTATAGGGCCAAAGGAAATATCCTCCGATAACAAAGAGAAAGAAGCTATCTGAGAAACTTCTTTGTGTTCTGTGAAATCATCTCACAGAGTTACAGCTTTCCCCTCAAGAAGCCTTTCGCTAAGACAGTTCTTGTGGAATTGGCAAAGTGATATTTGGAAGCCCATAGAGGGCTATGGTGAAAAAGGAAATATCCTCAGATGAAATCTGGAAAGAAGCTGTCTGAGAAACTGCTTAGTGTTCTGTTAATTCATCTCACAGAGTTACATCTGTATTTCGTGGATCTATTTGCTAGCCTTATTTCTGTGGAATCTGAGAACAGATATTTCGGATCCCATTGAAGACTATAGGGCCAAAGGAAATATCCTCCGATAACAAAGAGAAAGAAGCTTTCTGAGAAACTTCTTTGTGTTCTGTAAAATCATCTCACAGAGTTACAGCTTTCCCCTCAAGAAGCCTTTCGCTAAGACAGTTCTTGTGGAATTGGCAAAGTGATATTTGGAAGCCCATAGAGGGCTATGGTGAAAAAGGAAATATCCTCAGATGAAATCTGGAAAGAAGCTTTCTGAGAAACTGCTTAGTGTTCTGTTAATTCATCTCACAGAGTTACATCTGTATTTTGTGGATCTCTTTGCTAGCCTTATTTCTGTGGAATCTGAGAACAGATATTTCGGATCCCTTTGAAGACTATAGGGCCAAAGGAAATATCCTCCGATAACAAAGAGAAAGAAGCTTTCTGAGAAACTTCTTTGTGTTCTGTGAAATCATCTCACAGAGTTACAGCTTTCCCCTCAAGAAGCCTTTCGCTAAGACAGTTCTTGTGGAATTGGCAAAGTGATATTTGGAAGCCCACAGAGGGCTATGGTGAAAAAGGAAATATCCTCAGATGAAATCTGGAAAGAAGCTTTCTGAGAAACTGCTTAGTGTTCTGTTAATTCATCTCACAGAGTTACATCTGTATTTCGTGGATCTCTTTGCTAGCCTTATTTCTGTGGAATCTGAGAACAGATATTTCGGATCCCATTGAAGACTATAGGGCCAAAGGAAATATCCTCCGATAACAAAGAGAAAGAAGCTTTCTGAGAAACTTCTTTGTGTTCTGTGAAATCATCTCACAGAGTTACAGCTTTCCCCTCAAGAAGCCTTTCGCTAAGACAGTTCCTGTGGAATTGGCAAAGTGATATTTGGAAGCCCATAGAGGGCTATGGTGAAAAAGGAAATATCCTCAGATGAAATCTGGAAAGAAGCTTTCTGAGAAACTGCTTAGTGTTCTGTTAATTCATCTCACAGAGTTACATCCGTATTTCGTGGATCTCTTTGCTAGCCTTATTTCTGTGGAATCTGAGAACAGATATTTCGGATCCCTATGAAGACTATAGTGCCAAAGGAAATATCCTCCGATAACAAAGAGAAAGAAGCTTTCTGAGAAACTTCTTTGTGTTCTGTGAAATCATCTCACAGAGTTACAGCTTTCCCCTCAAGAAGCCTTTCGCTAAGACAGTTCTTGTGGAATTGGCAAAGTGATATTTGGAAGCCCATAGAGGGCTATGGTGAAAAAGGAAATATCCTCAGATGAAATCTGGAAAGAAGCTTTCTGAGAAACTGCTTAGTGTTCTGTTAATTCATCTCACAGAGTTACATCTGTATTTCGTGGATCTCTTTGCTAGCCTTATTTCTGTGGAATCTGAGAACAGATATTTCGGATCCCATTGAAGACTATGGGGCCAAAGGAAATATCCTCCGATAAAAAGAGAAAGAAGCTTTCTGAGAAACTTCTTTGTGTTCTGTGAAATCATCTCTCAGAGATACAGCTTTCCCCTCAAGAAGCCTTTCGCTAAGACAGTTCTTGTGGAATTGGCAAAGTGATATTCGGAAGCCCATAGAGGGCTATGGTGAAAAAGGAAATATCCTCAGATGAAATCTGGAAAGAAGCTTTCTGAGAAACTGCTTAGTGTTCTGTTAATTCATCTCACAGAGTTACATCTGTATTTCGTGGATCTCTTTGCTAGCCTTATTTCTGGGGAATCTGAGAACAGATATTTCGGATCCCATTGAAGACTATAGGGCCAAAGGAAATATCCTCCGATAACAAAGAGAAAGAAGCTTTCTGAGAAACTTCTTTGTGTTCTGTGAAATCATCTCACAGAGTTACAGCTTTCCCCTGAAGAAGCCTTTCGCTAAGACAGTTCTTGTGGAATTGGCAAAGTGATATTTGGAAGCCCATAGAGGGCTATGGTGAAAAAGGAAATATCCTCAGATGAAATCTGGAAAGAAGCTTTCTGAGAAACTGCTTAGTGTTCTGTTAATTCATCTCACAGAGTTACATCTGTATTTCGTGGATCTCTTTGCTCGCCTTATTTCTGTGGAATCTGAGAACATTTATTTCGGATCCCATTGAAGACTATAGGGCCAAAGGAAATATCCTCCGATAACAAAGAGAAAGAAGCTTTCTGAGAAACGTCTTTGTGTTCTGTGAAATCATCTCACAGAGTTACAGCTTTCCCCTCAAGAAGCCTTTCGCTAAGACAGTTCTTGTGGAATTGGCAAAGTGATATTTGGAAGCCCATAGAGGGCTATGGTGAAAAAGGAAATATCCTCAGATGAAATCTGGAAAGAAGCTTTCTGAGAAACTGCTTAGTGTTCTTTTAATTCATCTCACAGAGTTACATCTGTATTTTGTGGATCTCTTTGCTAGCCTTATTTCTGTGGAATCTGAGAACAGATATTTCGGATCCCTTTGAAGACTATAGGGCCAAAGGAAATATCCTCCGATAACAAAGAGAAAGAAGCTTTCTGAGAAACTTCTTTGTGTTCTGTGAAATCATCTCACAGAGTTACAGCTTTCCCCTCAAGAAGCCTTTGGCTAAGAGAGTTCTTGTGGAATTGGCAAAGTGATATTTGGAAGCCCATAGAGGGCTATGGTGAAAAAGGAAATATCCTCAGATGAAATCTGGAAAGAAGCTTTCTGAGAAACTGCTTAGTGTTCTGTTAATTCATCTCACAGAGTTACATCTGTATTTCGTGGATCTCTTTGCTAGCCTTATTTCTGTGGAATCTGAGAACAGATATTTCGGATCCCATTGAAGACTATAGGGCCAAAGGAAATATCCTCCGATAACAAAGAGAAAGAAGCTTTCTGAGAAACTCCTTTGTGTTCTGTGAAATCATCTCACAGAGTTACAGCTTTCCCCTCAAGAAGCCTTTCGCTAAGACAGTTCTTGTGGAATTGGCAAAGTGATATTTGGAAGCCCATAGAGGGCTATGGTGAAAAAGGAAATATCCTCAGATGAAATCTGGAAAGAAGCTTTCTGAGAAACTGCTTAGTGTTCTGTTAATTCATCTCACAGAGTTACATCCGTATTTCGTGGATCTCTTTGCTAGCCTTATTTCTGTGGAATCTGAGAACAGATATTTCGGATCCCTTTGAAGACTATAGTGCCAAAGGAAATATCCTCCGATAACAAAGAGAAAGAAGCTTTCTGAGAAACTTCTTTGTGTTCTGTGAAATCATCTCACAGAGTTACAGCTTTCCCCTCAAGAAGCCTTTCGCTAAGACAGTTCTTGTGGAATTGGCAAAGTGATATTTGGAAGCCCATAGAGGGCTATGGTGAAAAAGGAAATATCCTCAGATGAAATCTGGAAACAAGCTTTCTGAGAAACTGCTTAGTTTTCTGTTAATTCATCTCACAGAGTTACATCTGTATTTCGTGGATCTCTTTGCTAGCCTTATTTCTGTGGAATCTGAGAACAGATATTTCGGATCCCATTGAAGACTATGGGGCCAAAGGAAATATCCTCCGATAACAAAGAGAAAGAAGCTTTCTGAGAAACTTCTTTGTGTTCTGTGAAATCATATCACAGAGTTACAGCTTTCCCCTCAAGAAGCCTTTCGCTAAGACAGTTCTTGTGGAATTGGCAAAGTGATATTCGGAAGCCCATAGAGGGCTATGGTGAAAAAGGAAATATCCTCAGATGAAATCTGGAAAGAAGCTTTCTGAGAAACTGCTTAGTGTTCTGTTAATTCATCTCACAGAGTTACATCTGTATTTCGTGGATCTCTTTGCTAGCCTTATTTCTGTGGAATCTGAGAACAGATATTTCGGATCCCATTGAAGACTATAGGGCCAAAGGAAATATCCTCCGATAACAAAGAGAAAGAAGCTTTCTGAGAAACTTCTTTGTGTTCTGTGAAATCATCTCACAGAGTTACAGCTTTCCCCTCAAGAAGCCTTTCGCTAAGACAGTTCTTGTGGAATTGGCAAAGTGATATTTGGAAGCCCATAGAGGGCTATGGTGAAAAAGGAAATATCCTCAGATGAAATCTGGAAAGAAGCTTTCTGAGAAACTGCTTAGTGTTCTGTTAATTCATCTCACAGAGTTACATCTGTATTTCGTGGATCTCTTTGCTAGCCTTATTTCTGTGGAATCTGAGAACAGATATTTCGGATCCCATTGAAGACTATAGGGCCAAAGGAAATATCCTTCGATAACAAAGAGAAAGAAGCTGTCTGAGAAACTTCTTTGTGTTCTGTAAAATCATCTCACAGAGTTACAGCTTTCCCCTCAAGAAGCCTTTCGCTAAGACAGTTCTTGTGGAATTGGCAAAGTGATATTTGGAAGCCCATAGAGGGCTATGGTGAAAAAGGAAATATACTCAGATGAAATCTGGAAAGAAGCTTTCTGAGAAACTTCTCTGTGATGTGTGACTTCCACTCACAGAGTTACATCTGTATTTCGTGGATCTCTTTGCTATCCATATTTCTGTGGAATCTGAGAACAGATATTTCGGATCCCTTTGAAGACTATACGGCCAAAGGAAATATCCTCCGATAACAAAGAGAAAGAAGCTTTCTGAGAAACTTCTTTGTGTTCTGTGAAATCATCTCACAGAGTTACAGCTTTCTCCTCAAGAAGCCTTTCGCTAAGACGGTTCTTGTGGAATTGGCAAAGTGATATTTGGAAGCCCATAGAGGGCTATGGTGAAAAAGGAAATATACTCAGATGAAATCTGTAAAGAAGCTTTCTGAGAAACTGCTTAGTGTTCTGTTAATTCATCTCACAGAGTTACATCTGTATTTCGTGGATCTCTTTGCTAGCCTTATGTCTGTGGAATCTGAGAACAGATATTTCGGATCCCATTGAAGACTATAGGGCCAAAGGAAATATCCTCCGATAACAAAGAGAAAGAAGCTTTCTGAGAAACTTCTTTGTGTTCTGTGAAATCATCTCACAGAGTTACAGCTTTCCCCTCAAGAAGCCTTTCGCTAAGACAGTTCTTGTGGAATTGGCAAAGTGATATTTGGAAGCCCATAGAGGGCTATGGTGAAAAAGGAAATATCCTCAGATGAAATCTGGAAAGAAGCTTTCTGAGAAACTGCTTAGTGTTCTGTTAATTCATCTCACAGAGTTACATCTGTATTTCGTGGATCTCTTTGCTAGCCTTATTTCTGTGGAATCTGAGAACAGATATTTCGGATCCTATGGAAGACTATAGGGCCAAAGGAAATATCCTTCGATAACAAAGAGAAAGAAGCTGTCTGATGAACTTCTTTGTGTTCTGTAAAATCATCTCACAGAGTTACAGCTTTCCCCTCAAGAAGCCTTTCGCTAAGACAGTTCTTGTGGAATTGGCAAAGTGATATATGGAAGCCCACAGAGGGCTATGGTGAAAAAGGATATATCCTCAGATGAAATCTGGAAAGAAGCTTTCTGAGAAACTGCTTAGTGTTCTGTTAATTCATCTCACAGAGTTACATCTGTATTTTGTGGATCTCTTTGCTAGCCTTATTTCTGTGGAATCTGAGAACAGATATTTCGGATCCCATTGAAGACTATAGGGCCAAAGGAAATATCCTCCGATAACAAAGAGAAAGAAACTTTCTGAGAAACTTCTTTGTGTTCTGTGAAATCATCTCACAGAGTTACAGCTTTCCCCCCAAGAAGCCTTTCGCTAAGACAGTTCTTGTGGAATTGGCAAAGTGATATTTGGAAGCCCATAGAGGGCTATGGTGAAAAAGGAAATATCCTCAGATGAAATCTGGAAAGAAGCTTTCTGAGAAACTGCTTAGTGTTCTGTTAATTCATCTCACAGAGTTACATCTGTATTTCGTGGATCTCTTTGCTAGCCTTATTTCTGTGGAATCTGAGAACAGATATTTCGGATCCCATTGAAGACTATAGGGCCAAAGGAAATATCCTTCGATAACAAAGAGAAAGAAGCTTTCTGAGAAACTTCTTTGTGTTCTGTAAAATCATCTCACAGAGTTACAGCTTTCCCCTCAAGAAGCCTTTCGCTAAGACAGTTCTTGTGGAATTGGCAAAGTGATATTTGGAAGCCCATAGAGGGCTATGGTGAAAAAGGAAATATCCTCAGATGAAATCTGGAAAGAAGCTTTCTGAGAAACTGCTTAGTGTTCTGTTAATTCATCTCACAGAGTTACATCTGTATTTCGTGGATCTCTTTGCTCGCCTTATTTCTGTGGAAACTGAGAACAGATATTTCGGATCCCATTGAAGACTATAGGGCCAAAGGAAATATCCTCCGATAACAAAGAGAAAGAAGCTTTCTGAGAAACTTCTTTGTGTTCTGTGAAATCATCTCACAGAGTTACAGCTTTCCCCTCAAGAAGCCTTTCGCTAAGACAGTTCTTGTGGAATTGGCAAAGTGATATTTGGAAGCCCATAGAGGGCTATGGTGAAAAAGGAAATATCCTCAGATGAAATCTGGAAAGAAGCTTTCTGAGAAACTGCTTAGTGTTCTGTTAATTTATCTCACAGAGTTACATCTGTATTTCGTGGATCTATTTGCTAGCCTTATTTCTGTGGAATCTGAGAACAGATATTTCGGATCCCATTGAAGACTATAGGGCCAAAGGAAATATCCTCCGATAACAAAGAGAAAGAAGCTTTCTGAGAAACTTCTTTGTGTTCTGTAAAATCATCTCACAGAGTTACAGCTTTCCCCTCAAGAAGCCTTTCGCTAAGACAGTTCTTGTGGAATTGGCAAAGTGATATTTGGAAGCCCATAGAGGGCTATGGTGAAAAAGGAAATATCCTCAGATGAAATCTGGAAAGAAGCTTTCTGAGAAACTGCTTAGTGTTCTGTTAATTCATCTCACAGAGTTACATCTGTATTTTGTGGATCTCTTTGCTAGCCTTATTTCTGTGGAATCTGAGAACAGATATTTCGGATCCCTTTGAAGACTATAGGGCCAAAGGAAATATCCTCCGATAACAAAGAGAAAGAAGCTTTCTGAGAAACTTCTTTGTGTTCTGTGAAATCATCTCACAGAGTTACAGCTTTCCCCTCAAGAAGCCTTTCGCTAAGACAGTTCTTGTGGAATTGGCAAAGTGATATTTGGAAGCCCATAGAGGGCTATGGTGAAAAAGGAAATATCCTCAGATGAAATCTGGAAAGAAGCTTTCTGAGAAACTGCTTAGTGTTCTGTTAATTCATCTCACAGAGTTACATCTGTATTTCGTGGATCTCTTTGCTAGCCTTATTTCTGTGGAATCTGAGAACAGATATTTCGGATCCCATTGAAGACTACAGGGCCAAAGGAAATATCCTCCGATAACAAAGAGAAAGAAGCTTTCTGAGAAACTTCTTTGTGTTCTGTGAAATCATCTCACAGAGTTACAGCTTTCCCCTCAAGAAGCCTTTCGCTAAGACAGTTCTTGTGGAATTGGCAAAGTGATATTTGGAAGCCCATAGAGGGCTATGGTGAAAAAGGAAATATCCTCAGATGAAATCTGGAAAGAAGCTTTCTGAGAAACTGCTTAGTGTTCTGTTAGTTCATCTCACAGAGTTACATCCGTATTTCGTGGATCTCTTTGCTAGCCTTATTTCTGTGGAATCTGAGAACAGATATTTCGGATCCCTTTGAAGACTATAGTGCCAAAGGAAATATCCTCCGATAACAAAGAGAAAGAAGCTTTCTGAGAAATTTCTTTGTGTTCTGTGAAATCATCTCACAGAGTTACAGCTTTCCCCTCAAGAAGCCTTTCGCTAAGACAGTTCTTGTGGAATTGGCAAAGTGATATTTGGAAGCCCATAGAGGGCTATGGTGAAAAAGGAAATATCCTCAGATGAAATCTGGAAAGAAGCTTTCTGAGAAACTGCTTAGTGTTCTGTTAATTCATCTCACAGAGTTACATCTGTATTTCGTGGATCTCTTTGCTAGCCTTATTTCTGTGGAATCTGAGAACAGATATTTCGGATCCCATTGAAGACCATGGGGCCAAAGGAAATATCCTCCGATAACAAAGAGAAAGAAGCTTTCTGAGAAACTTCTTTGTGTTCTGTGAAATCATCTCTCAGAGATACAGCTTTCCCCTCAAGAAGCCTTTCGCTAAGACAGTTCTTGTGGAATTGGCAAAGTGATATTCGGAAGCCCATAGAGGGCTATGGTGAAAAAGGAAATATCCTCAGATGAAATCTGGAAAGAAGCTTTCTGAGAAACTGCTTAGTGTTCTGTTAATTCATCTCACAGAGTTACATCTGTATTTCGTGGATCTCTTTGCTAGCCTTATTTCTGTGGAATCTGAGAACAGATATTTCGGATCCCATTGAAGACTATAGGGCCAAAGGAAATATCCTCCGATAACAAAGAGAAAGAAGCTTTCTGAGAAACTTCTTTGTGTTCTGTGAAATCATCTCACAGAGTTACAGCTTTCCCCTGAAGAAGCCTTTCGCTAAGACAGTTCTTGTGGAATTGGCAAAGTGATATTTGGAAGCCCATAGAGGGCTATGGTGAAAAAGGAAATATCCTCAGATGAAATCTGGAAAGAAGCTTTCTGAGAAACTGCTTAGTGTTCTGTTAATTCATCTCACAGAGTTACATCTGTATTTTGTGGATCTCTTTGCTAGCCTTATTTCTGTGGAATCTGAGAACAGATATTTCGGATCCCTTTGAAGACTATAGGGCCAAAGGAAATATCCTCCGATAACAAAGAGAAAGAAGCTTTCTGAGAAACTTCTTTGTGTTCTGTGAAATCATCTCACAGAGTTACAGCTTTCCCCTCAAGAAGCCTTTCGCTAAGAGAGTTCTTGTGGAATTGGCAAAGTGATATTTGGAAGCCCATAGAGGGCTATGGTGAAAAAGGAAATATCCTCAGATGAAATCTGGAAAGAAGCTTTCTGAGAAACTGCTTAGTGTTCTGTTAATTCATCTCACAGAGTTACATCTGTATTTCGTGGATCTCTTTGCTAGCCTTATTTCTGTGGAATCTGAGAACAGATATTTCGGATCCCATTGAAGACTATAGGGCCAAAGGAAATATCCTCCTATAACAAAGAGAAAGAAGCTTTCTGAGAAACTTCTTTGTGTTCTGTGAAATCATCTCACAGAGTTACAGCTTTCCCATCAAGAAGCCTTTCGCTAAGACAGTTCTTGTGGAATTGGCAAAGTGATATTTGGAAGCCCATAGAGGGCTATGGTGAAAAAGGAAATATCCTCAGATGAAATCTGGAAAGAAGCTTTCTGAGAAACTGCTTAGTGTTCTGTTAATTCATCTCACAGAGTTACATCCGTATTTCTAGGATCTCTTTGCTAGCCTTATTTCTGTGGAATCTGAGAACAGATATTTCGGATCCCTTTGAAGACTATAGTGTCAAAGGAAATATCCTCCGATAACAAAGAGAAAGAAGCTTTCTGAGAAACTTCTTTGTGTTCTGTGAAATCATCTCACAGAGTTACAGCTTTCCCCTCAAGAAGCCTTTCGCTAAGACAGTTCTTGTGGAATTGGCAAAGTGATATTTGGAAGCCCATAGAGGGCTATGGTGAAAAAGGAAATATCCTCAGATGAAATCTGGAAAGAAGCTTTCTGAGAAACTGCTTAGTGTTCTGTTAATTCATCTCACAGAGTTACATCTGTATTTCGTGGATCTCTTTGCTAGCCTTATTTCTGTGGAATCTGAGAACAGATATTTCGGATCCCATTGAAGACTATGGGGCCAAAGGAAATATCCTCCGATAACAAAGAGAAAGAAGCTTTCTAAGAAACTTCTTTGTGTTCTGTGAAATCATCTCACAGAGATACAGCTTTCCCCTCAAGAAGCCTTTCGCTAAGACAGTTCTTGTGGAATTGGCAAAGTGATATTCGGAAGCCCATAGAGGGCTATGGTGAAAAAGGAAATATCCTCAGATGAAATCTGGAAAGAAGCTTTCTGAGAAACTGCTTAGTGTTCTGTTAATTCATCTCACAGAGTTACATCTGTATTTCGTGGATCTCTTTGCTAGCCTTATTTCTGTGGAATCTGAGAACAGATATTTCGGATCCCATTGAAGACTATAGGGCCAAAGGAAATATCCTCTGATAACAAAGAGAAAGAAGCTTTCTGAGAAACTTCTTTGTGTTCTGTGAAATCATCTCACAGAGTTACAGCTTTCCCCTCAAGAAGCCTTTCGCTAAGACAGTTCTTGTGGAATTGGCAAAGTGATATTTGGAAGCCCATAGAGGGCTATGGTGAAAAAGGAAATATCCTCAGATGAAATCTGGAAAGAAGCTTTCTGAGAAACTGCTTAGTGTTCTGTTAGTTCATCTCACAGAGTTACATCCGTATTTCTAGGATCTCTTTGCTAGCCTTATTTCTGTGGAATCTGAGAACAGATATTTCGGATCCCTTTGAAGACTATAGGGCCAAAGGAAATATCCTCCGATAACAAAGAGAAAGAAGCTTTCTGAGAAACTTCTTTGTGTTCTGTGAAATCATCTCACAGAGTTACAGCTTTCCCCTCAAGAAGCCTTTCGCTAAGACAGTTCTTGTGGAATTGGCAAAGTGATATTTGGAAGCCCATAGAGGGCTATGGTGAAAAAGGAAATATCCTCAGATGAAATCTGGAAAGAAGCTTTCTGAGAAACTGCTTAGTGTTCTGTTAATTCATCTCACAGAGTTACATCTGTATTTCGTGGATCTCTTTGCTAGCCTTATTTCTGTGGAATCTGACAACAGATATTTCGGATCCCATTGAAGACTATGGGGCCAAAGGAAATATCCTCCGATAACAAAGAGAAAGAAGCTTTCTGAGAAACTTCTTTGTGTTCTGTGAAATCATCTCACAGAGATACAGCTTTCCCCTCAAGAAGCCTTTCGCTAAGAGAGTTCTTGTGGAATTGGCAAAGTGATATTCGGAAGCCCATAGAGGGCTATGGTGAAAAAGGAAATATCCTCAGATGAAATCTGGAAAGAAGCTTTCTGAGAAACTGCTTAGTGTTCTGTTAATTCATCTCACAGAGGTACATCCGTATTTCGTGGATCTCTTTGCTAGCCTTATTTCTGTGGAATCTGAGAACAGATATTTCGGATCCCTTTGAAGACTATAGGGCCAAAGGAAATATCCTCCGATAACAAAGAGAAAGAAGCTTTCTGAGAAACTTCTTTGTGTTCTGTGAAATCATCTCACAGAGTTACAGCTTTCCCCTCAAGAAGCCTTTCGCTAAGACAGTTCTTGTGGAATTGGCAAAGTGATATTTGGAAGCCCATAGAGGGCTATGGTGAAAAAGGAAATATCCTCAGATGAAATCTGGAAAGAAGCTTTCTGAGAAACTGCTTAGTGTTCTGTTAATTCATCTCACAGAGTTACATCTGTATTTTGTGGATCTCTTTGCTAGCCTTATTTCTGTGGAATCTGAGAACAGATATTTCGGATCCCATTGAAGACTATGGGGCCAAAGGAAATATCCTCCGATAACAAAGAGAAAGAAGCTTTCTGAGAAACTTCTTTGTGTTCTGTGAAATCATCTCACAGAGATACAGCTTTCCCCTCAAGAAGCCTTTCGCTAAGACAGTTCTTGTGGAATTGGCAAAGTGATATTCGGAAGCCCATAGAGGGCTATGGTGAAAAAGGAAATATCCTCAGATGAAATCTGGAAAGAAGCTTTCTGAGAAACTGCTTAGTGTTCTGTTAATTCATCTCACAGAGTTACATCTGTATTTCGTGGATCTCTTTGCTCTCCTTATTTCTGTGGAATCTGAGAACAGATATTTCGGATCCCATTGAAGACTGTAGGGCCAAAGGAAATATCCTTCGATAACAAAGAGAAAGAAGCTGTCTGAGAAACTTCTTTGTGTTCTGTGAAATCATGTCACAGAGTTACAGCTTTCCCCTCAAGAAGCCTTTCGCTAAGACAGTTCTTGTGGAATTGCAAAGTGATATTTGGAAGCCCATAGAGGGCTATGGTGAAAAAGGAAATATCCTCAGATGAAATCTGGAAAGAAGCTTTCTGAGAAACTGCTTAGTGTTCTGTTAATTCATCTCACAGAGTTACATCTGTATGTTGTGGATCTCTTTGCTAGCCTTATTTCTGTGGAATCTGAGAACAGATATTTCGGATCCCTTTGAAGACTATAGGGCCAAAGGAAATATCCTCCGATAACAAAGAGAAAGAAGCTTTCTGAGAAACTTCTTTGTGTTCTGTGAAATCATCTCACAGAGTTACAGCTTTCCCCTCCAGAAGCCTTTCGCTAAGACAGTTCTTGTGGAATTGGCAAAGTGATATTTGGAAGCCCATAGAGGGCTATGGTGAAAAAGGAAATATCCTCAGATGAAATCTGGAAAGAAGCTTTCTGAGAAACTGCTTAGTGTTCTGTTAATTCATCTCACAGAGTTACATCTGTATTTCGTGGATCTCTTTGCTAGCCTTATTTCTGTGGAATCTGAGAACAGATATTTCGGATCCCATTGAAGACTATAGGGCCAAAGGAAATATCCTCCGATAACAAAGAGAAAGAAGCTTTCTGAGAAACTTCTTTGTGTTCTGTGAAATCATCTCACAGAGTTACAGCTTTCCCCTCAAGAAGCCTTTCGCTAAGACAGTTCTTGTGGAATTGGCAAAGTGATATTTGGAAGCCCATAGAGGGCTATGGTGAAAAAGGAAATATCCTCAGATGAAATCTGGAAAGAAGCTTTCTGAGAAACTGCTTAGTGTTCTGTTAATTCATCTCACAGAGGTACATCCGTATTTCGTGGATCTCTTTGCTAGCCTTATTTCTGTGGAATCTGAGAACAGATATTTCGGATCCCTTTGAAGACTATAGGGCCAAAGGAAATATCCTCCGATAACAAAGAGAAAGAAGCTTTCTGAGAAACTTCTTTGTGTTCTGTGAAATCATCTCACAGAGTTACAGCTTTCCCCTCAAGAAGCCTTTCGCTAAGACAGTTCTTGTGGAATTGGCAAAGTGATATTTGGAAGCCCATAGAGGGCTATGGTGAAAAAGGAAATATCCTCAGATGAAATCTGGAAAGAAGCTTTCTGAGAAACTGCTTAGTGTTCTGTTAATTCATCTCACAGAGTTACATCTGTATTTTGTGGATCTCTTTGCTAGCCTTATTTCTGTGGAATCTGAGAACAGATATTTCGGATCCCATTGAAGACTATGGGGCCAAAGGAAATATCCTCCGATAACAAAGAGAAAGAAGCTTTCTGAGAAACTTCTTTGTGTTCTGTGAAATCATCTCACAGAGATACAGCTTTCCCCTCAAGAAGCCTTTCGCTAAGACAGTTCTTGTGGAATTGGCAAAGTGATATTCGGAAGCCCATAGAGGGCTATGGTGAAAAAGGAAATATCCTCAGATGAAATCTGGAAAGAAGCTTTCTGAGAAACTGCTTAGTGTTCTGTTAATTCATCTCACAGAGTTACATCTGTATTTCGTGGATCTCTTTGCTAGCCTTATTTCTGTGGAATCTGAGAACAGATATTTCGGATCCCATTGAAGACTATAGGGCCAAAGGAAATATCCTCCGATAACAAAGAGAAAGAAGCTTTCTGAGAAACTTCTTTGTGTTCTGTGAAATCATCTCACAGAGTTACAGCTTTCCCCTGAAGAAGCCTTTCGCTAAGACAGTTATTGTGGAATTGGCAAAGTGATATTTGGAAGCCCATAGAGGGCTATGGTGAAAAAGGAAATATCCTCAGATGAAATCTGGAAAGAAGCTTTCTGAGAAACTGCTTAGTGTTCTGTTAATTCATCTCACAGAGTTACATCTGTATTTCGTGGATCTCTTTGCTCTCCTTATTTCTGTGGAATCTGAG
Organism: Macaca nemestrina; assembly: GCF_043159975.1. Taxonomy (NCBI): domain Eukaryota; kingdom Metazoa; phylum Chordata; class Mammalia; order Primates; family Cercopithecidae; genus Macaca; species Macaca nemestrina. Next base: position 30,297,314 of record NC_092144.1, read on the forward strand.
AACAGATATTTCGGATCCCATTGAAGACTGTAGGGCCAAAGGAAATATCCTTCGATAACAAAGAGAAAGAAGCTGTCTGAGAAACTTCTTTGTGTTCTGTGAAATCATGTCACAGAGTTACAGCTTTCCCCTCAAGAAGCCTTTCGCTAAGACAGTTCTTGTGGAATTGGCAAAGTGATATTTGGAAGCCCATAGAGGGCTACGGTGAAAAAGGAAATATCCTCAGATGAAATCTGGAAAGAAGCTTTCTGAGAAAATTCTCTGTGATGTGTGACTTCCACTCACAGAGTTACATCTGTATTTCGTGGATCTCTTTGCTATCCTTATTTCTGTGGAATCTGAGAACAGATATTTCGGATCCCTTTGAAGACTATACGGCCAAAGGAAATATCCTCCGATAACAAAGAGAAAGAAGATTTCTGAGAAACTCCTTTGTGTTCTGTGAAATCATCTCACAGAGTTACAGCTTTCCACTCAAGAGGCCTTTCGCTAAGACGGTTCTTGTGGAATTGGCAAAGTGATATTTGGAAGCCCATAGAGGGCTATGGTGAAAAAGGAAATATCCTCAGATGAAATCTGGAAAGAAGCTTTCTGAGAAACTGCTTAGTGTTCTGTTAATTCATCTCACAGAGTTACATCCGTATTTCGTGGATCTCTTTGCTAGCCTTATTTCTGTGGAATCTGAGAACAGATATTTCGGATCCCTTTGAAGACTATAGTGCCAAAGGAAATATCCTCCGATAACAAAGAGAAAGAAGCTTTCTGAGAAACTTCTTTGTGTTCTGTGAAATCATCTCACAGAGTTACAGCTTTCCCCTCAAGAAGCCTTTCGCTAAGACAGTTCTTGTGGAATTGGCAAAGTGATATTTGGAAGCCCATAGAGGGCTATGGTGAAAAAGGAAATATCCTCAGATGAAATCTGGAAAGAAGCTTTCTGAGAAACTGCTTAGTGTTCTGTTAATTCATCTCACAGAGTTACATCTGTATTTCGTGGATCTCTTTGCCAGCCTTATTTCTGTGGAATCTGAGAACAGATATTTCGGATCCCATTGAAGACTATGGGGCCAAAGGAAATATCCTCCGATAACAAAGAGAAAGAAGCTTTCTGAGAAACTTCTTTGTGTTCTATGAAATCATCTCTCAGAGATACAGCTTTCCCCTCAAGAAGCCTTTCGCTAAGACAGTTCTTGTGGAATTGGCAAAGTGATATTCGGAAGCCCATAGAGGGCTATGGTGAAAAAGGAAATATCCTCAGATGAAATCTGGAAAGAAGCTTTCTGAGAAACTGCTTAGTGTTCTGTTAATTCACCTCACAGAGTTACATCTGTATTTCGTGGATCTCTTTGCTAGCCTTATTTCTGTGGAATCTGAGAACAGATATTTCGGATCCCATTGAAGACTATAGGGCCAAAGGAAATATCCTCCGATAACAAAGAGAAAGAAGCTTTCTGAGAAACTTCTTTGTGTTCTGTGAAATCATCTCACAGAGTTACAGCTTTCCCCTGAAGAAGCCTTTCGCTAAGACAGTTCTTGTGGAATTGGCAAAGTGATATTTGGAAGCCCATAGAGGGCTATGGTGAAAAAGGAAATATCCTCAGATGAAATCTGGAAAGAAGCTTTCTGAGAAACTGCTTAGTGTTCTGTTAATTCATCTCACAGAGTTACATCTGTATTTCGTGGATCTCTTTGCTCGCCTTATTTCTGTGGAATCTGAGAACATTTATTTCGGATCCCATTGAAGACTATAGGGCCAAAGGAAATATCCTCCGATAACAAAGAGAAAGAAGCTTTCTGAGAAACGTCTTTGTGTTCTGTAAAATCATCTCACAGAGTTACAGCTTTCCCCTCAAGAAGCCTTTCGCTAAGACAGTTCTTGTGGAATTGGCAAAGTGATATTTGGAAGCCCATAGAGGGCTATGGTGAAAAAGGAAATATCCTCAGATGAAATCTGGAAAGAAGCTTTCTGAGAAACTGCTTAGTGTTCTGTTAATTCATCTCACAGAGTTACATCTGTATTTTGTGGATCTCTTTGCTAGCCTTATTTCTGTGGAATCTGAGAACAGATATTTCGGATCCCTTTGAAGACTATAGGGCCAAAGGAAATATCCTCCGATAACAAAGAGAAAGAAGCTTTCTGAGAAACTTCTTTGTGTTCTGTGAAATCATCTCACAGAGTTACAGCTTTCCCCTCAAGAAGCCTTTCGCTAAGAGAGTTCTTGTGGAATTGGCAAAGTGATATTTGGAAGCCCATAGAGGGCTATGGTGAAAAAGGAAATATCCTCAGATGAAATCTGGAAAGAAGCTTTCTGAGAAACTGCTTAGTGTTCTGTTAATTCATCTCACAGAGTTACATCTGTATTTCGTGGATCTCTTTGCTAGCCTTATTTCTGTGGAATCTGAGAACAGATATTTCGGATCCCATTGAAGACTATAGGGCCAAAGGAAATATCCTCCTATAACAAAGAGAAAGAAGCTTTCTGAGAAACTTCTTTGTGTTCTGTGAAATCATCTCACAGAGTTACAGCTTTCCCATCAAGAAGCCTTTCGCTAAGACAGTTCTTGTGGAATTGGCAAAGTGATATTTGGAAGCCCATAGAGGGCTATGGTGAAAAAGGAAATATCCTCAGATGAAATCTGGAAAGAAGCTTTCTGAGAAACTGCTTAGTGTTCTGTTAATTCATCTCACAGAGTTACATCCGTATTTCTAGGATCTCTTTGCTAGCCTTATTTCTGTGGAATCTGAGAACAGATATTTCGGATCCCTTTGAAGACTATAGTGTCAAAGGAAATATCCTCCGATAACAAAGAGAAAGAAGCTTTCTGAGAAACTTCTTTGTGTTCTGTGAAATCATCTCACAGAGTTACAGCTTTCCCCTCAAGAAGCCTTTCGCTAAGACAGTTCTTGTGGAATTGGCAAAGTGATATTTGGAAGCCCATAGAGGGCTATGGTGAAAAAGGAAATATCCTCAGATGAAATCTGGAAAGAAGCTTTCTGAGAAACTGCTTAGTGTTCTGTTAATTCATCTCACAGAGTTACATCTGTATTTCGTGGATCTCTTTGCTCGCCTTATTTCTGTGGAATCTGAGAACATTTATTTCGGATCCCATTGAAGACTATAGGGCCAAAGGAAATATCCTCCGATAACAAAGAGAAAGAAGCTTTCTGAGAAACGTCTTTGTGTTCTGTAAAATCATCTCACAGAGTTACAGCTTTCCCCTCAAGAAGCCTTTCGCTAAGACAGTTCTTGTGGAATTGGCAAAGTGATATTTGGAAGCCCATAGAGGGCTATGGTGAAAAAGGAAATATCCTCAGATGAAATCTGGAAAGAAGCTTTCTGAGAAACTGCTTAGTGTTCTGTTAATTCATCTCACAGAGTTACATCTGTATTTTGTGGATCTCTTTGCTAGCCTTATTTCTGTGGAATCTGAGAACAGATATTTCGGATCCCTTTGAAGACTATAGGGCCAAAGGAAATATCCTCCGATAACAAAGAGAAAGAAGCTTTCTGAGAAACTTCTTTGTGTTCTGTGAAATCATCTCACAGAGTTACAGCTTTCCCCTCAAGAAGCCTTTCGCTAAGAGAGTTCTTGTGGAATTGGCAAAGTGATATTTGGAAGCCCATAGAGGGCTATGGTGAAAAAGGAAATATCCTCAGATGAAATCTGGAAAGAAGCTTTCTGAGAAACTGCTTAGTGTTCTGTTAATTCATCTCACAGAGTTACATCTGTATTTCGTGGATCTCTTTGCTAGCCTTATTTCTGTGGAATCTGAGAACAGATATTTCGGATCCCATTGAAGACTATAGGGCCAAAGGAAATATCCTCCTATAACAAAGAGAAAGAAGCTTTCTGAGAAACTTCTTTGTGTTCTGTGAAATCATCTCACAGAGTTACAGCTTTCCCATCAAGAAGCCTTTCGCTAAGACAGTTCTTGTGGAATTGGCAAAGTGATATTTGGAAGCCCATAGAGGGCTATGGTGAAAAAGGAAATATCCTCAGATGAAATCTGGAAAGAAGCTTTCTGAGAAACTGCTTAGTGTTCTGTTAATTCATCTCACAGAGTTACATCCGTATTTCTAGGATCTCTTTGCTAGCCTTATTTCTGTGGAATCTGAGAACAGATATTTCGGATCCCTTTGAAGACTATAGTGTCAAAGGAAATATCCTCCGATAACAAAGAGAAAGAAGCTTTCTGAGAAACTTCTTTGTGTTCTGTGAAATCATCTCACAGAGTTACAGCTTTCCCCTCAAGAAGCCTTTCGCTAAGACAGTTCTTGTGGAATTGGCAAAGTGATATTTGGAAGCCCATAGAGGGCTATGGTGAAAAAGGAAATATCCTCAGATGAAATCTGGAAAGAAGCTTTCTGAGAAACTGCTTAGTGTTCTGTTAATTCATCTCACAGAGTTACATCTGTATTTCGTGGATCTCTTTGCTGGCCTTATTTCTGTGGAATCTGAGAACAGATATTTCGGATCCCATTGAAGACTATGGGGCCAAAGGAAATATCCTTCGATAACAAAGAGAAAGAAGCTTTCTAAGAAACTTCTTTGTGTTCTGTGAAATCATCTCACAGAGATACAGCTTTCCCCTCAAGAAGCCTTTCGCTAAGACAGTTCTTGTGGAATTGGCAAAGTGATATTCGGAAGCCCATAGAGGGCTATGGTGAAAAAGGAAATATCCTCAGATGAAATCTGGAAAGAAGCTTTCTGAGAAACTGCTTAGTGTTCTGTTAATTCATCTCACAGAGTTACATCTGTATTTCGTGGATCTCTTTGCTAGCCTTATTTCTGTGGAATCTGAGAACAGATATTTCGGATCCCATTGAAGACTATAGGGCCAAAGGAAATATCCTCTGATAACAAAGAGAAAGAAGCTTTCTGAGAAACTTCTTTGTGTTCTGTGAAATCATCTCACAGAGTTACAGCTTTCCCCTCAAGAAGCCTTTCGCTAAGACGGTTCTTGTGGAATTGGCAAAGTGATATTTGGAAGCCCATAGAGGGCTATGGTGAAAAAGGAAATATCCTCAGATGAAATCTGGAAAGAAGCTTTCTGAGAAACTGCTTAGTGTTCTGTTAGTTCATCTTACAGAGTTACATCCGTATTTCTAGGATCTCTTTGCTAGCCTTATTTCTGTGGAATCTGAGAACAGATATTTCGGATCCCTTTGAAGACTATAGGGCCAAAGGAAATATCCTCCGATAACAAAGAGAAAGAAGCTTTCTGAGAAACTTCTTTGTGTTCTGTGAAATCATCTCACAGAGTTACAGCTTTCCCCTCAAGAAGCCTTTCGCTAAGACAGTTCTTGTGGAATTGGCAAAGTGATATTTGGAAGCCCATAGAGGGCTATGGTGAAAAAGGAAATATCCTCAGATGAAATCTGGAAAGAAGCTTTCTGAGAAACTGCTTAGTGTTCTGTTAATTCATCTCACAGAGTTACATCTGTATTTCGTGGATCTCTTTGCTCGCCTTATTTCTGTGGAATCTGACAACAGATATTTCGGATCCCATTGAAGACTATGGGGCCAAAGGAAATATCCTCCGATAACAAAGAGAAAGAAGCTTTCTGAGAAACTTCTTTGTGTTCTGTGAAATCATCTCACAGAGATACAGCTTTCCCCTCAAGAAGCCTTTCGCTAAGAGAGTTCTTGTGGAATTGGCAAAGTGATATTCGGAAGCCCATAGAGGGCTATGGTGAAAAAGGAAATATCCTCAGATGAAATCTGGAAAGAAGCTTTCTGAGAAACTGCTTAGTGTTCTGTTAATTCATCTCACAGAGTTACATCTGTATTTCGTGGATCTCTTTGCTAGCCTTATTTCTGTGGAATCTGAGAACAGATATTTCGGATCCCATTGAAGACTATAGGGCCAAAGGAAATATCCTCCGATAACAAAGAGAAAGAAGCTTTCTGAGAAACTTCTTTGTGTTCTGTGAAATCATCTCACAGAGTTACAGCTTTCCCCTGAAGAAGCCTTTCGCTAAGACAGTTCTTGTGGAATTGGCAAAGTGATATTTGGAAGCCCATAGAGGGCTATGGTGAAAAAGGAAATATCCTCAGATGAAATATGGAAAGAAGCTTTCTGAGAAACTGCTTAGTGTTCTGTTAATTCATCTCACAGAGTTACATCTGTATTTCGTGGATCTCTTTGCTCGCCTTATTTCTGTGGAATCTGAGAACAGATATTTCGGATCCCATTGAAGACTATAGGGCCAAAGGAAATATCCTCCGATAACAAAGAGAAAGAAGCTTTCTGAGAAACTTCTTTGTGTTCTGTAAAATCATCTCACAGAGTTACAGCTTTCCCCTCAAGAAGCCTTTCGCTAAGACAGTTCTTGTGGAATTGGCAAAGTGATATTTGGAAGCCCATAGAGGGCTATGGTGAAAAAGGAAATATCCTCAGATGAAATCTGGAAAGACGCTTTCTGAGAAACTGCTTAGTGTTCTGTTAATTCATCTCACAGAGTTACATCTGTATTTTGTGGATCTCTTTGCTAGCCTTATTTCTGTGGAATCTGAGAACAGATATTTCGGATCCCTTTGAAGACTATAGGGCCAAAGGAAATATCCTCCGATAACAAAGAGAAAGAAGCTTTCTGAGAAACTTCTTTGTGTTCTGTGAAATCATCTCACAGAGTTACAGCTTTCCCCTCAAGAAGCCTTTCGCTAAGACAGTTCTTGTGGAATTGGCAAAGTGATATTTGGAAGCCCATAGAGGGCTATGGTGAAAAAGGAAATATCCTCAGATGAAATCTGGAAAGAAGCTTTCTGAGAAACTGCTTAGTGTTCTGTTAATTCATCTCACAGAGTTACATCTGTATTTCGTGGATCTCTTTGCTAGCCTTATTTCTGTAGAATCTGAGAACAGATATTTCGGATCCCATTGAAGACTATAGGGCCAAAGGAAATATCCTCCGATAACAAAGAGAAAGAAGCTTTCTGAGAAACTTCTTTGTGTTCTGTGAAATCATCTCACAGAGTTACAGCTTTCCCCTCAAGAAGCCTTTCGCTAAGACAGTTCTTGTGGAATTGGCAAAGTGATATTTGGAAGCCCATAGAGGGCTATGGTGAAAAAGGAAATATCCTCAGATGAAATCTGGAAAGAAGCTTTCTGAGAAACTGCTTAGTGTTCTGTTAATTCATCTCACAGAGTTATATCCGTATTTCGTGGATCTCTTTGCTAGCCTTATTTCTGTGGAATCTGAGAACAGATATTTCGGATCCCTTTGAAGACTATAGTGCCAAAGGAAATATCCTCCGATAACAAAGAGAAAGAAGCTTTCTGAGAAACTTCTTTGTGTTCTGTGAAATCATCTCACAGAGTTACAGCTTTCCCCTCAAGAAGCCTTTCGCTAAGACAGTTCTTGTGGAATTGGCAAAGTGATATTTGGAAGCCCATAGAGGGCTATGGTGAAAAAGGAAATATCCTCAGATGAAATCTGGAAAGAAGCTTTCTGAGAAACTGCCTAGTGTTCTGTTAATTCATCTCACAGAGTTACATCTGTATTTTGTGGATCTCTTTGCTAGCCTTATTTCTGTGGAATCTGAGAACAGATATTTCGGATCCCATTGAAGACTACGGGGCCAAAGGAAATATCCTCCGATAACAAAGAGAAAGAAGCTTTCTGAGAAACTTCTTTGTGTTCTGTGAAATCATCTCACAGAGATACAGCTTTCCCCTCAAGAAGCCTTTCGCTAAGACAGTTCTTGTGGAATTGGCAAAGTGATATTTGGAAGCCCATAGAGGGCTATGGTGAAAAAGGAAATATCCTCAGATGAAATCTGGAAAGAAGCTTTCTGAGAAACTGCTTAGTGTTCTGTTAATTCATCTCACAGAGTTACATCTGTATTTCGTGGATCTCTTTGCTCGCCTTATTTCTGTGGAATCTGAGAACAGATATTTCGGATCCCATTGAAGACTATAGGGCCAAAGGAAATATCCTCCGATAACAAAGAGAAAGAAGCTTTCTGAGAAACTTCTTTGTGTTCTGTGAAATCATCTCACAGAGTTACAGCTTTCCCCTCAAGAAGCCTTTCGCTAAGACAGTTCTTGTGGAATTGGCAAAGTGATATTTGGAAGCCCATAGAGGGCTATGGTGAAAAAGGAAATATCCTCAGATGAAATCTGGAAAGAAGCTTTCTGAGAAACTGCTTAGTGTTCTGTTAATTCATCTCACAGAGTTACATCTGTATTTCGTGGATCTATTTGCTAGCCTTATTTCTGTGGAATCTGAGAACAGATATTTCGGATCCCATTGAAGACTATAGGGCCAAAGGAAATATCCTCCGATAACAAAGAGAAAGAAGCTTTCTGAGAAACTTCTTTGTGTTCTGTAAAATCATCTCACAGAGTTACAGCTTTCCCCTCAAGAAGCCTTTCGCTAAGACAGTTCTTGTGGAATTGCAAAGTGATATTTGGAAGCCCATAGAGGGCTATGGTGAAAAAGGAAATATCCTCAGATGAAATGTGGAAAGAAGCTTTCTGAGAAACTGCTTAGTGTTCTGTTAATTCATCTCACAGAGTTACATCTGTATTTCGTGGATCTCTTTGCTAGCCTTATTTCTGTGGAATCTGAGAACAGATATTTCGGATCCCATTGAAGACTATGGGGCCAAAGGAAATATCCTCCGATAACAAAGAGAAAGAAGCTTTCTGAGAAACTTCTTTGTGTTCTGTGAAATCATCTCACAGAGTTACAGCTTTCCCCTCAAGAAGCCTTTCGATAAGACAGTTCTTGTGGAATTGGCAAAGTGATATTCGGAAGCCCGTAGAGGGCTATGGTGAAAAAGGAAATATCCTCAGATGAAATCTGGAAAGAAGCTTTCTGAGAAACTGCTTAGTGTTCTGTTAATTCATCTCACAGAGTTACATCTGTATTTCGTGGATCTCTTTGCTAGCCTTATTTCTGTGGAATCTGAGAACAGATATTTCGGATCCCATTGAAGACTATAGGGCCAAAGGAAATATCCTCCGATAAAAAGAGAAAGAAGCTTTCTAAGAAACTTCTTTGTGTTCTGTGAAATCATCTCACAGAGTTACAGCTTTCCCCTCAAGAAGCCTTTCGCTAAGACAGTTCTTGTGGAATTGGCAAAGTGATATTTGGAAGCCCATAGAGGGCTATGGTGAAAAAGGAAATATCCTCAGATGAAATCTGGAAAGAAGCTTTCTGAGAAACTGCTTAGTGTTCTGTTAATTCATCTCACAAAGTTACATCTGTATTTCGTGGATCCCTTTGCTAGCCTTATTTCTGTGGAATCTGAGAACAGATATTTCGGATCCCATGGAAGACTATAGGGCCAAAGGAAATATCCTTCGATAACAAAGAGAAAGAAGCTGTCTGATGAACTTCTTTGTGTTCTGTAAAATCATCTCACAGAGTTACAGCTTTCCCCTCAAGAAGCCTTTCGCTAAGACAGTTCTTGTGGAATTGGCAAAGTGATATTTGGAAGCCCATAGAGGGCTATGGTGAAAAAGGAAATATCCTCAGATGAAATCTGGAAAGAAGCTTTCTGAGAAACTGCTTAGTGTTCTGTTAATTCATCTCACAGAGTTACATCTGTATTTCGTGTTTCTCTTTGCTAGCCTTATTTCTGTGGAATCTGAGAACAGATATTTCGGATCCCATTGAAGACTATAGGGCCAAAGGAAATATCCTTCGATAAAAAAGAGAAAGAAGCTGTCTGAGAAACTTCTTTGTGTTCTGTAAAATCATCTCACAGAGTTACAGCTTTCCCCTCAAGAAGCCTTTCGCTAAGACAGTTCTTGTGGAATTGGCAAAGTGATATTTCGAAGCCCATAGAGGGCTATGGTGAAAAAGGAAATATCCTCAGATGAAATCTGGAATGAAGCTTTCTGAGAAACTTCTCTGTGATGTGTGACTTCCACTCACAGAGTTACATCTGTATTTCGTGGATCTCTTTGCAAGCCTTATTTCTGTGGAATCTGAGAACAGATATTTCGGATCCCTTTGAAGACTATACGGCCAAAGGAAATATTCTCCGATAACAAAGAGAAAGAAGCTTTCTGAGAAACTTCTTTGTGTTCTGTGAAATCATCTCACAGAGTTACAGCTTTCCCCTCAAGAAGCCTTTCGCTAAGACGGTTCTTGTGGAATTGGCAAAGTGATATTTGGAAGCCCATAGAGGGCTATGGTGAAAAAGGAAATATCCTCAGATGAAATCTGGAAAGAAGCTTTCTGAGAAACTGCTTAGTGTTCTGTTAATTCATCTCACAGAGTTACATCTGTATTTCGTGGTTCTCTTTGCTAGCCTTATGTCTGTGGAATCTGAGAACAGATATTTCGGATCCCATTGAAGACTATAGGGCCAAAGGAAATATCCTCCGATAACAAAGAGAAAGAAGCTTTCTGAGAAACTTCTTTGTGTTCTGTGAAATCATCTCACAGAGTTACAGCTTTCCCCTCAAGAAGCCTTTCGCTGAGACAATTCTTGTGGAATTGGCATAGTGATATTTGGAAGGCCATAGAGGGCTATGGTGAAAAAGGAAATATCCTCAGATGAAATCTGGAAAGAAGCTTTCTGAGAAACTGCTTAGTGTTCTGCTAATTCATCTCACAGAGTTACATCTGTATTTTGTGGATCTCTTTGCTAGCCTTATTTCTGTGGAATCTGAGAACAGATATTTCGGATCCCATTGAAGATTATAGGGCCAAAGGAAATATCCTCCGACAACAAAGAGAAAGAAGCTTTCTGAGAAACTTCTTTGTGTTCTGTGAAATCATCTCAGAGAGTTACAGCTTTCCCCTCAAGAAGCCTTTCGCTAAGACAGTTCTTGTGGAATTGGCAAAGTGATATTTGGAAGCCCATAGAGGGCTATGGTGAAAAAGGAAATATCCTCAGATGAAATCTGGAAAGAAGCTTTCTGAGAAACTGCTTAGTGTTCTGTTAATTCATCTCACAGAGTTACATCTGTATTTCGTGGATCTCTTTGCTAGCCTTATTTCTGTGGAATCTGAGAACAGATATTTCGGATCCCATTGAAGACTATAGGGCCAAAGGAAATATCCTTCGATAACAAAGAGAAAGAAGCTGTCTGAGGAACTACTTTGTGTTCTGTAAAATCATCTCACAGAGTTACAGCTTTCCCCTCAAGAAGCCTTTCGCTAAGACAGTTCTTGTGGAATTGGCAAAGTGATATTTGGAAGCCCATAGAGGGCTATGGTGAAAAAGGAAATATCCTCAGATGAAATCTGGAAGGAAGCTTTCTGAGAAACTGCTTAGTGTTCTGTTAATTCATCTCACAGAGTTACATCTGTATTTCGTGGGTCTCTTTGCTCGCCTTATTTCTGTGGAATCTGAGAACAGATATTTCGGATCCCATTGAAGATTATAGGGCCAAAGGAAATATCCTCCGACAACAAAGAGAAAGAAGCTTTCTGTGAAACTTCTTTGTGTTCTGTGAAATCATCTCACAGAGTTACAGCTTTCCCCTCAAGAAGCCTTTCGCTAAGACAGTTCTTGTGGTATTGGCAAAGTGATATTTGGAAGCCCATAGAGGGCTATGGTGAAAAAGGAAATATCCTCAGATGAAATCTGGAAAGAAGCTTTCTGAGAAACTGCTTAGTGTTCTGTTAATTCATCTCACAGAGTTACATCTGTATTTCGTGGGTCTCTTTGCTCGCCTTATTTCTGTGGAATCTGAGAACAGATATTTCGGATCCCATTGAAGATTATAGGGCCAAAGGAAATATCCTCCGACAACAAAGAGAAAGAAGGTTTCTGTGAAACTTCTTTGTGTTCTGTGAAATCATCTCACAGAGTTACAGCTTTCCCCTCAAGAAGCCTTTCGCTAAGACAGTTCTTGTGGAATTGGCAAAGTGATATTTGGTAGCCCATAGAGGGCTATGGTGAAAAAGGAAATATCCTCAGATGAAATCTGGAAAGAAGCTTTCTGAGAAACTGCTTAGTGTTCTGTTAATTCATCTCACAGAGTTACATCTGTATTTCGTGGATCTCTTTGCTAGCCTTATTTCTGTGGAATCTGAGAACAGATATTTCGGATCCCATTGAAGACTATGGGGCCAAAGGAAATATCCTCCGATAACAAAGAGAAAGAAGCTTTCTGAGAAACTTCTTTGTGTTCTGTGAAATCATCTCACAGAGTTACAGCTTTCCCCTCAAGAAGCCTTTCGCTAAGACAGTTCTTGTGGAATTGGCAAAGTGATATTTGGAAGCCCATAGAGGGCTATGGTGAAAAAGGAAATATCCTCAGATGAAATCTGGAAAGAAGCTTTCTGAGAAACTGCTTAGTGTTCTGTTAATTCATCTCACAGAGTTACATCTGTATTTCGTGGATCTCTTTGCTAGCCTTATTTCTGTGGAATCTGAGAACAGATATTTCGGATCCCTTTGAAGACTATAGGGCCAAAGGAAATATCCTTCGATAACAAAGAGAAAGAAGCTGTCTGATGAACTTCTTTGTGTTCTGTAAAATCATCTCACAGAGTTACAGCTTTCCCCTCAAGAAGCCTTTCGCTAACACAGTTCTTGTGGAATTGGCAAAGTGATATTTGGAAGCCCATAGAGGGCTATGGTGAAAAAGGAAATATCCTCAGATGAATTCTGGAAAGAAGCTTTCTGAGAAACTGCTTAGTGTTCTGTTAATTCATCTCACAGAGTTACATCTGTATTTCGTGGATCTCTTTGCTAGCCTTATTTCTGTGGAATCTGAGAACAGATATTTCGGATCCCATTGAAGTCTATAGGGCCAAAGGAAATATCCTTCGATAACAAAGAGAAAGAAGCTGTCTGAGAAACTTCTTTGTGTTCTGTAAAATCATCTCACAGAGTTACAGCTTTCCCCTCAAGAAGCCTTTCGCTAAGACAGTTCTTGTGGAATTGGCAAAGTGATATTTGGAAGCCCATAGAGGGCTATGGTGAAAAAGGAAATATCCTCAGATGAAATCTGGAAAGAAGCTTTCTGAGAAACTTCTCTGTGATGTGTGACTTCCACTCACAGAGTTACATCTGTATTTCGTGGATCTCTTTGCTATCCTCATTTCTGTGGAATCTGAGAACAGATATTTCGGATCCCTTTGAAGACTATACGGCCAAAGGAAATATCCTCCGATAACAAAGAGAAAGAAGCTTTCTGAGAAACTTCTTTGTGTTCTGTGAAATCATCTCACAGAGTTACAGCTTTCCACTCAAGAGGCCTTTCGCTAAGACGGTTCTTGTGGAATTGGCAAAGTGATATTTGGAAGCCCATAGAGGGCTATGGTGAAAAAGGAAATATCCTCAGATGAAATCTGGAAAGAAGCTTTCTGAGAAACTGCTTAGTGTTCTGTTAATTCATCTCACAGAGTTACATCTGTATTTCGTGGATCTCTTTGCTAGCCTTGTTTCTGTGGAATCTGAGAACAGATATTTCGGATCCCTTTGAAGACTATGGGGCCAAAGGAAATATCCTCCGATAACAAAGAGAAAGAAGCTTTCTGAGAAACTTCTTTGTGTTCTGTGAAATCATCTCACAGAGTTACAGCTTTCCCCTCAAGAAGCCTTTCGCTAATACAGTTCTTGTGGAATTGGCAAAGTGATATTTGGAAGCCCATAGAGGGCTATGGTGAAAAAGGAAATATCCTCAGATGAAATCTGGAAAGAAGCTTTCTGAGAAACTGCTTAGTGTTCTGTTAATTCATCTCACAGAGTTACGTCTGTATTTCGTGGATCTCTTCGCTAGCCTTATTTCTGTGGAATCTGAGAACAGATATTTCGGATCCCATGGAAGACTATAGGGCCAAAGGAAATATCCTTCGATAACAAAGAGAAAGAAGCTGTCTGATGAACTTCTTTGTGTTCTGTAAAATCATCTCACAGAGTTACAGCTTTCCCCTCAAGAAGCCTTTCGCTAAGACAGTTCTTGTGGAATTGGCAAAGTGATATTTGGAAGCCCATAGAGGGCTATGGTGAAAAAGGAAATATCCTCAGATGAAATCTGGAAAGAAGCTTTCTGAGAAACTTCTCTGTGATGTGTGACTTCCACTCACAGAGTTACATCTGTATTTCGTGGATCTCTTTGCTATCCTTATTTCTGTGGAATCTGAGAACAGATATTTCGGATCCCTTTGAAGACTATACGGCCAAAGGAAATATTCTCCGATAACAAAGAGAAAGAAGCTTTCTGAGAAACTTCTTTGTGTTCTGTGAAATCATCTCACAGAGATACAGCTTTCCCCTCAATTAGCCTTTCGCTAAGACGGTTCTTGTGGAATTGGCAAAGTGATATTTGGAAGCCCATAGAGGGCTATGGTGAAAAAGGAAATATCCTCAGATGAAATCTGTAAAGAAGCTTTCTGAGAAACTGCTTAGTGTTCTGTTAATTCATCTCACAGAGTTACATCTGTATTTCGTGGATCTCTTTGCTAGCCTTATGTCTGTGGAATCTGAGAACAGATATTTCGGATCCCATTGAAGACTATAGGGCCAAAGGAAATATCCTCCGATAACAAAGAGAAAGAAGCTTTCTGAGAAACTTCTTTGTGTTCTGTGAAATCATCTCACAGAGTTACAGCTTTCCCCTCAAGAAGCCTTTCGCTGAGACAATTCTTGTGGAATTGGCATAGTGATATTTGGAAGGCCATAGAGGGCTATGGTGAAAAAGGAAATATCCTCAGATGAAATCTGGAAAGAAGCTTTCTGAGAAACTGCTTAGTGTTCTGCTAATTCATCTCACAGAGTTACATCTGTATTTTGTGGATCTCTTTGCTAGCCTTATTTCTGTGGAATCTGAGAACAGATATTTCGGATCCCATTGAAGATTATAGGGCCAAAGGAAATATCCTCCGACAACAAAGAGAAAGAAGCTTTCTGTGAAACTTCTTTGTGTTCTGTGAAATCATCTCACAGAGTTACAGCTTTCCCCTCAAGAAGCCTTTCGCTAAGACAGTTCTTGTGGAATTGGCAAAGTGATATTTGGAAGCCCATAGAGGGCTATGGTGAAAAAGGAAATATCCTCAGATGAAATCTGGAAAGAAGCTTTCTGAGAAACTGCTTAGTGTTCTGTTAATTCATCTCACAGAGTTACATCTGTATTTCGTGGATCTCTTTGCTAGCCTTATTTCTGTGGAATCTGAGAACAGATATTTCGGATCCCATTGAAGACTATAGGGCCCAAGGAAATATCCTTCGATAACAAAGAGAAAGAAGCTGTCTGATGAACTTCTTTGTGTTCTGTAAAATCATCTCACAGAGTTACAGCTTTCCCCTCAAGAAGCCTTTCGCTAAGACAGTTCTTGTGGAATTGGCAAAGTGATATTTGGAAGCCCATAGAGGGCTATGGTGAAAAAGGAAATATCCTCAGATGAAATCTGGAAAGAAGCTTTCTGAGAAACTGCTTAGTGTTCTGTTAATTCATCTCACAGAGTTACATCTGTATTTCGTGTTTCTCTTTGCTAGCCTTATTTCTGTGGAATCTGAGAACAGATATTTCGGATCCCATTGAAGACTATAGGGCCAAAGGAAATATCCTTCGATAAAAAAGAGAAAGAAGCTGTCTGAGAAACTTCTTTGTGTTCTGTAAAATCATCTCACAGAGTTACAGCTTTCCCCTCAAGAAGCCTTTCGCTAAGACAGTTCTTGTGGAATTGGCAAAGTGATATTTCGAAGCCCATAGAGGGCTATGGTGAAAAAGGAAATATCCTCAGATGAAATCTGGAAAGAAGCTTTCTGAGAAACTTCTCTGTGATGTGTGACTTCCACTCACAGAGTTACATCTGTATTTCGTGGATCTCTTTGCTAGCCTTATTTCTGTGGAATCTGAGAACAGATATTTCGGATCCCTTTGAAGACTATACGGCCAAAGGAAATATTCTCCGATAACAAAGAGAAAGAATCTTTCTGAGAAACTTCTTTGTGTTCTGTGAAATCATCTCACAGAGTTACAGCTTTCCCCTCAAGAAGCCTTTCGCTAAGACGGTTCTTGTGGAATTGGCAAAGTGATATTTGGAAGCCCATAGAGGGCTATGGTGAAAAAGGAAATATCCTCAGATGAAATCTGGAAAGAAGCTTTCTGAGAAACTGCTTAGTGTTCTGTTAATTCATCTCACAGAGTTACATCTGTATTTCGTGGTTCTCTTTGCTAGCCTTATGTCTGTGGAATCTGAGAACAGATATTTCGGATCCCATTGAAGACTATAGGGCCAAAGGAAATATCCTCCGATAACAAAGAGAAAGAAGCTTTCTGAGAAACTTCTTTGTGTTCTGTGAAATCATCTCACAGAGTTACAGCTTTCCCCTCAAGAAGCCTTTCGCTGAGACAATTCTTGTGGAATTGGCATAGTGATATTTGGAAGGCCATAGAGGGCTATGGTGAAAAAGGAAATATCCTCAGATGAAATCTGGAAAGAAGCTTTCTGAGAAACTGCTTAGTGTTCTGCTAATTCATCTCACAGAGTTACATCTGTATTTTGTGGATCTCTTTGCTAGCCTTATTTCTGTGGAATCTGAGAACAGATATTTCGGATCCCATTGAAGATTATAGGGCCAAAGGAAATATCCTCCGACAACAAAGAGAAAGAAGCTTTCTGAGAAACTTCTTTGTGTTCTGTGAAATCATCTCACAGAGTTACAGCTTTCCCCTCAAGAAGCCTTTCGCTAAGACAGTTCTTGTGGAATTGGCAAAGTGATATTTGGAAGCCCATAGAGGGCTATGGTGAAAAAGGAAATATCCTCAGATGAAATCTGGAAAGAAGCTTTCTGAGAAACTGCTTAGTGTTCTGTTAATTCATCTCACAGAGTTACATCTGTATTTCGTGGATCTCTTTGCTAGCCTTATTTCTGTGGAATCTGAGAACAGATATTTCGGATCCCATTGAAGACTATAGGGCCAAAGGAAATATCCTTCGATAACAAAGAGAAAGAAGCTGTCTGAGGAACTACTTTGTGTTCTGTAAAATCATCTCACAGAGTTACAGCTTTCCCCTCAAGAAGCCTTTCGCTAAGACAGTTCTTGTGGAATTGGCAAAGTGATATTTGGAAGCCCATAGAGGGCTATGGTGAAAAAGGAAATATCCTCAGATGAAATCTGGAAAGAAGCTTTCTGAGAAACTGCTTAGTGTTCTGTTAATTCATCTCACAGAGTTACATCTGTATTTCGTGGATCTCTTTGCTCGCCTTATTTCTGTGGAATCTGAGAACAGATATTTCGGATCCCATTGAAGATTATAGGGCCAAAGGAAATATCCTCCGACAACAAAGAGAAAGAAGCTTTCTGTGAAACTTCTTTGTGTTCTGTGAAATCATCTCACAGTGTTACAGCTTTCCCCTCAAGAAGCCTTTCGCTAAGACAGTTCTTGTGGAATTGGCAAAGTGATATTTGGAAGCCCATAGAGGGCTATGGTGAAAAAGGAAATATCCTCAGATGAAATCTGGAAAGAAGCTTTCTGAGAAACTGCTTAGTGTTCTGTTAATTCATCTCACAGAGTTACATCTGTATTTCGTGGGTCTCTTTGCTCGCCTTATTTCTGTGGAATCTGAGAACAGATATTTCGGATCCCTTTGAAGATTATAGGGCCAAAGGAAATATCCTCCGACAACAAAGAGAAAGAAGCTTTCTGTGAAACTTCTTTGTGTTCTGTGAAATCATCTCACAGAGTTACAGCTTTCCCCTCAAGAAGCCTTTCGCTAAGACAGTTCTTGTGGAATTGGCAAAGTGATATTTGGAATCCCATAGAGGGCTATGGTGAAAAAGGAAATATCCTCAGATGAAATCTGGAAAGAAGCTTTCTGAGAAACTGCTTAGTGTTCTGTTAATTCATCTCACAGAGTTACATCTGTATTTCGTGGATCTCTTTGCTAGCCTTATTTCTGTGGAATCTGAGAACAGATATTTCGGATCCCATTGAAGACTCTAGGGCCAAAGGAAATATCCTCCGATAACAAAGAGAAAGAAGCTTTCTGAGAAACTTCTTTGTGTTCTGTGAAATCATCTCACAGAGTTACAGCTTTCCCCTCAAGAAGACTTTCGCTAAGACAGTTCTTGTGGAATTGGCAAAGTGATATTTGGAAGCCCATAGAGGGCTATGGTGAAAAAGGAAATATCCTCAGATGAAATCTGGAAAGAAGCTTTCTGAGAAACTGCTTAGTGTTCTGTTAATTCATCTCACAGAGTTACATCTGTATTTCGTGGATCTCTTTGCTAGCCTTATTTCTGTGGAATCTGAGAACAGATATTTCGGATCCCTTTGAAGACTATAGGGCCAAAGGAAATATCCTTCGATAACAAAGAGAAAGAAGCTGTCTGATGAACTTCTTTGTGTTCTGTAAAATCATCTCACAGAGTTACAGCTTTCCCCTCAAGAAGCCTTTCGCTAACACAGTTCTTGTGGAATTGGCAAAGTGATATTTGGAAGCCCATAGAGGGCTATGGTGAAAAAGGAAATATCCTCAGATGAAATCTGGAAAGAAGCTTTCTGAGAAACTGCTTAGTGTTCTGTTAATTCATCTCACAGAGTTACATCTGTATTTCGTGGATCTCTTTGCTAGCCTTATTTCTGTGGAATCTGAGAACAGATATTTCGGATCCCTTTGAAGACTATAGGGCCAAAGGAAATATCCTTCGATAACAAAGAGAAAGAAGCTGTCTGATGAACTTCTTTGTGTTCTGTGAAATCATCTCACAGAGTTACAGCTTTCCCCTCAAGAAGCCTTTCGCTAAGACAGATCTTGTGGAATTGGCAAAGTGATATTTGGAAGCCCATAGAGGGCTATTGTGAAAAAGGAAATATCCTCAGATGAAATCTGGAAAGAAGCTTTCTGAGAAACTGCTTAGTGTTCTGCTAATTCATCTCACAGAGTTACATCTGTATTTTGTGGATCTCTTTGCTAGCCTTATTTCTGTGGAATCTGAGAACAGATATTTCGGATCCCATTGAAGATTATAGGGCCAAAGGAAATATCCTCCGACAACAAAGAGAAAGAAGCTGTCTGAGAAACTTCTTTGTGTTCTGTGAAATCATCTCACAGAGTTACAGCTTTCCCCTCAAGAAGCCTTTCGCTAAGACAGTTCTTGTGGAATTGGCAAAGTGATATTTGGAAGCCCATAGAGGGCTATGGTGAAAAAGGAAATATCCTCAGATGAAATCTGGAAAGAAGCTTTCTGAGAAACTGCTTAGTGTTCTGTTAATTCATCTCACAGAGTTACATCTGTATTTCGTGGATCTCTTTGCTAGCCTTATTTCTGTGGAATCTGAGAACAGATATTTCGGATCCCTTTGAAGACTATAGGGCCAAAGGAAATATCCTTCGATAACAAAGAGAAAGAAGCTGTCTGATGAACTTCTTTGTGTTCTGTGAAATCATCTCACAGAGTTACAGCTTTCCCCTCAAGAAGCCTTTCGCTGAGACAATTCTTGTGGAATTGGCATAGTGATATTTGGAAGGCCATAGAGGGCTATGGTGAAAAAGGAAATATCCTCAGATGAAATCTGGAAAGAAGTTTTCTGAGAAACTGCTTAGTGTTCTGCTAATTCATCTCACAGAGTTACATCTGTATTTTGTGGATCTCTTTGCTAGCCTTATTTCTGTGGAATCTGAGAACAGATATTTCGGATCCCATTGAAGATTATAGGGCCAAAGGAAATATCCTCCGACAACAAAGAGAAAGAAGCTTTCTGAGAAACTTCTTTGTGTTCTGTGAAATCATCTCACAGAGTTACAGCTTTCCCCTCAAGAAGCCTTTCGCTAAGACAGTTCTTGTGGAATTGGCAAAGTGATATTTGGAAGCCCATAGAGGGCTATGGTGAAAAAGGAAATATCCTCAGATGAAATCTGGAAAGAAGCTTTCTGAGAAACTGCTTAGTGTTCTGTTAATTCATCTCACAGAGTTACATCTGTATTTCGTGGATCTCTTTGCTAGCCTTATTTCTGTGGAATCTGAGAACAGATATTTCGGATCCCATTGAAGACTATAGGGCCAAAGGAAATATCCTTCGATAACAAAGAGAAAGAAGCTGTCTGAGGAACTACTTTGTGTTCTGTAAAATCATCTCACAGAGTTACAGCTTTCCCCTCAAGAAGCCTTTCGCTAAGACAGTTCTTGTGGAATTGGCAAAGTGATATTTGGAAGCCCATAGAGGGCTATGGTGAAAAAGGAAATATCCTCAGATGAAATCTGGAAAGAAGCTTTCTGAGAAACTGCTTAGTGTTCTGTTAATTCATCTCACAGAGTTACATCTGTATTTCGTGGATCTCTTTGCTCGCCTTATTTCTGTGGAATCTGAGAACAGATATTTCGGATCCCATTGAAGATTATAGGGCCAAAGGAAATATCCTCCGACAACAAAGAGAAAGAAGCTTTCTGTGAAACTTCTTTGTGTTCTGTGAAATCATCTCACAGTGTTACAGCTTTCCCCTCAAGAAGCCTTTCGCTAAGACAGTTCTTGTGGAATTGGCAAAGTGATATTTGGAAGCCCATAGAGGGCTATGGTGAAAAAGGAAATATCCTCAGATGAAATCTGGAAAGAAGCTTTCTGAGAAACTGCTTAGTGTTCTGTTAATTCATCTCACAGAGTTACATCTGTATTTCGTGGGTCTCTTTGCTCGCCTTATTTCTGTGGAATCTGAGAACAGATATTTCGGATCCCTTTGAAGATTATAGGGCCAAAGGAAATATCCTCCGACAACAAAGAGAAAGAAGCTTTCTGTGAAACTTCTTTGTGTTCTGTGAAATCATCTCACAGAGTTACAGCTTTCCCCTCAAGAAGCCTTTCGCTAAGACAGTTCTTGTGGAATTGGCAAAGTGATATTTGGAATCCCATAGAGGGCTATGGTGAAAAAGGAAATATCCTCAGATGAAATCTGGAAAGAAGCTTTCTGAGAAACTGCTTAGTGTTCTGTTAATTCATCTCACAGAGTTACATCTGTATTTCGTGGATCTCTTTGCTAGCCTTATTTCTGTGGAATCTGAGAACAGATATTTCGGATCCCATTGAAGACTCTAGGGCCAAAGGAAATATCCTCCGATAACAAAGAGAAAGAAGCTTTCTGAGAAACTTCTTTGTGTTCTGTGAAATCATCTCACAGAGTTACAGCTTTCCCCTCAAGAAGCCTTTCGCTAAGACAGTTCTTGTGGAATTGGCAAAGTGATATTTGGAAGCCCATAGAGGGCTATGGTGAAAAAGGAAATATCCTCAGATGAAATCTGGAAAGAAGCTTTCTGAGAAACTGCTTAGTGTTCTGTTAATTCATCTCACAGAGTTACATCTGTATTTCGTGGATCTCTTTGCTCGCCTTATTTCTTTGGAATCTGAGAACAGATATTTCGGATCCCATTGAAGACTGTAGGGCCAAAGGAAATATCCTTCGATAACAAAGAGAAAGAAGCTGTCTGAGAAACTTCTTTGTGTTCTGTAAAATCATCTCACAGAGTTACAGCTTTCCCCTCAAGAAGCCTTTCGCTAAGACAGTTCTTGTGGAATTGGCAAAGTGATATTTGGAAGCCCATAGAGGGCTATGGTGAAAAAGGAAATATCCTCAGATGAAATCTGGAAAGAAGCTTTCTGAGAAACTGCTTAGTGTTCTGTTAATTCATCTCACAGAGTTACATCTGTATTTCGTGGATCTCTTTGCTAGCCTTATTTCTGTGGAATCTGAGAACAGATATTTCGGATCCAATTGAAGACTATGGGGCCAAAGGAAATATCCTCCGATAACAAAGAGAAAGAAGCTTTCTGAGAAACTTCTTTGTGTTCTGTGAAATCATCTCACAGAGTTACAGCTTTCCCCTCAAGAAGCCTTTCGCTAAGACAGTTCTTGTGGAATTGGCAAAGTGATATTTGGAAGCCCATAGAGGGCTATGGTGAAAAAGGAAATATCCTCAGATGAAATCTGGAAAGAAGCTTTCTGAGAAACTGCTTAGTGTTCTGTTAATTCATCTCACAGAGTTACATCTGTATTTCGTGGATCTCCTTGCTAGCCTTATTTCTGTGGAATCTGAGAACAGATATTTCGGATCCCATGGAAGACTATAGGGCCAAAGGAAATATCCTTCGATAACAAAGAGAAAGAAGCTGTCTGATGAACTTCTTTGTGTTCTGTAAAATCATCTCACAGAGTTACAGCTTTCCCCTCAAGAAGCCTTTCGCTAAGACAGTTCTTGTGGAATTGGCAAAGTGATATTTGGAAGCCCACAGAGGGCTATGGTGAAAAAGGAAATATCCTCAGATGAAATCTGGAAAGAAGCTTTCTGAGAAACTGCTTAGTGTTCTGTTAATTCATCTCACAGAGTTACATCTGTATTTCGTGGATCTCTTT
Organism: Macaca nemestrina; assembly: GCF_043159975.1. Lineage (NCBI taxonomy): Eukaryota > Metazoa > Chordata > Mammalia > Primates > Cercopithecidae > Macaca > Macaca nemestrina. The sequence continues at coordinate 30,319,580 of NC_092144.1, forward strand.
GCTAGCCTTATATCTGTGGAATCTGAGAACAGATATTTCGGATCCCATTGAAGACTATAGGGCCAAAGGAAATATCCTTCGATAACAAAGAGAAGGAAGCTGTCTGAGAAACTTCTTTGTGTTCTGTAAAATCATCTCACAGAGTTACAGCTTTCCCCTCAAGAAGCCTTTCGCTAAGACAGTTCTTGTGGAATTGGCAAAGTGATATTTGGAAGCACATAGAGGGCTATGGTGAAAAAGGAAATATCCTCAGATGAAATCTGGAAAGAAGCTTTCTGAGAAACTGCTTAGTGTTCTGTTAATTCATCTCACAGAGTTACATCTGTATTTCGTGGATCTCTTTGCTAGCCTCATTTCTGTGGAATCTGAGAACAGATATTTCGGATCCCTTTGAAGACTATAGGGCCAAAGGAAATATCCTCCGATAACAAAGAGAAAGAAGCTTTCTGAGAAACTTCTTTGTGTTCTGTGAAATCATCTCACAGAGTTACAGCTTTCCCCTGAAGAAGCCTTTCGCTAAGACAGTTCTTGTGGAATTGGCAAAGTGATATTTGGAAGCCCATAGAGGGCTATGGTGAAAAAGGAAATATCCTCAGATGAAATCTGGAAACAAGCTTTCTGAGAAACTGCTTAGTGTTCTGTTAATTTATCTCACAGAGTTACATCTGTATTTCGTGGATCTCTTTGCTAGCCTTATTTCTGTGGAATCTGAGAACAGATATTTCGGATCCCATTGAAGACTATAGGGCCAAAGGAAATATCCTCCGATAACAAAGAGAAAGAAGCTTTCTGAGAAACTTCTTTGTGTTCTGTAAAATCATCCCACAGAGTTACAGCTTTCCCCTCAAGAAGCCTTTCGCTAAGACGGTTCTTGTGGAATTGGCAAAGTGATATTTGGAAGCCCATAGAGGGCTATGGTGAAAAAGGAAATATCCTCAGGTGAAATCTGGAAAGAAGCTTTCTGAGAAACTTCTCTGTGATGTGTGACTTCCACTCACAGAGTTACATCTGCATTTCGTGGATCTCTTTGCTATCCTTATTTCTGTGGAATCTGAGAACAGATATTTCGGATCCCTTTGAAGACTATAGGGCCATAGGAAATATCCTCCGATAACAAAGAGAAAGAAGCTTTCTGAGAAACTTCTTTGTGTTCTGTGAAATCATGTCACAGAGTTACAGCTTTCCCCTCAAGAAGCCTTTCGCTGAGACAGTTCTTGGGGAATTGGCAAAGTGATATTTGGAAGCCCATAGAGGGCTATGGTGAAAAAGGAAATATCCTCAGATGAAATCTGGAAAGAAGCTTTCTGAGAAACTGCTTAGTGTTCTGTTAATTCATCTCACAGAGTTACATCTGTATTTTGAGGATCTCTTTGCTAGCCTTATGTCTGTGGAATATGAGAACAGATATTTCGGATCCCATTGAAGACTATAGGGCCAAAGGAAATATCCTCCGATAACAAAGAGAAAGAAGCTTTCTGAGAAACTTCTTTGTGTTCTGTGAAATCATCTCACAGAGTTACAGCTTTCCCCTCAAGAAGCCTTTCGCTAAGACAGTTCTTGTGGAATTGGCAAAGTGATATTTGGAAGCCCATAGAGGGCTATGGTGAAAAAGGAAATATCCTCAGATGAAATCTGGAAAGAAGCTTTCTGAGAAACTTCTCTGTGATGTGTGACTTCCACTCACAGAGTTACATCTGTATTTCGTGGATCTCTTTGCTATCCTTTTTTCTGTGGAATCTGAGAACAGATATTTCGGATCCCTTTGTAGACTATACGGCCAAAGGAAATATCCGCCGATAACAAAGAGAAAGAAGCTTTCTGAGAAACTTCTTTGTGTTCTGTGAAATCATCTCACAGAGTTACAGCTTTCCCCTCAAGAAGCCTTTCGCTAAGACAGTTCTTGTGGAATTGGCAAAGTGATATTTGGAAGACCATAGAGGGCTATGGTGAAAAAGGAAATATCCTCAGATGAAATCTGGAAAGAAGCTTTCTGAGAAACTGCTTAGTGTTCTGTTAATTCATCTCACAGAGTTACATCTGTATTTCGTGGATCTCTTTGCTAGCCTTATTTCTGTGGAATCTGAGAACAGATATTTCGGATCCCATTGAAGACTATAGGGCCAAAGGAAATATCCTTCGATAACAAAGAGAAAGAAGCTGTCTGAGGAACTACTTTGTGTTCTGTAAAATCATCTCACAGAGTTACAGCTTTCCCCTCAAGAAGCCTTTCGCTAAGACAGTTCTTGTGGAATTGGCAAAGTGATATTTGGAAGCCCATAGAGGGCTATGGTGAAAAAGGAAATATCCTCAGATGAAATCTGGAAAGAAGCTTTCTGAGAAACTGCTTAGTGTTCTGTTAATTCATCTCACAGAGTTACATCTGTATTTCGTGGATCTCTTTGCTCGCCTTATTTCTGTGGAATCTGAGAACAGATATTTCGGATCCAATTGAAGACTATGGGGCCAAAGGAAATATCCTCCGATAACAAAGAGAAAGAAGCTTTCTGAGAAACTTCTTTGTGTTCTGTGAAATCATCTCACGGAGTTACAGCTTTCCCCTCAAGAAGCCTTTCGCTAAGACAGTTCTTGTGGAATTGGCAAAGTGATATTCGGAAGCCCATAGAGGGCTAAGGTGAAAAAGGAAATATCCTCAGATGAAATCTGGAAAGAAGCTTTCTGAGAAACTGCTTAGTGTTCTGTTAATTCATCTCACAGAGTTACATCTGTATTTCGTGGATCTCTTTGCTAGCCTTATTTCTGTGGAATCTGAGAACAGATATTTCGGATCCCATTGAAGACTATAGGGCCAAAGGAAATATCCTCCGATAAAAAGAGAAAGAAGTTTTCTGAGAAACTTCTTTGTGTTCTGTGAAATCATCTCACAGAGTTACAGCTTTCCCCTCAAGAAGCCTTTCGCTAAGACAGTTCTTGTGGAATTGGCAAAGTGATATTTGGAAGCCCATAGAGGGCTATGGTGAAAAAGGAAATATCCTCAGATGAAATCTGGAAAGAAGCTTTCTGAGAAACTGCTTAGTGTTCTGTTGATTCATCTCACAGAGTTACATCTGTATTTCGTGGATCTCTTTGCTAGCCTTATTTCTGTGGAATCTGAGAACAGATATTTCGGATCCCATTGAAGACTATAGGGCCAAAGGAAATATCCTCCGATAACAAAGAGAAAGAAGGTTTCTGAGAAACTTCTTTGTGTTCTGTGAAATCATCTCACAGAGTTACAGCTTTCCCCTCAAGAAGCCTTTCGCTGAGACAATTCTTGTGGAATTGGCATAGTGATATTTGGAAGGCCATAGAGGGCTATGGTGAAAAAGGAAACATCCTCAGATGAAATCTGGAAAGAAGCTTTCTGAGAAACTGCTTAGTGTTCTGCTAATTCATCTCACAGAGTTACATCTGTATTTTGTGGATCTCTTTGCTAGCCTTATTTCTGTGGAATCTGAGAACAGATATTTCGGATCCCATTGAAGACTATAGGGCCAAAGGAAATATCCTCCGATAACAAAGAGAAAGAAGCTTTCTGAGAAACTTCTTTCTGTTCTGTGAAATCATCTCACAGAGTTACAGCTTTCCCCTCAAGAAGCCTTTCGCTAAGACAGTTCTTGTGGAATTGGCAAAGTGATATTCGGAAGCCCATAGAGGGCTATGGTGAAAAAGGAAATATCCTCAGATGAAATCTGGAAAGAAGCTTTCTGAGAAACTAATTAGTGTTCTGTTAATTCATCTCACAGAGTTACATCTGTATTTCGTGGATCTCTTTGCTATCATTATTTCTGTGGAATCTGAGAACAGATATTTCGGATCCCTTTGAAGACTATACGGCCAAAGGAAATATCCTCCGATAACAAAGAGAAAGAAGCTTTCTGAGAAACTTCTTTGTGTTCTGTGAAATCATCTCACAGAGTTACAGCTTTCCCCTCAAGAAGCCTTTCGCTAAGACAGTTCTTGTGGAATTGGCAAAGTGATATTCGGAAGCCCATAGAGGGCTATGGTGAAAAAGGAAATATCCTCAGATGAAATCTGGAAAGAAGCTTTCTGAGAAACTGCTTAGTGTTCTGTTAATTCATCTCACAGAGTTACATCTGTATTTCGTGGATCTCTTTGCTAGCCTTATTTCTGTGGAATCTGAGAACAGATATTTCGGATCCCATGGAAGACTATAGGGCCAAAGGAAATATCCTCCGATAACAAAGAGAAAGAAGCTTTCTGAGAAACTTCTTTGTGTTCTGTGAAATCATCTCACAGAGTTACAGCTTTCCCCTCAAGAAGCCTTTCGCTAAGACAGTTCTTGTGGAATTGGCAAAGTGATATTTGGAAGCCCATAGAGGGCTATTGTGAAAAAGGAAATATCCTCAGATGAAATCTGGAAAGAAGGTTTCTGAGAAACTGCTTAGTGTTCTGTTAATTCATCTCACAGAGTTACATCTGTATTTCGTGGATCTCTTTGCTAGCCTCATTTCTGTGGAATCTGAGAACAGATATTTCGGATCCCATTGAAGACTATAGGGCCAAAGGAAATATCCTCCGATAACAAAGAGAAAGAAGCTTTCTGAGAAACTTCTTTGTGTTCTGTGAAATCATCTCACAGAGTTACAGCTTTCCCCTGAAGAAGCCTTTAGCTAAGACAGTTCTTGTGGAATTGGCAAAGTGATATTTGGAAGCCCATAGAGGGCTATGGTGAAAAAGGAAATATCCTCAGATGAAATCTGGAAACAAGCTTTCTGAGAAACTGCTTAGTGTTCTGTTAATTTATCTCACAGAGTTACATCTGTATTTCGTGGATCTCTTTGCTAGCCTTATTTCTGTGGAATCTGAGAACAGATATTTCGGATCCCATTGAAGACTATAGGGCCAAAGGAAATATCCTCCGATAACAAAGAGAAAGAAGCTTTCTGAGAAACTTCTTTGTGTTCTGTAAAATCATCCCACAGAGTTACAGCTTTCCCCTCAAGAAGCCTTTCGCTAAGACGGTTCTTGTGGAATTGGCAAAGTGATATTTGGACGCCCTTAGAGGGCTATGGTGAAAAAGGAAATATCCTCAGATGAAATCTGGAAAGAAGCTTTCTGAGAAACTTCTCTGTGATGTGTGACTTCCACTCACAGAGTTACATCTGCATTTCGTGGATCTCTTTGCTATCCTTATTTCTGTGGAATCTGAGAACAGATATTTCGGATCCCTTTGAAGACTATAGGGCCAAAGGAAATATCCTCCGATAACAAAGAGAAAGAAGCTTTCTGAGAAACTTCTTTGTGTTCTGTGAAATCATCTCACAGAGTTACAGCTTTCCCCTCAAGAAGCCTTTCGCTGAGACAGTTCTTGGGGAATTGGCAAAGTGATATTTGGAAGCCCATAGAGGGCTATGGTGAAAAAGGAAATATCCTCAGATGAAATCTGGAAAGAAGCTTTCTGAGAAACTGCTTAGTGTTCTGTTAATTCATCTCACAGAGTTACATCTGTATTTTGAGGATCTCTTTGCTAGCCTTATGTCTGTGGAATCTGAGAACAGATATTTCGGATCCCATTGAAGACTATAGGGCCAAAGGAAATATCCTCCGATAACAAAGAGAAAGAAGCTTTCTGAGAAACTTCTTTGTGTTCTGTGAAATCATCTCACAGAGTTACAGCTTTCCCCTCAAGAAGCCTTTCGCTAAGACAGTTCTTGTGGAATTGGCAAAGTGATATTTGGAAGCCCATAGAGGGCTATGGTGAAAAAGGAAATATCCTCAGATGAAATCTGGAAAGAAGCTTTCTGAGAAACTGCTTAGTGTTCTGTTAATTCATCTCACAGAGTTACATCTGTATTTCGTGGATCTCTTTGCTAGCCTTATTTCTGTGGAATCTGAGAACAGATATTTCGGATCCCATTGAAGACTATAGGGCCAAAGGAAATATCCTCCGATAACAAAGAGAAAGAAGCTTTCTGAGAAACTTCTTTGTGTTCTGTAAAATCGTCTCACAGAGTTACAGCTTTCCCCTCAAGAAGCCTTTCGCTAAGACAGTTCTTGTGGAATTGGCAAAGTGATATTTGGAAGCCCTTAGAGGGCTATGGTGAAAAAGGAATTATCCTCAGATGAAATCTGGAAAGAAGCTTTCTGAGAAACTGCTTAGTGTTCTGTTAATTCATCTCACAGAGTTACATCTGTATTTTGTGGATCTCTTTGCTAGCCTTATTTCTGTGGAATCTGAGAACACATATTTCGGATCCCATTGAAGACTATAGGGCCAAAGGAAAAATCCTCCGATAACAAAGAGAAAGAAGCTTTCTGAGAAACTTCTTTGTGTTCTGTGAAATCATCTCACAGAGTTACAGATTTCCCCTCAAGAAGCCTTTCGCTAAGACAGTTCTTGTGGAATTGGCAAAGTGATATTTGGAAGCCCATAGAGGGCTATGGTGAAAAAGGAAATATCCTCAGATGAAATCTGGAAAGAAGCTTTCTGAGAAACTGCTTAGTGTTCTGTTAATTCATCTCACAGAGTTACATCTGTATTTCGTGGATCTCTTTGCTAGCCTTATTTCTGTGGAATCTGAGAACAGATATTTCGGATCCCATTGAAGACTATAGGGCCAAAGGAAATATCCTCCGATAACAAAGAGAAAGAAGCTTTCTGAGAAACTTCTTTGTGTTCTGTGAAATCATCTCACAGAGTTACAGCTTTCCCCTCAAGAAGCCTTTCGCTAAGACAGTTCTTGTGGAATTGGCAAAGTGATATTTGGAAGCCCATAGAGGGCTATGGTGAAAAAGGAAATATCCTCAGATGAAATCTGGAAAGAAGCTTTCTGAGAAACTGCTTAGTGTTCTGTTAATTCATCTCACAGAGTTACATCTGTATTTCGTGGATCTCTTTGCTAGCCTTATTTCTGTGGAATCTGAGAACAGATATTTCGGATCCCATTGAAGACTATAGGGCCAAAGGAAATATCCTCCGATAACAAAGAGAAAGAAGCTTTCTGAGAAACTTCTTTGTGTTCTGTGAAATCATCTCACAGAGTTACAGCTTTCCCCTCAAGAAGCCTTTCGCTAAGACAGTTCTTGTGGAATTGGCAAAGTGATATTTGGAAGCCCATAGAGGGCTATGGTGAAAAAGGAAATATCCTCAGATGAAATCTGGAAAGAAGCTTTCTGAGAAACTGCTTAGTGTTCTGTTAATTCATCTCACAGAGTTACATCCGTATTTCGTGGATCTCTTTGCTAGCCTTATTTCTGTGGAATCTGAGAACAGATATTTCGGATCCCTTTGAAGACTATAGGGCCAAAGGAAATATCCTCCGATAACAAAGAGAAAGAAGCTTTCTGAGAAACTTCTTTGTGTTCTCTGAAATCATCTCACTGAGTTACAGCTTTCCCCTCAAGAAGCCTTTCGCTAAGACAGTTCTTGTGGAATTGGCAAAGTGATATTTGGAAGCCCATAGAGGGCTATGGTGAAAAAGGAAATATCCTCAGATGAAATCTGGAAAGAAGCTTTCTGAGAAACTGCTTAGTGTTCTGTTAATTCATCTCACAGAGTTACATCTGTATTTCGTGGATCTCTTTGCTAGCCTTATTTCTGTGGAATCTGAGTACAGATATTTCGGATCCCATTGAAGACTATAGGGACAAAGGAAATATCCTTCAATAACAAAGAGAAAGAAGCTGTCTGAGGAACTTCTTTGTGTTCTGTAAAATCATCTAACAGAGTTACAGCTTTCCCCTCAAGAAGCCTTTCGCTAAGACAGTTCTTGTGGAATTGGCAAAGTGATATTTGGAAGCCCATAGAGGGCTATGGTGAAAAAGGAAATATCCTCAGATAAAATCTGGAAAGAAGCTTTCTGAGAAACTTCTCTGTGATGTGTGACTTCCACTCACAGAGTTACATCTGTATTTCGTGGATCTCTTTGCTATCCTTATTTCTGTGGAATCTGAGAACAGATATTTCGGATCCCATTGAAGACTATAGGGCCAAAGGAAATATCCTCCGATAACAAAGAGAAAGAAGCTTTCTGAGAAACTTCTTTGTGTTCTGTGAAATCATCTCACAGAGTTACAGCTTTCGCCTCAAGAAGCCTTTCGCTAAGACGGTTCTTGTGGAATTGGCAAAGTGATATTTGGAAGCCCATTGAGGGCTATGGTGAAAAAGGAAATATCCTCAGATGAAATCGGGAAAGAAGCTTTCTGAGAAACTGCTTAGTGTTCTGTTGATTCATCTCACAGAGTTACATCTGTATTTCGTGGATCTCTTTGCTAGCCTTATTTCTGTGGAATCTGAGAACAGATATTTCGGATCCCATTGAAGACTATAGGGCCAAAGGAAATATCCTCCGATAACAAAGAGAAAGAAGCTTTCTGAGAAACTTCTTTGTGTTCTGTGAAATCATCTCACAGAGTTACAGCTTTCCCCTCAAGAAGCCTTTCGCTGAGACAATTCTTGTGGAATTGGCATAGTGATATTTGGAAGGCCATAGAGGGCTATGGTGAAAAAGGAAACATCCTCAGATGAAATCTGGAAAGAAGCTTTCTGAGAAACTGCTTAGTGTTCTGCTAATTCATCTCACAGAGTTACATCTGTATTTTGTGGATCTCTTTGCTAGCCTTATTTCTGTGGAATCTGAGAACAGATATTTCGGATCCCATTGAAGACTATAGGGCCAAAGGAAATATCCTCCGATAACAAAGAGAAAGAAGCTTTCTGAGAAACTTCTTTCTGTTCTGTGAAATCATCTCACAGAGTTACAGCTTTCCCCTCAAGAAGCCTTTCGCTAAGACAGTTCTTGTGGAATTGGCAAAGTGATATTCGGAAGCCCATAGAGGGCTATGGTGAAAAAGGAAATATCCTCAGATGAAATCTGGAAAGAAGCTTTCTGAGAAACTAATTAGTGTTCTGTTAATTCATCTCACAGAGTTACATCTGTATTTCGTGGATCTCTTTGCTATCCTTTTTTCCGTGGAATCTGAGAACAGATATTTCGGATCCCTTTGAAGACTATACGGCCAAAGGAAATATCCTCCGATAACAAAGAGAAAGAAGCTTTCTGAGAAACTTCTTTGTGTTCTGTGAAATCATCTCACAGAGTTACAGCTTTCCCCTCAAGAAGCCTTTCGCTAAGACGGTTCTTGTGGGATTGGCAAAGTGATATTTGGAAACCCATAGAGGGCTACGGTGAAAAAGGAAATATCCTCAGATGAAATCTGGAAAGAAGCTTTCTGAGAAACTGCTTAGTGTTCTGTTAATTCATCTCACAGAGTTACATCTGTATTTCGTGGATCTCTTTGCTTGCCTTATTTCTGTGGAATCTGAGAACAGATATTTCGGATCCCATTGAAGACTATAGGGCCAAAGGAAATATCCTCCGATAACAAAGAGAAAGAAGCTTTCTGAGAAACTTCTTTGTGTTCTGTGAAATCATCTCACAGAGTTACAGCTTTCCCCTCAAGAAGCCTTTCGCTGAGACAATTCTTGTGGAATTGGCATAGTGATATTTGGAAGCCCATAGAGGGCTATGGTGAAAAAGGAAATATCCTCAGATGAAATCTGGAAAGACGCTTTCTGAGAAACTGCTTAGTGTTCTGCTAATTCATCTCACCGAATTCCATCTGTATTTTGTGGATCTCTTTGCTAGCCTTATTTCTGTGGAATCTGAGAACAGATATTTCAGATCCCATTGAAGACTATAGGGCCAAAGGAAATATCTTCCGATAACAAAGAAAAGAAGCTTTCTGAGAAACTTCTTTGTCTTCTGTGAAATCATCTCACAGAGTTACAGCTTTCCCCTCAAGAAGCCTTTCGCTAAGACAGTTCTTGTGGAATTGGCAAAGTGATATTTGGAAGCCCTTAGAGGGCTATGGTGAAAAAGGAAATATCCTCAGATGAAATGTGGAAAGAAGCTTTCTGAGAAACTTCTCTGTGATGTGTGACTTCCACTCACAGAGTTACATCTGTATTTCGTGGATCTCTTTGCTATCATTATTTCTGTGGAATCTGAGAACAGATATTTCGGATCCCTTTGAAGACTATACGGCCAAAGGAAATATCCTCCGATAACAAAGAGAAAGAAGCTTTCTGAGAAACTTCTTTGTGTTCTGTGAAATCATCTCACAGAGTTACAGCTTTCCCCTCAAGAAGCCTTTCGCTAAGACAGTTCTTGTGGAATTGGCAAAGTGATATTCGGAAGCCCATAGAGGGCTATGGTGAAAAAGGAAATATCCTCAGATGAAATCTGGAAAGAAGCTTTCTGAGAAACTGCTTAGTGTTCTGTTAATTCATCTCACAGAGTTACATCTGTATTTCGTGGATCTCTTTGCTAGCCTTATTTCTGTGGAATCTGAGAACAGATATTTCGGATCCCATTGAAGACTATAGGGCCAAAGGAAATATCCTCCGATAACAAAGAGAAAGAAGCTTTCTGAGAAACTTCTTTGTGTTCTGTGAAATCATCTCACAGAGTTACAGCTTTCCCCTCAAGAAGCCTTTCGCTAAGACAGTTCTTGTGGAATTGGCAAAGTGATATTTGGAAGCCCATAGAGGGCTATTGTGAAAAAGGAAATATCCTCAGATGAAATCTGGAAAGAAGGTTTCTGAGAAACTGCTTAGTGTTCTGTTAATTCATCTCACAGAGTTACATCTGTATTTCGTGGATCTCTTTGCTAGCCTCATTTCTGTGGAATCTGAGAACAGATATTTCGGATCCCATTGAAGACTATAGGGCCAAAGGAAATATCCTCCGATAACAAAGAGAAAGAAGCTTTCTGAGAAACTTCTTTGTGTTCTGTGAAATCATCTCACAGAGTTACAGCTTTCCCCTGAAGAAGCCTTTAGCTAAGACAGTTCTTGTGGAATTGGCAAAGTGATATTTGGAAGCCCATAGAGGGCTATGGTGAAAAAGGAAATATCCTCAGATGAAATCTGGAAACAAGCTTTCTGAGAAACTGCTTAGTGTTCTGTTAATTTATCTCACAGAGTTACATCTGTATTTCGTGGATCTCTTTGCTAGCCTTATTTCTGTGGAATCTGAGAACAGATATTTCGGATCCCATTGAAGACTATAGGGCCAAAGGAAATATCCTCCGATAACAAAGAGAAAGAAGCTTTCTGAGAAACTTCTTTGTGTTCTGTAAAATCATCCCACAGAGTTACAGCTTTCCCCTCAAGAAGCCTTTCGCTAAGACGGTTCTTGTGGAATTGGCAAAGTGATATTTGGACGCCCTTAGAGGGCTATGGTGAAAAAGGAAATATCCTCAGATGAAATCTGGAAAGAAGCTTTCTGAGAAACTTCTCTGTGATGTGTCACTTCCACTCACAGAGTTACATCTGCATTTCGTGGATCTCTTTGCTATCCTTATTTCTGTGGAATCTGAGAACAGATATTTCGGATCCCTTTGAAGACTATAGGGCCAAAGGAAATATCCTCCGATAACAAAGAGAAAGAAGCTTTCTGAGAAACTTCTTTGTGTTCTGTGAAATCATCTCACAGAGTTACAGCTTTCCCCTCAAGAAGCCTTTCGCTGAGACAGTTCTTGGGGAATTGGCAAAGTGATATTTGGAAGCCCATAGAGGGCTATGGTGAAAAAGGAAATATCCTCAGATGAAATCTGGAAAGAAGCTTTCTGAGAAACTGCTTAGTGTTCTGTTAATTCATCTCACAGAGTTACATCTGTATTTTGAGGATCTCTTTGCTAGCCTTATGTCTGTGGAATCTGAGAACAGATATTTCGGATCCCATTGAAGACTATAGGGCCAAAGGAAATATCCTCCGATAACAAAGAGAAAGAAGCTTTCTGAGAAACTTCTTTGTGTTCTGTGAAATCATCTCACAGAGTTACAGCTTTCCCCTCAAGAAGCCTTTCGCTAAGACAGTTCTTGTGGAATTGGCAAAGTGATATTTGGAAGCCCATAGAGGGCTATGGTGAAAAAGGAAATATCCTCAGATGAAATCTGGAAAGAAGCTTTCTGAGAAACTGCTTAGTGTTCTGTTAATTCATCTCACAGAGTTACATCTGTATTTCGTGGATCTCTTTGCTAGCCTTATTTCTGTGGAATCTGAGAACAGATATTTCGGATCCCATTGAAGACTATAGGGCCAAAGGAAATATCCTCCGATAACAAAGAGAAAGAAGCTTTCTGAGAAACTTCTTTGTGTTCTGTAAAATCGTCTCACAGAGTTACAGCTTTCCCCTCAAGAAGCCTTTCGCTAAGACAGTTCTTGTGGAATTGGCAAAGTGATATTTGGAAGCCCTTAGAGGGCTATGGTGAAAAAGGAATTATCCTCAGATGAAATCTGGAAAGAAGCTTTCTGAGAAACTGCTTAGTGTTCTGTTAATTCATCTCACAGAGTTACATCTGTATTTTGTGGATCTCTTTGCTAGCCTTATTTCTGTGGAATCTGAGAACACATATTTCGGATCCCATTGAAGACTATAGGGCCAAAGGAAAAATCCTCCGATAACAAAGAGAAAGAAGCTTTCTGAGAAACTTCTTTGTGTTCTGTGAAATCATCTCACAGAGTTACAGATTTCCCCTCAAGAAGCCTTTCGCTAAGACAGTTCTTGTGGAATTGGCAAAGTGATATTTGGAAGCCCATAGAGGGCTATGGTGAAAAAGGAAATATCCTCAGATGAAATCTGGAAAGAAGCTTTCTGAGAAACTGCTTAGTGTTCTGTTAATTCATCTCACAGAGTTACATCTGTATTTGGTGGATCTCTTTGCTAGCCTTATTTCTGTGGAATCTGAGAACAGATATTTCGGATCCCATTGAAGACTATAGGGCCAAAGGAAATATCCTCCGATAACAAAGAGAAAGAAGCTTTCTGAGAAACTTCTTTGTGTTCTGTGAAATCATCTCACAGAGTTACAGCTTTCCCCTCAAGAAGCCTTTCGCTAAGACAGTTCTTGTGGAATTGGCAAAGTGATATTTGGAAGCCCATAGAGGGCTATGGTGAAAAAGGAAATATCCTCAGATGAAATCTGGAAAGAAGCTTTCTGAGAAACTGCTTAGTGTTCTGTTAATTCATCTCACAGAGTTACATCTGTATTTCGTGGATCTCTTTGCTAGCCTTATTTCTGTGGAATCTGAGAACAGATATTTCGGATCCCATTGAAGACTATAGGGCCAAAGGAAATATCCTCCGATAACAAAGAGAAAGAAGCTTTCTGAGAAACTTCTTTGTGTTCTGTGAAATCATCTCACAGAGTTACAGCTTTCCCCTCAAGAAGCCTTTCGCTAAGACAGTTCTTGTGGAATTGGCAAAGTGATATTTGGAAGCCCATAGAGGGCTATGGTGAAAAAGGAAATATCCTCAGATGAAATCTGGAAAGAAGCTTTCTGAGAAACTGCTTAGTGTTCTGTTAATTCATCTCACAGAGTTACATCCGTATTTCGTGGATCTCTTTGCTAGCCTTATTTCTGTGGAATCTGAGAACAGATATTTCGGATCCCTTTGAAGACTATAGGGCCAAAGGAAATATCCTCCGATAACAAAGAGAAAGAAGCTTTCTGAGAAACTTCTTTGTGTTCTCTGAAATCATCTCACTGAGTTACAGCTTTCCCCTCAAGAGCCTTTCGCTAAGACAGTTCTTGTGGAATTGGCAAAGTGATATTTGGAAGCCCATAGAGGGCAATGGTGAAAAAGGAAATATCCTCAGATGAAATCTGGAAAGAAGCTTTCTGAGAAACTGCTTAGTGTTCTGTTAATTCATCTCACAGAGTTACATCTGTATTTCGTGGATCTCTTTGCTAGCCTTATTTCTGTGGAATCTGAGAACAGATATTTCGGATCCCTTTGAAGACTATGGGGCCAAAGGAAATATCCTCCGATAACAAAGAGAAAGAAGCTTTCTGAGAAACTTCTCTGTGTTCTGTGAAATCATATCACAGAGTTACAGCTTTCCCCTCAAGAAGCCCTTCGCTAAGACAGTTCTTGTGGAATTGGCAAAGTGATATTTGGAAGCCCATAGAGGGCTATGGTGAAAAAGGAAATATCCTCAGATGAAATCTGGAAAGAAGCTTTCTGAGAAACTGCTTAGTGTTCTGTTAATTCATCTCACAGGGTTACATCTGTATTTCGTGGATCTCTTTGCTAGCCTTATTTCTGTGGAATCTGAGAACAGATATTTCGGATCCCATTGAAGACTATAGGGCCAAAGGAAATATCCTTCGATAACAAAGAGAAAGAAGCTGTCTGAGGAACTTCTTTGTGTTCTGTAAAATCATCTCACAGAGTTACAGCTTTCCCCTCAAGAAGCCTTTCGCTAAGACAGTTCTTGTGGAATTGGCAAAGTGATATTTGGAAGCGCATAGAGGGCTATGGTGAAAAAGGAAATATCCTCAGATGAAATCTGGAAAGAAGCTTTCTGAGAAACTGCTTAGTGTTCTGTTAATTCATCTCACAGAGTTACATCAGTATTTCGTGGATCTCTTTGCTAGCCTTATTTCTGTGGAATCTGAGTACAGATATTTCGGATCCCTTTGAAGACCATAGGGCCAAAGGAAATATCCTTCGATAACAAAGAGAAAGAAGCTGTCTACGAAACTTCTTTGTGTTCTGTGAAATCATCTCACAGAGTTAAAGCTTTCCCCTCAAGAAGCCTTTCGCTAAGACAGTTCTTGTGGAATTGGCAAAGTGATATTTGGAAGCCCATAGAGGGCTATGGTGAAAAAGGAAATATCCTCAGATGAAATCTGGAAAGAAGCTTTCTGAGAAACTTCTCTGTGATGTGTGACTTCCACTCACAGAGTTACATCTGTATTTCGTGGATCTCTTTGCTATCCTTATTTCTGTGGAATCTGAGAACAGATATTTCGGATCCCTTTGAAGACTATACGGCCAAAGGAAATATCCTCCGATAACAAAGAGAAAGAAGCTTTCTGAGAAACTTCTTTGTGTTCTGTGAAATCATCTCACAGAGTTACAGCTTTCCCCTCAAGAAGCTTTTCGCTAAGACAGTTCTTGTGGAATTGGCAAAGTGATATTTGGAAGCCCATAGAGGGCTATGGTGAAAAAGGAAATATCCTCAGATGAAATCTGGAAAGAAGCTTTCTGAGAAACTGCTTAGTGTTCTGTTAATTCATCTCACAGAGTTACATCTGTATTTCGTGGATCTCTTTGCTAGCCTTATGTCTGTGGAATCTGAGAACAGATATTTCGGATCCCATTGAAGACTATTGGGCCAAAGGAAATATCCTCCGATAACAAAGAGAAAGAAGCTTTCTGAGAAACTTCTTTGTGTTCTGTGAAATCATCTCACAGAGTTACAGCTTTCCCCTCAAGAAGCCTTTCGCTGAGACAATTCTTGTGGAATTGGCATAGCGATATTTGGAAGGCCATAGAGGGCTATGGTGAAAAAGGAAATATCCTCAGATGAAATCTGGAAAGAAGCTTTCTGAGAAACTGCTTAGTGTTCTGCTAATTCATCTCACAGAGTTACATCTGTATTTTGTGGATCTCTTTGCTAGACTTATTTCTGTGGAATCTGAGAACAGATATTTCGGATCCCATTGAAGACTATAGGGCCAAAGGAAATATCCTACGATAACAAAGAGAAAGAAGCTTTCTGAGAAACTTCTTTGTGTTCTGTGAAATCATCTCACAGAGTTACAGCTTTCCCCTCAAGAAGCCTTTCGCTGAGACAATTCTTGTGGAATAGGCATAGTGATATTTGGAAGCCCATAGAGGGCTATGGTGAAAAAGGAAATATCCTCAGATGAAATCTGGAAAGACGCTTTCTGAGAAAACTGCTTAGTGTTCTGCTAATTCATCTCACAGAGTTACATCTGTATTTCGTGGATCTCTTTGCTAGCCTTATTTCTGTGGAATCTGAGAACAGATATTTCGGATCCCATTGAAGACTATAGGGCCAAAGGAAATATCCTCCGATAACAAAGAGAAAGAAGCTTTCTGAGAAACTTCTTTGTGTTCTGTGAAATCATCTCACAGAGTTACAGCTTTCCCCTCAAGAAGCCTTTCGCTAAGACAGTTCTTGTGGAATTGGCAAAGTGATATTTGGAAGCCCATAGAGGGCTATGGTGAAAAAGGAAATATCCTCAGATGAAATCTGGAAAGAAGCTTTCTGAGAAACTGCTTAGTGTTCTGTTAATTCATCTCACAGTGTTACATCTGTATTTCGTGGATCTCTTTGCTAGCCTTATTTCTGTGGAATCTGAGAACAGATATTTCGGATCCCATTGAAGACTATAGGGCCAAAGGAAATATCCTCCCATAACAAAGAGAAAGAAGCTTTCTGAGAAACTTCTTTGTGTTCTGTGAAATCATCTCACAGAGTTACAGCTTTCCCCTCAAGAAGCCTTTCGCTAAGACAGTTCTTGTGGAATTGGCAAAGTGATATTTGGAAGCCCATAGAGGGCTATGGTGAAAAAGGAAATATCCTCAGATGAAATCTGGAAAGAAGCTTTCTGAGAAACTGCTTAGTGTTCTGTTAATTCATCTCACAGAGTTACATCTGTATTTTGTGGATCTCTTTGCTAGCCTTATTTCTGTGGAATCTGAGAACAGATATTTCGGATCCCATTGAAGACTATAGGGCCAAAGGAAATATCCTCCGATAACAAAGAGAAAGAAGCTTTCTGAGAAACTTCTTTGTGTTCTGTGAAATCATCTCACAGAGTTACAGCTTTCCCCTCAAGAAGCCTTTCGCTAAGACAGTTCTTGTGGAATTGGCAAAGTGATATTTGGAAGCCCATAGAGGGCTATGGTGAAAAAGGAAATATCCTCAGATGAAATCTGGAAAGAAGCTTTCTGAGAAACTGCTTAGTGTTCTGTTAATTCATCTCACAGAATTACATCTGTATTTCGTGGATCTCTTTGCTAGCCTTATTTCTGTGGAATCTGAGAACAGATATTTCGGATCCCATTGAAGACTATAGGGCCAAAGGAAATATCCTCCGATAACAAAGAGAAAGAAGCTTTCTGAGAAACTTCTTTGTGTTCTGTGAAATCATCTCACAGAGTTACAGCTTTCCCCTCAAGAAGCCTTTCACTAAGACAGTTCTTGTGGAATTGGCAAAGTGATATTTGGAAGCCCATAGAGGGCTATGGTGAAAAAGGAAATATCCTCAGATGAAATCTGGAAAGAAGCTTTCTGAGAAACTTCTCTGTGATGTGTGACTTCCACTCACAGAGTTACATCTGTATTTCGTGGATCTCTTTGCTATCCTTATTTCTGTGGAATCTGAGAACAGATATTTCGGATCCCTTTGAAGACTATACGGCCAAAGGAAATATCCTCCGATAACAAAGAGAAAGAAGCTTTCTGAGAAACTTCTTTGTGTTCTGTGAAATCATCTCACAGAGTTACAGCTTTCCCCTCAAGAAGCCTTTCACTGAGACAGTTCTTGTGGAATTGGCATAGTGATATTTGGAAGCCCATAGAGGGCTATGGTGAAAAAGGAAATATCCTCAGATGAAATCTGGAAAGAAGCTTTCTGAGAAACTGCTTAGTGTTCTGTTAATTCATCTCACAGAGTTACATCTGTATTTTGTGGATCTCTTTGCTAGCCTTATTTCTGTGGAATCTGAGAACAGATATTTCGGATCCCATTGAAGACTATAGGGCCAAAGGAAATATCCTCCGATAACAAAGAGAAAGAAGCTTTCTGAGAAACTTCTTTGTGTTCTGTGAAATCATCTCACAGAGTTACAGCTTTCCCCTCAAGAAGCCTTTCGCTAAGACAGTTCTTGTGGAATTGGCAAAGTGATATTTGGAAGCCCATAGAGGGCTATGGTGAAAAAGGAAATATCCTCAGATGAAATCTGGAAAGAAGCTTTCTGAGAAACTACTTAGTGTTCTGTTAATTCATCTCACACAGTTACATCTGTATTTCGTGGATCTCTTTGCTAGCCTTATTTCTGTGGAATCTGAGAACAGATATTTCGGATCCCATTGAAGACTATAGGGCCAAAGGAAATATCCTCCGATAACAAAGAGAAAGAAGCTTTCTGAGAAACTTCTTTGTGTTCTGTGAAATCATCTCACAGAGTTACAGCTTTCCCCTCAAGAAGCCTTTCGCTAAGACAGTTCTTGTGGAATTGGCAAAGTGATATTTGGAAGCCCATAGAGGGCTATGGTGAAAAAGGAAATATCCTCAGATGAAATCTGGAAAGAAGCTTTCTGAGAAACTGCTTAGTGTTCTGTTAATTCATCTCACAGAGTTACATCTGTATTTCGTGGATCTCTTTGCTAGCCTTATTTCTGTGGAATCTGAGAACAGATATTTCGGATCCCATTGAAGACTATAGGGCCAAAGGAAATATCCTCCGATAACAAAGAGAAAGAAGCTTTCTGAGAAACTTCTTTGTGTTCTGTAAAATCATCTCACAGAGTTACAGCTTTCCCCTCAAGAAGCCTTTCGCTAAGACAGTTCTTGTGGAATTGGCAAAGTGATATTTGGAAGCCCTTAGAGGGCTATGGTGAAAAAGGAAATATCCTCAGATGAAATCTGGAAAGAAGCTTTCTGAGAAACTGCTTAGTGTTCTGTTAATTCATCTCACAGAGTTACATCTGTATTTTGTGGATCTCTTTGCTAGCCTTATTTCTGTGGAATCTGAGAACAGATATTTCGGATCCCATTGAAGACTATAGGGCCAAAGGAAATATCCTCCGATAACAAAGAGAAAGAAGCTTTCTGAGAAACTTCTTTGTGTTCTGTGAAATCATCTCACAGAGTTACAGCTTTCCCCTCAAGAAGCCTTTCGCTAAGACAGTTCTTGTGGAATTGGCAAAGTGATATTTGGAAGCCCATAGAGGGCTATGGTGAAAAAGGAAATATCCTCAGATGAAATCTGGAAAGAAGCTTTCTGAGAAACTGCTTAGTGTTCTGTTAATTCATCTCACAGAGTTACATCTGTATTTCGTGGATCTCTTTGCTAGCCTTATTTCTGTGGAATCTGAGAACAGATATTTCGGATCCCATTGAAGACTATAGAGCCAAAGGAAATATCCTCCGATAACAAAGAGAAAGAAGCTTTCTGAGAAACTTCTTTGTGTTCTGTGAAATCATCTCACAGAGTTACAGCTATCCCCTCAAGAAGCCTTTCGCTAAGACAATTCTTGTGGAATTGGCAAAGTGATATTTGGAAGCCCATAGAGGGCTATGGTGAAAAAGGAAATATCCTCAGATGAAATCTGGAAAGAAGCTTTCTGAGAAACTGCTTAGTGTTCTGTTAATTCATCTCACAGAGTTACATCCGTATTTCGTGGATCTCTTTGCTAGCCTTATTTCTGTGGAATCTGAGAACAGATATTTCGGATCCCTTTGAAGACTATAGGGCCAAAGGAAATATCCTCCGATAACAAAGAGAAAGAAGCTTTCTGAGAAACTTCTTTGTGTTCTCTGAAATCATCTCACAGAGTTACAGCTTTCCCCTCAAGAAGCCTTTCGCTAAGACAGTTCTTGTGGAATTGGCAAAGTGATATTTGGAAGCCCATAGAGGGCAATGGTGAAAAAGGAAATATCCTCAGATGAAATCTGGAAAGAAGCTTTCTGAGAAACTGCTTAGTGTTCTGTTAATTCATCTCACAGAGTTACATCTGTATTTCGTGGATCTCTTTGCTAGCCTTATTTCTGTGGAATCTGAGAACAGATATTTCGGATCCCATTGAAGACTATAGGGCCAAAGGAAATATCCTTCGATAACAAAGAGAAAGAAGCTGTCTGAGGAACTTCTTTGTGTTCTGTAAAATCATCTCACAGAGTTACAGCTTTCCCCTCAAGAAGCCTTTCGCTAAGACAGTTCTTGTGGAATTGGCAAAGTGATATTTGGAAGCGCATAGAGGGCTATGGTGAAAAAGGAAATATCCTCAGATGAAATCTGGAAAGAAGCTTTCTGAGAAACTGCTTAGTGTTCTGTTAATTCATCTCACAGAGTTACATCTGTATTTCGTGGATCTCTTTGCTAGCCTTATTTCTGTGGAATCTGAGTACAGATATTTCGGATCCCTTTGAAGACCATAGGGCCAAAGGAAATATCCTTCGATAACAAAGAGAAAGAAGCTGTCTATGAAACTTCTTTGTGTTCTGTGAAATCATCTCACAGAGTTAAAGCTTTCCCCTCAAGAAGCCTTTCGCTAAGACAGTTCTTGTGGAATTGGCAAAGTGATATTTGGAAGCCCATAGAGGGCTATGGTGAAAAAGGAAATATCCTCAGATGAAATCTGGAAAGAAGCTTTCTGAGAAACTTCTCTGTGATGTGTGACTTCCACTCACAGAGTTACATCTGTATTTCGTGGATCTCTTTGCTATCCTTATTTCTGTGGAATCTGAGAACAGATATTTCGGATCCCTTTGAAGACTATACGGCCAAAGGAAATATCCTCCGATAACAAAGAGAAAGAAGCTTTCTGAGAAACTTCTTTGTGTTCTGTGAAATCATCTCACAGATTTACAGCTTTCCCCTCAAGAAGCTTTTCGCTAAGACAGTTCTTGTGGAATTGGCAAAGTGATATTTGGAAGCCCATAGAGGGCTATGGTGAAAAAGGAAATATCCTCAGATGAAATCTGGAAAGAAGCTTTCTGAGAAACTGCTTAGGGTTCTGTTAATTCATCTCACAGAGTTACATCTGTATTTCGTGGATCTCTTTGCTAGCCTCATTTCTGTGGAATCTGAGAACAGATATTTCGGATCCCATTGAAGACTATAGGGGCAAAGGAAATATCCTTCGATAACAAAGAGAAAGAAGCGTCTGAGGAACTTCTTTGTGTTCTGTGAAATCATCTCACAGAGTTACAGCTTTCCCCTCAAGAAGCCTTTCGCTGAGATAATTCTTGTGGAATTGGCATAGTGATATTTGGAAGCCCATAGAGGGCTATGGTGAAAAAGGAAATATCCTCAGATGAAATCTGGAAAGACGCTTTCTGAGAAACTGCTTAGTGTTCTGCTAATTCATCTCATAGAGTTACATCTGTATTTTGTGGATCTCTTTGCTAGCCTTATTTCTGTGGAATCTGAGAACAGATATTTCGGATCCCATTGAAGACTATAGGGCCAAAGGAAATATCCTCCGATAACAAAGAGAAAGAAGCTTTCCGAGAAACTTCTTTGTGTTCTGTGAAATCATCTCACAGAGTTACAGCTTTCCCCTCAAGAAGCCTTTCGCTAAGACAGTTCTTGTGGAATTAGCAATGTGATATTTGGAAGCCCATAGAGGGCTATGGTGAAAAAGGAAATATCCTCAGATGAAATCTGGAAAGAAGCTTTCTGAGAAACTTCTCTGTGATGTGTGACTTCCACTCACAGAGTTACATCTGTATTTCGTGGATCTCTTTGCTATCCTTATTTCTGTGGAATCTGAGAACAGATATTTCGGATCCCTTTGAAGACTATACGGCCAAAGGAAATATCCTCCGATAACAAAGAGAAAGAAGCTTTCTGAGAAACTTCTTTGTGTTCTGTGAAATCATCTCACAGAGTTACAGCTTTCCCCTCAAGAAGCCTTTCGCTGAGACAGTTCTTGTGGAATTGGCATAGTGATATTTGGAAGCCCATAGAGGGCTATGGTGAAAAAGGAAATATCCTCAGATGAAATCTGGAAAGAAGCTTTCTGAGAAACTGCATAGTGTTCTGTTAATTCATCTCACAGAGTTACATCTGTATTTCGTGGATCTCTTTGCTAGCCTTATGTCTGTGGAATCTGAGAACAGATATTTCGGATCCCATTGAAGACTATTGGGCCAAAGGAAATATCCTCCGATAACAAAGAGAAAGAAGCTTTCTGAGAAACTTCTTTGTGTTCTGTGAAATCATCTCACAGAGTTACAGCTTTCACCTCGAGAAGCCTTTCGCTGAGACAATTCTTGTGGAATTGGCATAGCGATATTTGGAAGGCCATAGAGGGCTATGGTGAAAAAGGAAATATCCTCAGATGAAATCTGGAAAGAAGCTTTCTGAGAAACTGCTTAGTGTTCTGCTAATTCATCTCACAGAGTTACATCTGTATTTTGTGGATCTCTTTGCTAGCCTTATTTCTGTGGAATCTGAGAACAGATATTTCGGATCCCATTGAAGACTATAGGGCCAAAGGAAATATCCTACGATAACAAAGAGAAAGAAGCTTTCTGAGAAACTTCTTTGTGTTCTGTGAAATCATCTCACAGAGTTACAGCTTTCCCCTCAAGAAGCCTTTCGCTGAGACAATTCTTGTGGAATAGGCATAGTGATATTTGGAAGCCCATAGAGGGCTATGGTGAAAAAGGAAATATCCTCAGATGAAATCTGGAAAGACGCTTTCTGAGAAAACTGCTTAGTGTTCTGCTAATTCATCTCACAGAGTTACATCTGTATTTCGTGGATCTCTTTGCTATCCTTATTTCTGTGGAATCTGAGAACAGATATTTCGGATCCCATTGAAGACTATAGGGCCAAAGGAAATATCCTCCGATAACAAAGAGAAAGAAGCTTTCTGAGAAACTTCTTTGTGTTCTGTGAAATCATCTCACAGAGTTACAGCTTTCCCCTCAAGAAGCCTTTCGCTAAGACAGTTCTTGTGGAATTGGCAAAGTGATATTTGGAAGCCCATAGAGGGCTATGGTGAAAAAGGAAATATCCTCAGATGAAATCTGGAAAGAAGCTTTCTGAGAAACTGCTTAGTGTTCTGTTAATTCATCTCACAGAGTTACATCTGTATTTCGTGGATCTCTTTGCTAGCCTTATTTCTGTGGAATCTGAGAACAGATATTTCGGATCCCATTGAAGACTATAGGGCCAAAGGAAATATCCTCCCATAACAAAGAGAAAGAAGCTTTCTGAGAAACTTCTTTGTGTTCTGTGAAATCATCTCACAGAGTTACAGCTTTCCCCTCAAGAAGCCTTTCGCTAAGACAGTTCTTGTGGAATTGGCAAAGTGATATTTGGAAGCCCATAGAGGGCTATGGTGAAAAAGGAAATATCCTCAGATGAAATCTGGAAAGAAGCTTTCTGAGAAACTGCTTAGTGTTCTGTTAATTCATCTCACAGAGTTACATCTGTATTTTGTGGATCTCTTTGCTAGCCTTATTTCTGTGGAATCTGAGAACAGATATTTCGGATCCCATTGAAGACTATAGGGCCAAAGGAAATATCCTCCGATAACAAAGAGAAAGAAGCTTTCTGAGAAACTTCTTTGTGTTCTGTGAAATCATCTCACAGAGTTACAGCTTTCCCCTCAAGAAGCCTTTCGCTAAGACAGTTCTTGTGGAATTGGCAAAGTGATATTTGGAAGCCCATAGAGGGCTATGGTGAAAAAGGAAATATCCTCAGATGAAATCTGGAAAGAAGCTTTCTGAGAAACTTCTCTGTGATGTGTGACTTCCACTCACAGAGTTACATCTGTATTTCGTGGATCTCTTTGCTATCCTTATTTCTGTGGAATCTGAGAACAGATATTTCGGATCCCTTTGAAGACTATACGGCCAAAGGAAATATCCTCCGATAACAAAGAGAAAGAAGCTTTCTGAGAAACTTCTTTGTGTTCTGTGAAATCATCTCACAGAGTTACAGCTTTCCCCTCAAGAAGCCTTTCACTGAGACAGTTCTTGTGGAATTGGCATAGTGATATTTGGAAGCCCATAGAGGGCTATGGTGAAAAAGGAAATATCCTCAGATGAAATCTGGAAAGAAGCTTTCTGAGAAACTGCTTAGTGTTCTGTTAATTCATCTCACAGAGTTACATCTGTATTTTGTGGATCTCTTTGCTAGCCTTATTTCTGTGGAATCTGAGAACAGATATTTCGGATCCCATTGAAGACTATAGGGCCAAAGGAAATATCCTCCGATAACAAAGAGAAAGAAGCTTTCTGAGAAACTTCTTTGTGTTCTGTGAAATCATCTCACAGAGTTACAGCTTTCCCCTCAAGAAGCCTTTCGCTAAGACAGTTCTTGTGGAATTGGCAAAGTGATATTTGGAAGCCCATAGAGGGCTATGGTGAAAAAGGAAATATCCTCAGATGAAATCTGGAAAGAAGCTTTCTGAGAAACTGCTTAGTGTTCTGTTAATTCATCTCACAGAGTTACATCTGTATTTCGTGGATCTCTTTGCTAGCCTTATTTCTGTGGAATCTGAGAACAGATATTTCGGATCCCATTGAAGACTATAGGGCCAAAGGAAATATCCTCCGATAACAAAGAGAAAGAAGCTTTCTGAGAAACTTCTTTGTGTTCTGTGAAATCATCTCACAGAGTTACAGCTTTCCCCTCAAGAAGCCTTTCGCTAAGACAGTTCTTGTGGAATTGGCAAAGTGATATTTGGAAGCCCATAGAGGGCTATGGTGAAAAAGGAAATATCCTCAGATGAAATCTGGAAAGAAGCTTTCTGAGAAACTGCTTAGTGTTCTGTTAATTCATCTCACAGAGTTACATCTGTATTTCGTGGATCTCTTTGCTAGCCTTATTTCTGTGGAATCTGAGAACAGATATTTCGGATCCCATTGAAGACTATAGGGCCAAAGGAAATATCCTCCGATAACAAAGAGAAAGAAGCTTTCTGAGAAACTTCTTTGTGTTCTGTAAAATCATCTCACAGAGTTACAGCTTTCCCCTCAAGAAGCCTTTCGCTAAGACAGTTCTTGTGGAATTGGCAAAGTGATATTTGGAAGCCCTTAGAGGGCTATGGTGAAAAAGGAAATATCCTCAGATGAAATCTGGAAAGAAGCTTTCTGAGAAACTGCTTAGTGTTCTGTTAATTCATCTCACAGAGTTACATCTGTATTTTGTGGATCTCTTTGCTAGCCTTATTTCTGTGGAATCTGAGAACAGATATTTCGGATCCCATTGAAGACTATAGGGCCAAAGGAAATATCCTCCGATAACAAAGAGAAAGAAGCTTTCTGAGAAACTTCTTTGTGTTCTGTGAAATCATCTCACAGAGTTACAGCTTTCCCCTCAAGAAGCCTTTCGCTAAGACAGTTCTTGTGGAATTGGCAAAGTGATATTTGGAAGCCCATAGAGGGCTATGGTGAAAAAGGAAATATCCTCAGATGAAATCTGGAAAGAAGCTTTCTGAGAAACTGCTTAGTGTTCTGTTAATTCCTCTCACAGAGTTACATCTGTATTTCGTGGATCTCTTTGCTAGCCTTATTTCTGTGGAATCTGAGAACAGATATTTCGGATCCCATTGAAGACTATAGGGCCAAAGGAAATATCCTCCGATAACAAAGAGAAAGAAGCTTTCTGAGAAACTTCTTTGTGTTCTGTGAAATCATCTCACAGAGTTACAGCTATCCCCTCAAGAAGCCTTTCGCTAAGACAATTCTTGTGGAATTGGCAAAGTGATATTTGGAAGCCCATAGAGGGCTATGGTGAAAAAGGAAATATCCTCAGATGAAATCTGGAAAGAAGCTTTCTGAGAAACTGCTTAGTGTTCTGTTAATTCATCTCACAGAGTTACATCCGTATTTCGTGGATCTCTTTGCTAGCCTTATTTCTGTGGAATCTGAGAACAGATATTTCGGATCCCTTTGAAGACTATAGGGCCAAAGGAAATATCCTCCGATAACAAAGAGAAAGAAGCTTTCTGAGAAACTTCTTTGTGTTCTCTGAAATCATCTCACAGAGTTACAGCTTTCCCCTCAAGAAGCCTTTCGCTAAGACAGTTCTTGTGGAATTGGCAAAGTGATATTTGGAAGCCCATAGAGGGCAATGGTGAAAAAGGAAATATCCTCAGATGAAATCTGGAAAGAAGCTTTCTGAGAAACTGCTTAGTGTTCTGTTAATTCATCTCACAGAGTTACATCTGTATTTCGTGGATCTCTTTGCTAGCCTTATTTCTGTGGAATCTGAGAACAGATATTTCGGATCCCTTTGAAGACTATAGGGCCAAAGGAAATATCCTCCGATAACAAAGAGAAAGAAGCTTTCTGAGAAACTTCTCTGTGTTCTGTGAAATCATATCACAGAGTTACAGCTTTCCCCTCAAGAAGCCTTTCGCTAAGACAGTTCTTGTGGAATTGGCAAAGTGATATTTGGAAGCCCATAGAGGGCTATGGTGAAAAAGGAAATATCCTCAGATGAAATCTGGAAAGAAGCTTTCTGAGAAACTGCTTAGTGTTCTGTTAATTCATCTCACAGGGTTACATCTGTATTTCGTGGATCTCTTTGCTAGCCTTATTTCTGTGGAATCTGAGAACAGATATTTCGGATCCCATTGAAGACTATAGGGCCAAAGGAAATATCCTTCGATAACAAAGAGAAAGAAGCTGTCTGAGGAACTTCTTTGTGTTCTGTAAAATCATCTCACAGAGTTACAGCTTTCCCCTCAAGAAGCCTTTCGCTAAGACAGTTCTTGTGGAATTGGCAAAGTGATATTTGGAAGCCCATAGAGGGCTATGGTGAAAAAGCAAATATCCTCAGATGAAATCTGGAAAGAAGCTTTCTGAGAAACTGCTTAGTGTTCTGTTAATTCATCTCACAGAGTTACATCTGTATTTCGTGGATCTCTTTGCTAGCCTTATTTCTGTGGAATCTGAGTACAGATATTTCGGATCCCTTTGAAGAATATAGGGCCAAAGGAAATATCCTTCGATAACAAAGAGAAAGAAGCTGTCTGAGAAACTTCTTTGTGTTCTGTAAAATCGTCTCACAGAGTTACAGCTTTCCCCTCAAGAAGCCTTTCGCTAAGACAGTTCTTGTGGAATTGGCAAAGTGATATTTGGAAGCCCATAGAGGGCTATGGTGAAAAAGGAAATATCCTCAGATGAAATCTGGAAAGAAGCTTTCTGAGAAACTTCTCTGTGATGTGTGACTTCCACTCACAGAGTTACATCTGTATTTCGTGGATCTCTTTGCTATCCTTATTTCTGTGGAATCTGAGAACAGATATTTCGGATCCCTTTGAAGACTATACGGCCAAAGGAAATATCCTCCGATAACAAAGAGAAAGAAGCTTTCTGAGAAACTTCTTTGTGTTCTGTGAAATCATCTCACAGAGTTACAGCTTTCCCCTCAAGAAGCATTTCGCTAAGACAGTTCTTGTGGAATTGGCAAAGTGATATTTGGAAGCCCATAGAGGGCTATGGTGAAAAAGGAAATATCCTCAGATGAAATCTGGAAAGAAGCTTTCTGAGAAACTGCTTAGGGTTCTGTTAATTCATCTCACAGAGTTACATCTGTTTTTCGTGGATCTCTTTGCTAGCCTTATTTCTGTGGAATCTGAGAACAGATATTTCGGATCCCATTGAAGACTATAGGGCCAAAGGAAATATCCTTCGATAACAAAGAGAAAGAAGCGTCTGAGGAACTTCTTTGTGTTCTGTGAAATCATCTCACAGAGTTACAGCTTTCCCCTCAAGAAGCCTTTCGCTGAGATAATTCTTGTGGAATTGGCATAGTGATATTTGGAAGCCCATAGAGGGCTAGGGTGAAAAAGGAAATATCCTCAGATGAAATCTGGAAAGACGCTTTCTGAGAAACTGCTTAGTGTTCTGCTAATTCATCTCACAGAGTTACATCTGTATTTTGTGGATCTCGTTGCTAGCCTTATTTCTGTGGAATCTGAGAACAGATATTTCGGATCCCATTGAAGACTATAGGGCCAAAGGAAATATCCTCCGATAACAAAGAGAAAGAAGCTTTCTGAGAAACTTCTTTGTGTTCTGTGAAATCATCTCACAGAGTTACAGCTTTCCCCTGAAGAAACCTTTCGCTAAGACAGTTCTTGTGGAATTGGCAATGTGATATTTGGAAGCCCATAGAGGGCTATGGTGAAAAAGGAAATATCCTCAGATGAAATCTGGAAAGAAGCTTTCTGAGAAACTTCTCTGTGATGTGTGACTTCCACTCACAGAGTTACATCTGTATTTCGTGGATCTCTTTGCTATCCTTATTTCTGTGGAATCTGAGAACAGATATTTCGGATCCCTTTGAAGACTATACGGCCAAAGGAAATATCCTCCGATAACAAAGAGAAAGAAGCTTTCTGAGAAACTTCTTTGTGTTCTGTGAAATCATCTCACAGAGTTACAGCTTTCCCCTCAAGAAGCATTTCGCTAAGACAGTTCTTGTGGAATTGGCAAAGTGATATTTGGAAGCCCATAGAGGGCTATGGTGAAAAAGGAAATATCCTCAGATGAAATCTGGAAAGAAGCTTTCTGAGAAACTGCTTAGGGTTCTGTTAATTCATCTCACAGAGTTACATCTGTTTTTCGTGGATCTCTTTGCTAGCCTTATTTCTGTGGAATCTGAGAACAGATATTTCGGATCCCATTGAAGACTATAGGGCCAAAGGAAATATCCTTCGATAACAAAGAGAAAGAAGCGTCTGAGGAACTTCTTTGTGTTCTGTGAAATCATCTCACAGAGTTACAGCTTCCCCCTCAAGAAGCCTTTCGCTGAGATAATTCTTGTGGAATTGGCATAGTGATATTTGGAAGCCCATAGAGGGCTATGGTGAAAAAGGAAATATCCTCAGATGAAATCTGGAAAGACGCTTTCTGAGAAACTGCTTAGTGTTCTGCTAATTCATCTCACAGAGTTACATCTGTATTTTGTGGATCTCGTTGCTAGCCTTATTTCTGTGGAATCTGAGAACAGATATTTCGGATCCCATTGAAGACTATAGGGCCAAAGGAAATATCCTCCGATAACAAAGAGAAAGAAGCTTTCTGAGAAACTTCTTTGTGTTCTGTGAAATCATCTCACAGAGTTACAGCTTTCCCCTGAAGAAACCTTTCGCTAAGACAGTTCTTGTGGAATTGGCAATGTGATATTTGGAAGCCCATAGAGGGCTATGGTGAAAAAGGAAATATCCTCAGATGAAATCTGGAAAGAAGCTTTCTGAGAAACTTCTCTGTGATGTGTGACTTCCACTCACAGAGTTACATCTGTATTTCGTGGATCTCTTTGCTACCCTTATTTCTGTGGAATCTGAGAACAGATATTTCGGATCCCTTTGAAGACTATAGGGCCAAAGGAAATATCCTCCGATAACAAAGAGAAAGAAGCTTCCTGAGAAACTTCTTTGTGTTCTGTGAAATCATCTCACAGAGTTACAGCTTTCCCCTCAAGAAGCCTTTCGCTAAGACAGTTCTTGTGGAATTGGCAAAGTGATATTTGGAAGCCCATAGAGGGCTATGGTGAAAAAGGAAATATCCTCAGATGAAATCTGGAAAGAAGCTTTCTGAGAAACTGCTTAGTGTTCTGTTAATTCATCTCACAGAGTTACATCTGTATTTCGTGGATCTCTTTGCTAGCCTTATTTCTGTGGAATCTGAGAACAGATATTTCGGAACCCCTTTGAAGACTATAGGGCCAAAGGAAATATCCTCCGATAACAAAGAGAAAGAAGCTTTCTGAGAAACTTCTTTGTGTTCTGTAAAATCATCTCACAGAGTTACAGCTTTCCCCTCAAGAAGCATTTCGCTAAGACAGTTCTTGTGGAATTGGCAAAGTGATATTTGGAAGCCCATAGAGGGCTATGGTGAAAAAGGAAATATCCTCAGATGAAATCTGGAAAGAAGCTTTCTGAGAAACTGCTTAGTGTTCTGTTAATTCATCTCACAGAGTTACATCTGTATTTTGTGGATCTCTTTGCTAGCCTTATTTCTGTGGAATCTGAGAACAGATATTTCGGATCCCATTGAAGACTATAGGGCCAAAGGAAATATCCTCCGATAACAAAGAGAAAGAAGCTTTCTGAGAAACTTCTTTGTGTTCTGTGAAATCATCTCACAGAGTTACAGCTTTCCCCTCAAGAAGCCTTTCGCTAAGACAGTTCTTGTGGAATTGGCAAAGTGATATTTGGAAGCCCATAGAGGGCTATGGTGAAATAGAAATATCCTCAGATGAAATCTGGAAAGAAGCTTTCTGAGAAACTGCTTAGTGTTCTGTTAATTCATCTCACAGAGTTACATCTGTATTTCGTGGATCTCTTTGCTAGCCTTATTTCTGTGGAATCTGAGAACAGATATTTCGGATCCCATTGAAGACTATAGGGCCAAAGGAAATATCCTCCGATAACAAAGAGAAAGAAGCTTTCTGAGAAACTTCTTTGTGTTCTGTGAAATCATCTCACAGAGTTACAGCTTTCCCCTCAAGAAGCCTTTCGCTAAGACAGTTCTTGTGGAATTGGCAAAGTGATATTTGGAAGCCCATAGAGGGCTATGGTGAAAAAGGAAATATCCTCAGATGAAATCTGGAAAGAAGCTTTCTGAGAAACTGCTTAGTGTTCTGTTAATTCATCTCACAGAGTTACATCTGTATTTCGTGGATCTCTTTGCTAGCCTTATTTCTGTGGAATCTGAGAACAGATATTTCGGATCCCATTGAAGACAAGAGGGCCAAAGGAAATATCCTCCGATAACAAAGAGAAAGAAGCTTTCTGAGAAACTTCTTTGTGTTCTGTGAAATCATCTCACAGAGTTACAGCTATCCCCTCAAGAAGCCTTTCGCTAAGACAATTCTTGTGGAATTGGCAAAGTGATATTTGGAAGCCCATAGAGGGCTATGGTGAAAAAGGAAATATCCTCAGATGAAATCTGGAAAGAAGCTTTCTGAGAAACTGCTTAGTGTTCTGTTAAATCATCTCACAGAGTTACATCCGTATTTCGTGGATCTCTTTGCTAGCCTTATTTCTGTGGAATCTGAGAACAGATATTTCGGATCCCTTTGAAGACTATAGGGCCAAAGGAAATATCCTCCGATAACAAAGAGAAAGAAGCTTTCTCAGAAACTTCTTTGTGTTCTCTGAAATCATCTCACAGAGTTACAGCTTTCCCCTCAAGAAGCCTTTCGCTAAGACAGTTCTTGTGGAATTGGCAAAGTGATATTTGGAAGCCCATAGAGGGCAATGGTGAAAAAGGAAATATCCTCAGATGAAATCTGTAAAGAAGCTTTCTGAGAAACTGCTTAGTGTTCTGTTAATTCATCTCACAGAGTTACATCTGTATTTCGTGGATCTCTTTGCTAGCCTTATTTCTGTGGAATCTGAGAACAGATATTTCGGATCCCTTTGAAGACTATGGGGCCAAAGGAAATATCCTCCGATAACAAAGAGAAAGAAGCTTTCTGAGAAACTTCTCTGTGTTCTGTGAAATCATATCACAGAGTTACAGCTTTCCCCTCAAGAAACCTTTCGCTAAGACAGTTCTTGTGGAATTGGCAAAGTGATATTTGGAAGCCCATAGAGGGCTATGGTGAAAAAGGAAATATCCTCAGATGAAATCTGGAAAGAAGCTTTCTAAGAAACTGCTTAGTGTTCTGTTAATTCATCTCACAGGGTTACATCTGTATTTCGTGGATCTCTTTGCTAGCCTTATTTCTGTGGAATCTGAGAACAGATATTTCGGATCCCATTGAAGACTATAGGGCCAAAGGAAATATCCTTCGATAACAAAGAGAAAGAAGCTGTCTGAGGAACTTCTTTGTGTTCTGTAAAATCATCTCACAGAGTTACAGCTTTCCCCTCAAGAAGCCTTTCGCTAAGACAGTTCTTGTGGAATTGGCAAAGTGATATTTGGAAGCCCATAGAGGGCTATGGTGAAAAAGGAAATATCCTCAGATGAAATCTGGAAAGAAGCTTTCTGAGAAACTGCTTAGTGTTCTGTTAATTCATCTCACAGAGTTACATCTGTATTTCGTGGATCTCTTTGCTAGCCTTATTTCTGTGGAATCTGAGTACAGATATTTCGGATCCCTTTGAAGAATATAGGGCCAAAGGAAATATCCTTCGATAACAAAGAGAAAGAAGCTGTCTGAGAAACTTCTTTGTGTTCTGTAAAATCATCTCACAGAGTTACAGCTTTCCCCTCAAGAAGCCTTTCGCTAAGACAGTTCTTGTGGAATTGGCAAAGTGATATTTGGAAGCCCATAGAGGGCTATGGTGAAAAAGGAAATATCCTCAGATGAAATCTGGAAAGAAGCTTTCTGAGAAACTTCTCTGTGATGTGTGACTTCCACTCACAGAGTTACATCTGTATTTCGTGGATCTCTTTGCTATCCTTATTTCTGTGGAATCTGAGAACAGATATTTCGGATCCCTTTGAAGACTATACGGCCAAAGGAAATATCCTCCGATAACAAAGAGAAAGAAGCTTTCTGAGAAACTTCTTTGTGTTCTGTGAAATCATCTCACAGAGTTACAGCTTTCCCCTCAAGAAGCTTTTCGCTAAGACAGTTCTTGTGGAATTGGCAAAGTGATATTTGGAAGCCCATAGAGGGCTATGGTGAAAAAGGAAATATCCTCAGATGAAATCTGGAAAGAAGCTTTCTGAGATACTGTTTAGGGTTCTGTTAATTCATCTCACAGAGTTACATCTGTTTTTCGTGGATCTCTTTGCTAGCCTTATTTCTGTGGAATCTGAGAACAGATATTTCGGATCCCATTGAAGACTATAGGGCCAAAGGAAATATCCTTCGATAACAAAGAGAAAGAAGCGTCTGAGGAACTTCTTTGTGTTCTGTAAAATCATCTCACAGAGTTACAGCTTTCCCCTCAAGAAGCCTTTCGCTGAGATAATTCTTGTGGAATTGGCATAGTGATATTTGGAAGCCCATAGAGGGCTATGGTGAAAAAGGAAATATCCTCAGATGAAATCTGGAAAGACGCTTTCTGAGAAACTGCTTAGTGTTCTGCTAATTCATCTCACAGAGTTACATCTGTATTTTGTGGATCTCGTTGCTAGCCTTATTTCTGTGGAATCTGAGAACAGATATTTCGGATCCCATTGAAGACTATAGGGCCAAAGGAAATATCCTCCGATAACAAAGAGAAAGAAGCTTTCTGAGAAACTTCTTTGTGTTCTGTGAAATCATCTCACAGAGTTACAGCTTTCCCCTGAAGAAACCTTTCGCTAAGACAGTTCTTGTGGAATTGGCAATGTGATATTTGGAAGCCCATAGAGGGCTATGGTGAAAAAGGAAATATCCTCAGATGAAATCTGGAAAGAAGCTTTCTGAGAAACTTCTCTGTGATGTGTGACTTCCACTCACAGAGTTACATCTGTATTTCGTGGATCTCTTTGCTATCCTTATTTCTGTGGAATCTGAGAACAGATATTTCGGATCCCTTTGAAGACTATAGGGCCAAAGGAAATATCCTCCGATAACAAAGAGAAAGAAGCTTTCTGAGAAACTTCTTTGTGTTCTGTGAAATCATCTCACAGAGTTACAGCTTTCCCCTCAAGAAGCCTTTCGCTAAGACAGTTCTTGTGGAATTGGCAAAGTGATATTTGGAAGCCCATAGAGGGCTATGGTGAAACAGGAAATATCCTCAGATGAAATCTGGAAAGAAGCTTTCTGAGAAACTGCTTAGTGTTCTGTTAATTCATCTCACAGAGTTACATCTGTATTTCGTGGATCTCTTTGCTAGCCTTATTTCTGTGGAATCTGAGAACAGATATTTCGGATCCCATTGAAGACTATAGGGCCAAAGGAAATATCCTCCGATAACAAAGAGAAAGAAGCTTTCTGAGAAACTTCTTTGTGTTCTGTAAAATCATCTCACAGAGTTACAGCTTTCCCCTCAAGAAGCCTTTCGCTAAGACAGTTCTTGTGGAATTGGCAAAGTGATATTTGGAAGCCCTTAGAGGGCTATGGTGAAAAAGGAAATATCCTCAGATGAAATCTGGAAAGAAGCTTTCTGAGAAACTGCTTAGTGTTCTGTTAATTCATCTCACAGAGTTACATCTGTATTTTGTGGATCTCTTTGCTAGCCTTATTTCTGTGGAATCTGAGAACAGATATTTCGGATCCCATTGAAGACTATAGGGCCAAAGGAAAAATCCTCCGATAACAAAAAGAAAGAAGCTTTCTGAGAAACTTCTTTGTGTTCTGTGAAATCATCTCACAGAGTTACAGATTTCCCCTCAAGAAGCCTTTCGCTAAGACAGTTCTTGTGGAATTGGCAAAGTGATATTTGGAAGCCCATAGAGGGCTATGGTGAAATAGAAATATCCTCAGATGAAATCTGGAAAGAAGCTTTCTGAGAAACTGCTTAGTGTTCTGTTAATTCATCTCACAGAGTTACATCTGTATTTCGTGGATCTCTTTGCTAGCCTTATTTCTGTGGAATCTGAGAACAGATATTTCGGATCCCATTGAAGACTATAGGGCCAAAGGAAATATCCTCCGATAACAAAGAGAAAGAAGCTTTCTGAGAAACTTCTTTGTGTTCTGTGAAATCATCTCACAGAGTTACAGCTATCCCCTCAAGAAGCCTTTCGCTAAGACAATTCTTGTGGAATTGGCAAAGTGATATTTGGAAGCCCATAGAGGGCTATGGTGAAAAAGGAAATATCCTCAGATGAAATCTGGAAAGAAGCTTTCTGAGAAACTGCTTAGTGTTCTGTTAAATCATCTCACAGAGTTACATCCGTATTTCGTGGATCTCTTTGCTAGCCTTATTTCTGTGGAATCTGAGAACAGATATTTCGGATCCCTTTGAAGACTATAGGGCCAAAGGAAATATCCTCCGATAACAAAGAGAAAGAAGCTTTCTCAGAAACTTCTTTGTGTTCTCTGAAATCATCTCACAGAGTTACAGCTTTCCCCTCAAGAAGCCTTTCGCTAAGACAGTTCTTGTGGAATTGGCAAAGTGATATTTGGAAGCCCATAGAGGGCTATGGTGAAAAAGGAAATATCCTCAGATGAAATCTGTAAAGAAGCTTTCTGAGAAACTGCTTAGTGTTCTGTTAATTCATCTCACAGAGTTACATCTGTATTTCGTGGATTTCTTTGCTAGCCTTATTTCTGTGGAATCTGAGAACAGATATTTCGGATCCCTTTGAAGACTATGGGGCCAAAGGAAATATCCTCCGATAACAAAGAGAAAGAAGCTTTCTGAGAAACTTCTCTGTGTTCTGTGAAATCATATCACAGAGTTACAGCTTTCCCCTCAAGAAACCTTTCGCTAAGACAGTTCTTGTGGAATTGGCAAAGTGATATTTGGAAGCCCATAGAGGGCTATGGTGAAAAAGGAAATATCCTCAGATGAAATCTGGAAAGAAGCTTTCTGAGAAACTGCTTAGTGTTCTGTTAATTCATCTCACAGGGTTACATCTGTATTTCGTGGATCTCTTTGCTAGCCTTATTTCTGTGGAATCTGAGAACAGATATTTCGGATCCCATTGAAGACTATAGGGCCAAAGGAAATATCCTTCGATAACAAAGAGAAAGAAGCTGTCTGAG
Source organism: Macaca nemestrina (assembly GCF_043159975.1). NCBI lineage: Eukaryota > Metazoa > Chordata > Mammalia > Primates > Cercopithecidae > Macaca > Macaca nemestrina. Next base: position 30,354,668 of record NC_092144.1, read on the forward strand.
GAACTTCTTTGTGTTCTGTAAAATCATCTCACAGAGTTACAGCTTTCCCCTCAAGAAGCCTTTCGCTAAGACAGTTCTTGTGGAATTGGCAAAGTGATATTTGGAAGCCCATAGAGGGCTATGGTGAAAAAGGAAATATCCTCAGATGAAATCTGGAAAGAAGCTTTCTGAGAAACTGCTTAGTGTTCTGTTAATTCATCTCACAGAGTTACATCTGTATTTCGTGGATCTCTTTGCTAGCCTTATTTCTGTGGAATCTGAGTACAGATATTTCGGATCCCTTTGAAGAATATAGGGCCAAAGGAAATATCCTTCGATAACAAAGAGAAAGAAGCTGTCTGAGAAACTTCTTTGTGTTCTGTAAAATCATCTCACAGAGTTACAGCTTTCCCCTCAAGAAGCCTTTCGCTAAGACAGTTCTTGTGGAATTGGCAAAGTGATATTTGGAAGCCCCTAGAGGGCTATGGTGAAAAAGGAAATATCCTCAGATGAAATCTGGAAAGAAGCTTTCTGAGAAACTTCTCTGTGATGTGTGACTTCCACTCACAGAGTTACATCTGTATTTCGTGGATCTCTTTGCTATCCTTATTTCTGTGGAATCTGAGAACAGATATTTCGGATCCCTTTGAAGACTATACGGCCAAAGGAAATATCCTCCGATAACAAAGAGAAAGAAGCTTTCTGAGAAACTTCTTTGTGTTCTGTGAAATCATCTCACAGAGTTACAGCTTTCCCCTCAAGAAGCTTTTCGCTAAGACAGTTCTTGTGGAATTGGCAAAGTGATATTTGGAAGCCCATAGAGGGCTATGGTGAAAAAGGAAATATCCTCAGATGAAATCTGGAAAAAAGCTTTCTGAGATACTGTTTAGGGTTCTGTTAATTCATCTCACAGAGTTACATCTGTTTTTCGTGGATCTCTTTGCTAGCCTTATTTCTGTGGAATCTGAGAACAGATATTTCGGATCCCATTGAAGACTATAGGGCCAAAGGAAATATCCTTCGATAACAAAGAGAAAGAAGCGTCTGAGGAACTTCTTTGTGTTCTGTAAAATCATCTCACAGAGTTACAGCTTTCCCCTCAAGAAGCCTTTCGCTGAGATAATTCTTGTGGAATTGGCATAGTGATATTTGGAAGCCCATAGAGGGCTATGGTGAAAAAGGAAATATCCTCAGATGAAATCTGGAAAGACGCTTTCTGAGAAACTGCTTAGTGTTCTGCTAATTCATCTCACAGAGTTACATCTGTATTTTGTGGATCTCGTTGCTAGCCTTATTTCTGTGGAATCTGAGAACAGATATTTCGGATCCCATTGAAGACTATAGGGCCAAAGGAAATATCCTCCGATAACAAAGAGAAAGAAGCTTTCTGAGAAACTTCTTTGTGTTCTGTGAAATCATCTCACAGAGTTACAGCTTTCCCCTGAAGAAACCTTTCGCTAAGACAGTTCTTGTGGAATTGGCAATGTGATATTTGGAAGCCCATAGAGGGCTATGGTGAAAAAGGAAATATCCTCAGATGAAATCTGGAAAGAAGCTTTCTGAGAAACTTCTCTGTGATGTGTGACTTCCACTCACAGAGTTACATCTGTATTTCGTGGATCTCTTTGCTATCCTTATTTCTGTGGAATCTGAGAACAGATATTTCGGATCCCTTTGAAGACTATAGGGCCAAAGGAAATATCCTCCGATAACAAAGAGAAAGAAGCTTTCTGAGAAACTTCTTTGTGTTCTGTGAAATCATCTCACAGAGTTACAGCTTTCCCCTCAAGAAGCCTTTCGCTAAGACAGTTCTTGTGGAATTGGCAAAGTGATATTTGGAAGCCCATAGAGGGCTATGGTGAAACAGGAAATATCCTCAGATGAAATCTGGAAAGAAGCTTTCTGAGAAACTGCTTAGTGTTCTGTTAATTCATCTCACAGAGTTACATCTGTATTTCGTGGATCTCTTTGCTAGCCTTATTTCTGTGGAATCTGAGAACAGATATTTCGGATCCCATTGAAGACTATAGGGCCAAAGGAAATATCCTCCGACAACAAAGAGAAAGAAGCTTTCTGAGAAACTTCTTTGTGTTCTGTAAAATCATCTCACAGAGTTACAGCTTTCCCCTCAAGAAGCCTTTCGCTAAGACAGTTCTTGTGGAATTGGCAAAGTGATATTTGGAAGCCCTTAGAGGGCTATGGTGAAAAAGGAAATATCCTCAGATGAAATCTGGAAAGAAGCTTTCTGAGAAACTGCTTAGTGTTCTGTTAATTCATCTCACAGAGTTACATCTGTATTTTGTGGATCTCTTTGCTAGCCTTATTTCTGTGGAATCTGAGAACAGATATTTCGGATCCCATTGAAGACTATAGGGCCAAAGGAAAAATCCTCCGATAACAAAAAGAAAGAAGCTTTCTGAGAAACTTCTTTGTGTTCTGTGAAATCATCTCACAGAGTTACAGATTTCCCCTCAAGAAGCCTTTCGCTAAGACAGTTCTTGTGGAATTGGCAAAGTGATATTTGGAAGCCCATAGAGGGCTATGGTGAAATAGAAATATCCTCAGATGAAATCTGGAAAGAAGCTTTCTGAGAAACTGCTTAGTGTTCTGTTAATTCATCTCACAGAGTTACATCTGTATTTCGTGGATCTCTTTGCTAGCCTTATTTCTGTGGAATCTGAGAACAGATATTTCGGATCCCATTGAAGACTATAGGGCCAAAGGAAATATCCTCCGATAACAAAGAGAAAGAAGCTTTCTGAGAAACTTCTTTGTGTTCTGTGAAATCATCTCACAGAGTTACAGCTATCCCCTCAAGAAGCCTTTCGCTAAGACAATTCTTGTGGAATTGGCAAAGTGATATTTGGAAGCCCATAGAGGGCTATGGTGAAAAAGGAAATATCCTCAGATGAAATCTGGAAAGAAGCTTTCTGAGAAACTGCTTAGTGTTCTGTTAATTCATCTCACAGAGTTACATCTGTATTTCGTGGATCTCTTTGCTAGCCTTATTTCTGTGGAATCTGAGTACAGATATTTCGGATCCCTTTGAAGACTATAGGGCCAAAGGAAATATCCTTCGATAACAAAGAGAAAGAAGCTGTCTGAGAAACTTCTTTGTGTTCTGTAAAATCATCTCACAGAGTTACAGCTTTCCCCTCAAGAAGCCTTTCGCTAAGACAGTTCTTGTGGAATTGGCAAAGTGATATTTGGAAGCCCATAGAGGGCTATGGTGAAAAAGGAAATATCCTCAGATGAAATCTGGAAAGAAGCTTTCTGAGAAACTTCTCTGTGATGTGTGACTTCCACTCACAGAGTTACATCTGTATTTCGTGGATCTCTTTGCTATCCTTATTTCTGTGGAATCTGAGAACAGATATTTCGGTTCCCTTTGAAGACTATACGGCCAAAGGAAATATCCTCCGATAACAAAGAGAAAGAAGCTTTCTGAGAAACTTCTTTGTGTTCTGTGAAATCATCTCACAGAGTTACAGCTTTCCCCTCAAAAAGCTTTTCGCTAAGACAGTTCTTGTGGAATTGGCAAAGTGATATTTGGAAGCCCATAGAGGGCTATGGTGAAAAAGGAAATATCCTCAGATGAAATCTGGAAAGAAGCTTTCTGAGAAACTGCTTAGGGTTCTGTTAATTCATCTCACAGAGTTACATCTGTTTTTCGTGGATCTCTTTGCTAGCCTTATTTCTGTGGAATCTGAGAACAGATATTTCGGATCCCATTGAAGACTATAGGGCCAAAGGAAATATCCTTCGATAACAAAGAGAAAGAAGCGTCTGAGGAACTTCTTTGTGTTCTGTGAAATCATCTCACAGAGTTACAGCTTTCCCCTCAAGAAGCCTTTCGCTGAGATAATTCTTGTGGAATTGGCATAGTGATATTTGGAAGCCCATAGAGGGCTATGGTGAAAAAGGAAATATCCTCAGATGAAATCTGGAAAGACGCTTTCTGAGAAACTGCTTAGTGTTCTGCTAATTCATCTCACAGAGTTACATCTGTATTTTGTGGATCTCGTTGCTAGCCTTATTTCTGTGGAATCTGAGAACAGATATTTCGGATCCCATTGAAGACTATAGGGCCAAAGGAAATATCCTCCGATAACAAAGAGAAAGAAGCTTTCTGAGAAACTTCTTTGTGTTCTGTGAAATCATCTCACAGAGTTACAGCTTTCCCCTGAAGAAACCTTTCGCTAAGACAGTTCTTGTGGAATTGGCAATGTGATATTTGGAAGCCCATAGAGGGCTATGGTGAAAAAGGAAATATCCTCAGATGAAATCTGGAAAGAAGCTTTCTGAGAAACTTCTCTGTGATGTGTGACTTCCACTCACAGAGTTACATCTGTATTTCGTGGATCTCTTTGCTATCCTTATTTCTGTGGAATCTGAGAACAGATATTTCGGATCCCTTTGAAGACTATAGGGCCAAAGGAAATATCCTCCGATAACAAAGAGAAAGAAGCTTTCTGAGAAACTTCTTTGTGTTCTGTGAAATCATCTCACAGAGTTACAGCTTTCCCCTCAAGAAGCCTTTCGCTAAGACAGTTCTTGTGGAACTGGCAAAGTGATATTTGGAAGCACATAGAGGGCTATGGTGAAAAAGGAAATATCCTCAGATGAAATCTGGAAAGAAGCTTTCTGAGAAACTTCTCTGTGATGTGTGACTTCCACTCACAGAGTTACATCTGTATTTCGTGGATCTCTTTGCTATCCTTATTTCTGTGGAATCTGAGAACAGATATTTCGGATCCCTTTGAAGACTATATGGCCAAAGGAAATATCCTCCGATAACAAAGAGAAAGAAGCTTTCTGAGAAACTTCTTCGTGTTCTGTGAAATCATCTCACAGAGTTACAGCTTTCCCCTCAAGAAGCCTTTCGCTGAGACAGTTCTTGTGGAATTGGCATAGTGATATTTGGAAGCCCATAGAGGGCTATGGTGAAAAAGGAAATATCCTCAGATGAAATCTGGAAAGAAGCTTTCTGAGAAACTGCTTAGTGTTCTGTTAATTCATCTCACAGAGTTACATCTGTATTTCGTGAATCTCTTTCCTAGCCTTATTTCTGTGGAATCTGAGAACAGATATTTCGGATCCCATTGAAGACTATAGGGCCAAAGGAAATATCCTCCGATAACAAAGAGAAAGAAGCTTTCTGAGAAACTTCTTTGTGTTCTGTGAAATCATCTCACAGAGTTACAGCTTTCCCCTCAAGAAGCCTTTCGCTAAGACAGTTCTTGTGGAATTGGCAAAGTGATATTTGGAAGCCCATAGAGGGCTATGGTGAAAAAGGAAATATCCTCAGATGAAATCTGGAAAGAAGCTTTCTGAGAAACTGCTTAGTGTTCTGTTAATTCATCTCACAGGGTTACATCTGTATTTCGTGGATCTCTTGGCTAGCCTTATTTCTGTGGAATCTGAGAACAGATATTTCGGATCCCTTTGAAGACTATAGGGCCAAAGGAAATATCCTCCGATAACAAAGAGAAAGAAGCTTTCTGAGAAACTTCTTTGTGTTCTGTGAAATCATCTCACAGAGTTACAGCTTTCCCCTCAAGAAGCCTTTCGCTAAGACAGTTCTTGTGGAATTGGCAAAGTGATATTTGGAAGCCCATAGAGGGCTATGGTGAAAAAGGAAATATCCTCAGATGAAATCTGGAAAGAAGCTTTCTGAGAAACTGCGTAGTGTTCTGTTAATTCATCTCACAGAGTTACATCTGTATTTCGTGGATCTCTTTGCTAGCCTTATTTCTGTGTTATCTGAGAACAGATATTTCGGATCCCATTGAAGATTATAGGGCCAAAGGAAATATCCTCCGATAACAAAGAGAAAGAAGCTTTCTGAGAAACTTCTTTTTGTTCTGTGAAATCATCTCACAGAGTTACAGCTTTCCCCTCAAGAAGCCTTTCGCTAAGACAGTTCTTGTGGAATTGGCAAAGTGATATTTGGAAGCCCATAGAGGGCTATGGTGAAAAAGGAAATATCCTCAGATGAAATCTGGAAAGAAGCTTTCTGAGAAACTGCTTAGTGTTCTGTTAATTCATCTCACAGAGTTACATCTGTATTTTGTGGATCTCTTTGCTATCCTTATTTCTGTGGAATCTGAGAACAGATATTTCGGATCCCATTGAAGACTATAGGGCCAAAGGAAATATCCTCCGATAACAAAGAGAAAGAAGCTTTCTGAGAAACTTCTTTGTGTTCTGTGAAATCATCTCACAGAGTTACAGCTTTCCCCTCAAGAAGCCTTTCGCTAAGACAGTTCTTGTGGAATTGGCAAAGTGATATTTGGAAGCCCATAGAGGGCTATGGTGAAAAAGGAAATATCCTCAGATGAAATCTGGAAAGAAGCTTTCTGAGAAACTGCTTAGTGTTCTGTTAATTCATCTCACAGAGTTACATCTGTATTTCGTGGATCTCCTTGCTAGCCTTATTTCTGTGGAATCTGAGAACAGATATTTCGGATCCCATTGAAGACTATTGGGCCAAAGGAAATATCCTCCGATAACAAAGAGAAAGAAGCTTTCTGAGAAACTTCTTTGTGTTCTGTGAAATCATCTCACAGAGTTACAGCTTTCCCCTCAAGAAGCCTTTCGCTAAGACAGTTCTTGTGGAATTGGCAAAGTGATATTTGGAAGCCCATAGAGGGCTATGGTGAAAAAGGAAATATCCTCAGATGAAATCTGGAAAGAAGCTTTCTGAGAAACTGCTTAGTGTTCTGTTAATTCATCTCACAGAGTTACATCTGTATTTCGTGGATCTCTTTGCTAGCCTTATTTCTGTGGAATCTGAGAACAGATATTTCGGATCCCATTGAGGACTATAGGGCCAAAGGAAATATCCTCCGATAACAAAGAGAAAGAAGCTTTCTGAGTAACTTCTTTGTGTTCTGTGAAATCATCTCACAGAGTTACAGCTTTCCCCTCAAGAAGCCTTTCGCTAAGACAGTTCTTGTGGAATTGGCAAAGTGATATTTGGAAGCCCATAGAGGGCTATGGTGAAAAAGGAAATATCCTCAGATGAAATCTGGAAAGAAGCTTTCTGAGAAACTGCTTAGTGTTCTGTTAATTCATCTCACAGAGTTACATCTGTATTTCGTGGATCTCTTTGCTAGCCTTATTTCTGTGGAATCTGAGAACAGATATTTCGGATCCCATTGAAGACTATAGGGCCAAAGGAAATATCCTCCGATAACAAAGAGAAAGAAGCTTTCTGAGAAACTTCTTTGTGTTCTGTAAAATCATCTCACAGAGTTACAGCTTTCCCCTCAAGAAGCCTTTCGCTAAGACAGTTCTTGTGGAATTGGCAAAGTGATATTTGGAAGCCCGTAGAGGGCTATGGTGAAAAAGGAAATATCCTCAGATGAAATCTGGAAAGAAGCTTTCTGAGAAACTTCTCTGTGATGTGTGACTTCCACTCACAGAGTTACATCTGTATTTCGTGGATCTCTTTGCTATCCTTATTTCTGTGGAATCTGAGAACAGATATTTCGGTTCCCTTTGAAGACTATACGGCCAAAGGAAATATCCTCCGATAACAAAGAGAAAGAAGCTTTCTGAGAAACTTCTTTGTGTTCTGTGAAATCATCTCACAGAGTTACAGCTTTCCCCTGAAGAAACCTTTCGCTAAGACAGTTCTTGTGGAATTGGCAATGTGATATTTGGAAGCCCATAGAGGGCTATGGTGAAAAAGGAAATATCCTCAGATGAAATCTGGAAAGAAGCTTTCTGAGAAACTTCTCTGTGATGTGTGACTTCCACTCACAGAGTTACATCTGTATTTCGTGGATCTCTTTGCTATCCTTATTTCTGTGGAATCTGAGAACAGATATTTCGGATCCCTTTGAAGACTATAGGGCCAAAGGAAATATCCTCCGATAACAAAGAGAAAGAAGCTTTCTGAGAAACTTCTTTGTGTTCTGTGAAATCATCTCACAGAGTTACAGCTTTCCCCTCAGGAAGCCTTTCGCTAAGACAGTTCTTGTGGAACTGGCAAAGTGATATTTGGAAGCACATAGAGGGCTATGGTGAAAAAGGAAATATCCTCAGATGAAATCTGGAAAGAAGCTTTCTGAGAAACTTCTCTGTGATGTGTGACTTCCACTCACAGAGTTACATCTGTATTTCGTGGATCTCTTTGCTATCCTTATTTCTGTGGAATCTGAGAACAGATATTTCGGATCCCTTTGAAGACTATATGGCCAAAGGAAATATCCTCCGATAACAAAGAGAAAGAAGCTTTCTGAGAAACTTCTTCGTGTTCTGTGAAATCATCTCACAGAGTTACAGCTTTCCCCTCAAGAAGCCTTTCGCTGAGACAGTTCTTGTGGAATTGGCATAGTGATATTTGGAAGCCCATAGAGGGCTATGGTGAAAAAGGAAATATCCTCAGATGAAATCTGGAAAGAAGCTTTCTGAGAAACTGCTTAGTGTTCTGTTAATTCATCTCACAGAGTTACATCTGTATTTCGTGGATCTCTTTCCTAGCCTTATTTCTGTGGAATCTGAGAACAGATATTTCGGATCCCATTGAAAACTATAGGGCCAAAGGAAATATCCTCCGATAACAAAGAGAAAGAAGCTTTCTGAGAAACTTCTTTGTGTTCTGTGAAATCATCTCACAGAGTTACAGCTTTCCCCTCAAGAAGCCTTTCGCTAAGACAGTTCTTGTGGAATTGGCAAAGTGATATTTGGAAGCCCATAGAGGGCTATGGTGAAAAAGGAAATATCCTCAGATGAAATCTGGAAAGAAGCTTTCTGAGAAACTGCTTAGTGTTCTGTTAATTCATCTCACAGGGTTACATCTGTATTTCGTGGATCTCTTGGCTAGCCTTATTTCTGTGGAATCTGAGAACAGATATTTCGGATCCCTTTGAAGACTATAGGGCCAAAGGAAATATCCTCCGATAACAAAGAGAAAGAAGCTTTCTGAGAAACTTCTTTGTGTTCTGTGAAATCATCTCACAGAGTTACAGCTTTCCCCTCAAGAAGCCTTTCGCTAAGACAGTTCTTGTGGAATTGGCAAAGTGATATTTGGAAGCCCATAGAGGGCTATGGTGAAAAAGGAAATATCCTCAGATGAAATCTGGAAAGAAGCTTTCTGAGAAACTGCGTAGTGTTCTGTTAATTCATCTCACAGAGTTACATCTGTATTTCGTGGATCTCTTTGCTAGCCTTATTTCTGTGTTATCTGAGAACAGATATTTCGGATCCCATTGAAGATTATAGGGCCAAAGGAAATATCCTCCGATAACAAAGAGAAAGAAGCTTTCTGAGAAACTTCTTTTTGTTCTGTGAAATCATCTCACAGAGTTACAGCTTTCCCCTCAAGAAGCCTTTCGCTAAGACAGTTCTTGTGGAATTGGCAAAGTGATATTTGGAAGCCCATAGAGGGCTATGGTGAAAAAGGAAATATCCTCAGATGAAATCTGGAAAGAAGCTTTCTGAGAAACTGCTTAGTGTTCTGTTAATTCATCTCACAGAGTTACATCTGTATTTTGTGGATCTCTTTGCTATCCTTATTTCTGTGGAATCTGAGAACAGATATTTCGGATCCCATTGAAGACTATAGGGCCAAAGGAAATATCCTCCGATAACAAAGAGAAAGAAGCTTTCTGAGAAACTTCTTTGTGTTCTGTGAAATCATCTCACAGAGTTACAGCTTTCCCCTCAAGAAGCCTTTCGCTAAGACAGTTCTTGTGGAATTGGCAAAGTGATATTTGGAAGCCCATAGAGGGCTATGGTGAAAAAGGAAATATCCTCAGATGAAATCTGGAAAGAAGCTTTCTGAGAAACTGCTTAGTGTTCTGTTAATTCATCTCACAGAGTTACATCTGTATTTCGTGGATCTCCTTGCTAGCCTTATTTCTGTGGAATCTGAGAACAGATATTTCGGATCCCATTGAAGACTATAGGGCCAAAGGAAATAGCCTCCCATAACAAAGAGAAAGAAGCTTTCTGAGAAACTTCTTTGTGTTCTGTGAAATCATCTCACAGAGTTACAGCTTTCCCCTCAAGAAGCCTTTCGCTAAGACAGTTCTTGTGGAATTGGCAAAGTGATATTTGGAAGCCCATAGAGGGCTATGGTGAAAAAGGAAATATCCTCAGATGAAATCTGGAAAGAAGCTTTCTGAGAAACTGCTTAGGGTTCTGTTAATTCATCTCACAGAGTTACATCTGTATTTCGTGGATCTCTTTGCTAGCCTTATTTCTGTGGAATCTGAGAACAGATATTTCGGATCCCGTTGAAGACTATTGGGCCAAAGGAAATATCCTCCGATAACAAAGAGAAAGAAGCTTTCTGAGAAACTTCTTTGTGTTCTGTGAAATCATCTCACAGAGTTACAGCTTTCCCCTCAAGAAGCCTTTCGCTAAGACAGTTCTTGTGGAATTGGCAAAGTGATATTTGGAAGCCCATAGAGGGCTATGGTGAAAAAGGAAATATCCTCAGATGAAATCTGGAAAGAAGCTTTCTGAGAAACTGCTTAGTGTTCTGTTAATTCATCTCACAGAGTTATATCTGTATTTCGTGGATCTCTTTGCTAGCCTTATTTCTGTGGAATCTGAGAACAGATATTTCGGATCCCATTGAAGACTATAGGGCCAAAGGAAATATCCTCCGATAACAAAGAGAAAGAAGCTTTCTGAGTAACTTCTTTGTGTTCTGTGAAATCATCTCACAGAGTTACAGCTTTCCCCTCAAGAAGCCTTTCGCTAAGACAGTTCTTGTGGAATTGGCAAAGTGATATTTGGAAGCCCATAGAGGGCTATGGTGAAAAAGGAAATATCCTCAGATGAAATCTGGAAAGAAGCTTTCTGAGAAACTGCTTAGTGTTCTGTTAATTCATCTCACAGAGTTACATCTGTATTTCGTGGATCTCTTTGCTAGCCTTATTTCTGTGGAATCTGAGAACAGATATTTCGGATCCCATTGAAGACTATAGGGCCAAAGGAAATATCCTCCGATAACAAAGAGAAAGAAGCTTTCTGAGAAACTTCTTTGTGTTCTGTAAAATCATCTCACAGAGTTACAGCTTTCCCCTCAAGAAGCCTTTCGCTAAGACAGTTCTTGTGGAATTGGCAAAGTGATATTTGGAAGCCCGTAGAGGGCTATGGTGAAAAAGGAAATATCCTCAGATGAAATCTGGAAAGAAGCTTTCTGAGAAACTTCTCTGTGATGTGTGACTTCCACTCACAGAGTTACATCTGTATTTCGTGGATCTCTTTGCTATCCTTATTTCTGTGGAATCTGAGAACAGATATTTCGGATCCCTTTGAAGACTATACGGCCAAAGGAAATATCCTCCGATAACAAAGAGAAAGAAGCTTTCTGAGAAACTTCTTTGTGTTCTGTGAAATCATCTCACAGAGTTACAGCTTTCCCCTCAAGAAGCCTTTCGCTAAGACGGTTCTTGTGGAATTGGCAAAGTGATATTTGGAAGCCCATAGAGGGCTATGGTGAAAAAGGAAATATCCTCAGATGAAATCTGGAAAGAAGCTTTCTGAGAAACTGCTGAGTGTTCTGTTAATTCATCTCACAGAGTTACATCTGTATTTCGTGGATATCTTTGCTAGCCTTATTTCTGTGGAATCTGAGAACAGATATTTCGGATCCCATTGAAGACTATAGGGCCAAAGGAAATATCCTCCGATAACAAAGAGAAAGAAGGTTTCTGAGAAACTTCTTTGTGTTCTGTGAAATCATCTCACAGAGTTACAGCTTTCCCCTCAAGAAGCCTTTCGCTGAGACAATTCTTGTGGAATTGGCATAGTGATATTTGGAAGCCCCTAGAGGGCTATGGTGAAAAAGGAAATATCCTCAGATGATATCTGGAAAGACGCTGTCTGAGAAACTGCTTAGTGTTCTGCTAATTCATCTCACAGAGTTACATCTGTATTTCGTGGATCTCTTTGCTAGCCTTATTTCTGTGGAATCTGAGAACAGATATTTCGGATCCCATTGAAGACTATAGGGCCAAAGGAAATATCCTCCGATAACAAAGAGAAAGAAGCTTTATGAGTAACTTCTTTGTGTTCTGTGAAATCATCTCACAGAGTTACAGCTTTCCCCTCAAGAAGCCTTTCGCTAAGACAGTTCTTGTGGAATTGGCAAAGTGATATTTGGATGCCCATAAAGGGAAATGGTGAAAAAGGAAATATCCTCAGATGAAATCTGGAAAGAAGCTTTCTGAGAAACTGTTTAGTGTTCTGTTAATTCATCTCACAGAGTTACATCTGTATTTCGTGGATCTCTTTGCTAGCTTTATTTCTGTGGAATCTGAGAACTGATATTTCGGATCCCATTGAAGACTATAGGGCCAAAGGAAATATCCTTCGATAACAAAGAGAAAGAAGTTTTCTGAGAAACTCCTTTGTGTTCTGTGAAATCATCTCACAGAGTTACAGCTTTCCCCTCAAGAAGCCATTCGCTAAGACAGTTCTTGTGGAATTGGCAAAGTGATATTTGGAAGCCCATAGAGGGCTATGGTGAAATAGAAATATCCTCAGATGAAATCTGGAAAGAAGCTTTCTGAGAAACTTCTCTGTGATGTGTGACTTCCACTCACAGAGTTACGTCTGTATTTCGTGGATCTCTTTGCTACCCTTATTTCTGTGGAATCTGAGAACAGATATTTCGGATCCCTTTGAAGACTGTACGGCCAAAAGAAATATCCTCCGATAACAAAGAGAAAGAAGCTTTCTGAGAAACTTCTTTGTGTTCTGTGAAATCATCTCACAGAGTTACAGCTTTCCCCTCAAGAAGCCTTTCGCTAAGACAGTTCTTTTGGAATTGGCAAAGTGATATTTGGAAGCCCATAGAGGGCTATGGTGAAAAAGGAAATATCGTCAGATGAAATCTGGAAAGAAGCTTTCTGAGAAACTGCTTAGTGTTCTGTTAATTCATCTCACAGAGTTACATCTGTATTTCGTGGATCTCTTTGCTAGCCTTATTTCTGTGGAATCTGAGAACAGATATTTCGGATCCCATTGAAGACTATAGGGCCAAAGGAAATATCCTCCGATAACAAAGAGAAAGAAGCTTTCTGAGAAACTTCTTTGTGTTCTGTAAAATCATCTCACAGAGTTACAGCTTTCCCCTCAAGAAGCCTTTCGCTAAGACAGTTCTTGTGGAATTGGCAAAGTGATATTTGGAAGCCCATAGAGGGCTATGGTGAAAAAGGAAATATCCTCAGATGAAATCTGGAAAGAAGCTTTCTGAGAAACTTCTCTGTGATGTGTGACTTCCACTCACAGAGTTACATCTGTATTTCGTGGATCTCTTTGTAGCCTTATTTCTGTGGAATCTGAGAACAGATATTTCGGATCCCTTTGAAGACTATACGGCCAAAGGAAATATCCTCCGATAACAAAGAGAAAGAAGCTTTCTGAGAAACTTCTTTGTGTTCTGTGAAATCATATCCCAGAGTTACAGCTTTCCCCTCAAGAAGCCTTTCGCTGAGATAGTTCTTGTGGAATTGGCATAGTGATATTTGGAAGCCCATAGAGGGCTATGGTGAAAAAGGAAATATCCTCAGATGAAATCTGGAAAGAAGCTTTCTGAGAAACTGCTTAGTGTTCTGTTAATTCATCTCACAGAGATACATCTGTATTTTGTGGATCTCCTTGCTAGCCTTATTTCTGTGGAATCTGAGAACAGATATTTCGGATCCCATTGAAGACTATAGGGCCAAAGGAAATATCCTCCGATAACAAAGAGAAAGAAGCTTTCTGAGAAACTTCTTTGTGTTCTGTGAAATCATCTCACAGAGTTACAGCTTTCCCCTCAAGAAGCCTTTCGCTAAGACAGTTCTTGTGGAATTGGCAAAGTGATATTTGGAAGCCCATAGAGGGCTATGGTGAAAAAGGAAATATCCTCAGATGAAATCTGGAAAGAAGCTTTCTGAGAAACTGCTTAGTGTTCTGTTAATTCATCTCACAGAGTTACATCTGTATTTCGTGGATCTCTTTGCTAGCCTTATTTCTGTGGATTCTGAGAACAGATATTTCGGATCCCATTGAAGACTATAGGGCCAAAGGAAATATCCTCCCATAACAAAGAGAAAGAAGCTTTCTGAGAAACTTCTTTGTGTTCTGTGAAATCATCTCACAGAGTTACAGCTTTCCCCTCAAGAAGCCTTTCGCTAAGACAGTTCTTGTGGAATTGGCAAAGTGATATTTGGAAGCCCATAGAGGGCTATGGTGAAAAAGGAAATATCCTCAGATGAAATCTGGAAAGAAGCTTTCTGAGAAACTGCTTAGTGTTCTGTTAATTCATCTCACAGAGTTACATCCGTATTTCGTGGATCTCTTTGCTAGCCTTATTTCTGTGGAATCTGAGAACAGATATTTCGGAACCCTTTGAAGACTAGATGGCCAAAGGAAATATCCTCCGATAACAAAGAGAAAGAAGCTTTCTGAGAAACTTCTTTGTGTTCTCTGAAATCATCTCACAGAGTTACAGCTTTCCCCTCTAGAAGCCTTTCGCTAAGACAGTTCTTGTGGAATTGGCAAAGTGATATTTGGAAGCCCATAGAGGGCTAAGGTGAAAAAGGAAATATCCTCAGATGAAATCTGGAAAGAAGCTTTCTGAGAAACTGCTTAGTGTTCTGTTAATTCATCTCACAGAGTTTCATCTGTATTTCGTGGATCTCTTTGCTAGCCTTATTTCTGTGGAATCTGAGAACAGATATTTCGGATCCCATTGAAGACTATAGGGCCAAAGGAAATATCCTCCGATAACAAAGAGAAAGAAGCTTTCTGAGAAACTTCTTTGTGTTCTGTGAAATCATCTCACAGAGTTACAGCTTTCCCCTCAAGAAGCCTTTCGCTAAGACAGTTCTTGTGGAATTGGCAAAGTGATATTCGGAAGCCCATAGAGGGCTATGGTGAAAAAGGAAATATCCTCAGATGAAATCTGGAAAGAAGCTTTCTGAGAAACTGCTGAGTGTTCTGTTAATTCATCTCACAGAGTTACATCTGTATTTCGTGGATCTCTTTGCTAGCCTTATTTCTGTGGAATCTGAGAACAGATATTTCGGATCCCATTGAAGACTATAGGGCCAAAGGAAATATCCTTCGATAACAAAGAGAAAGAAGCTGTCTGAGAAACTTCTTTGTGTTCTGTAAAATCATCTCACAGAGTTACAGCTTTCCCCTCAAGAAGCCTTTCGCTAAGACAGTTCTTGTGGAATTGGCAAAGTGATATTTGGAAGCCCATAGAGGGCTATGGTGAAAAAGGAAATATCCTCAGATGAAATCTGGAAAGAAGCTTTCTGAGAAACTTCTCTGTGATGTGTGACTTCCACTCACAGAGTTACATCTGTATTTCGTGGATCTCTTTGCTATCCTTATTTCTGTGGAATCTGAGAGCAGATAATTCGGATCCCTTTGAAGACTATACGGCCAAAGGAAATATCCTCCGATAACAAAGAGAAAGAAGCTTTCTGAAAAACTTCTTTGTGTTCTGTGAAATCATCTCACAGAGTTACAGCTTTCCCCTCAAGAAGCCTTTCGCTGAGACAATTCTTGTGGAATTGGCATAGTGATATTTGGAAGCCCCTAGAGGGCTATGGTGAAAAAGGAAATATCCTCAGATGATATCTGGAAAGACGCTTTCTGAGAAACTGCTTAGTGTTCTGCTAATTCATCTCACAGAGTTACATCTGTATTTCGTGGATCTCTTTGCTAGCCTTATTTCTGTGGAATCTGAGAACAGATATTTCGGATCCCATTGAAGACTATAGGGCCAAAGGAAATATCCTCCGATAACAAAGAGAAAGAAGCTTTCTGAGAAACTTCTTTGTGTTCTGTGAAATCATCTCACAGAGTTACAGCTTTCCCCTCAAGAAGCCTTTCGCTAAGACAGTTCTTGTGGAATTGGCAAAGTGATATTTGGAAGCCCATAAAGGGAAATGGTGAAAAAGGAAATATCCTCAGATGAAATCTGGAAAGAAGCTTTCTGAGAAACTGTTTAGTGTTCTGTTAATTCATCTCACAGAGTTACATCTGTATTTCGTGGATCTCTTTGCTAGCTTTATTTCTGTGGAATCTGAGAACTGATATTTCGGATCCCATTGAAGACTATAGGGCCAAAGGAAATATCCTTCGATAACAAAGAGAAAGAAGCTTTCTGAGAAACTTCTTTGTGTTCTGTGAAATCATCTCACAGAGTTACAGCTTTCCCCTCAAGAAGCCATTCGCTAAGACAGTTCTTGTGGAATTGGCAAAGTGATATTTGGAAGCCCAAAGAGGGCTATGGTGAAAAAGGAAATATCCTCAGATGAAATCTGGAAAGAAGCTTTCTGAGAAACTTCTCTGTGATGTGTGACTTCCACTCACAGAGTTACATCTGTATTTCGTGGATCTCTTTGCTACCCTTATTTCTGTGGAATCTGAGAACAGATATTTCGGATCCCATTGAAGACTATAGGGCCAAAGGAAATATCCTCCGATAACAAAGAGAAAGAAGCTTTCTGAGAAACTTCTTTGTGTTCTGTGAAATCATCTCACAGAGTTACAGCTTTCCCCTCAAGAAGCCTTTCGCTAAGACAGTTCTTGTGGAATTGGCATAGTGATATTTGGAAGCACATAGAGGGCTATGGTGAAAAAGGAAATATCCTCAGATGAAATCTGGAAAGAAGCTTTCTGAGAAACTGCTTAGTGTTCTGTTAATTCATCTCACAGAGTTACATCTGTATTTCGTGGATCTCTTTGCTAGCCTTATTTCTGTGGAATCTGAGAACAGATATTTCGTATCCCATTGAAGACTATAGGGCCAAAGGAAATATCCTCCGATAACAAAGAGAAAGAAGCTTTCTGAGAAACTTCTTTGTGTTCTGTGAAATCATCTCACAGAGTTACAGCTTTCCCCTCAAGAAGCCTTTCGCTAAGACAGTTCTTGTGGAATTGGCAAAGTGATATTTGGAAGCCCATAGAGGGCTATGGTGAAAAAGGAAATATCCTCAGATGAAATCTGGAAAGAAGCTTTCTGAGAAACTTCTCTGTGATGTGTGACTTCCACTCACAGAGTTACATCTGTATTTCGTGGATCTCTTTCTAGCCTTATTTCTGTGGAATCTGAGAACAGATATTTCGGATCCCTTTGAAGACTATACGGCCAAAGGAAATATCCTCCGATAACAAAGAGAAAGAAGCTTTCTGAGAGACTTCTTTGTGTGCTGTGAAATCATATCACAGAGTTACAGCTTTCCCCTCAAGAAGCCTTTCGCAGAGACAGTTCTTGTGGAATTGGCAAAGTGATATTTGGAAGCCCATAGAGGGCTATGGTGAAAAAGGAAATATCCTCAGATGAAATCTGGAAAGAAGCTTTCTGAGAAACTGGTTAGTGTTCTGTTAATTCATCTCACAGAGTTACATCTGTATTTTGTGGATCTCTTTGCTAGCCTTATTTCTGTGGAATCTGAGGACAGATATTTCGGATCCCATTGAAGACTATAGGGCCAAAGGAAATATCCTCCGATAACAAAGAGAAAGAAGCTTTCTGAGAAACTTCTTTGTGTTCTGTAAAATCATCTCACAGAGTTACAGCTTTCCCCTCAAGAAGCCTTTCGCTAAGACAGTTCTTGTGGAATTGGCAAAGTGATATTTGGAAGCCCATAGAGGGCTATAGTGAAAAAGGAACTATCCTCAGATGAAATCTGGAAAGAAGCTTTCTGAGAAACTGCTTAGTGTTCTGTTAATTCATCTCACAGAGTTACATCTGTATTTCGTGGATCTCTTTGCTAGCCTTATTTCTGTGGAATCTGAGAACAGATATTTCGGATCCCTTTGAAGACTATAGGGCCAAAGGAAATATCCTCCGATAACAAAGAGAAAGAAGCTTTCTGAGAAACTTCTTTGTGTTCTGTGAAATCATCTCACAAAGTTACAGCTTTCCCCTCAAGAAGCCTTTCGCTAAGACAGTTCTTGTGGAATTGGCAAAGTGATATTTGGAAGCCCATAGAGGGCTATGGTGAAAAAGGAAATATCCTCAGATGAAATCTTGAAAGAAGCTTTCTGAGAAACTGCTTAGTGTTCTGTTAATTCATCTCACAGAGTTACATCCGTATTTCGTGGATCTCTTTGCTATCCTTATTTCTGTGGAATCTGAGAACAGATATTTCGGATCCCATTGAAGACTATAGGGCCAAAGGAAATATCCTCCGATAACAAAGAGAAAGAAGCTTTCTGAGAAACTTCTTTGTGTTCTCTGAAATCATCTCACAGAGTTACAGCTTTCCCCTCAACAAGCCTTTCGCTAAGACAGTTCTTGTGGAATTGGCAAAGTGATATTTGGAAGCCCATAGAGGGCTATGGTGAAAAAGGAAATATCCTCAGATGAAATCTGGAAAGAAGCTTTCTGAGAAACTTCTCTGTGATGTGTGACTTACACTCACAGAGTTACATCTGTATTTCGTGGATCTCTTTCTAGCCTTATTTCTGTGGAATCTGAGCACAGATATTTCGGATCCCTTTGAAGACTATACGGCCAAAGGAAATATCCTCCTATAACAAAGAGAAAGAAGCTTTCTGAGAAACTTCTTTGTGTTCTGTGAAATCATATCACAGAGTTACAGCTTTCCCCTCAAGAAGCCTTTCGCTGAGACAGTTCTTGTGGAATTGGCATAGTGATATTTGGAAGCCCATAGAGGGTTATGGTGAAAAAGGAAATATCCTCAGATGAAATCTGGAAAGAAGCTTTCTGAGAAACTGCTTAGTGTTCTGTTAATTCATCTCACAGGGTTACATCTGTATTTTGTGGATCTCTTTCCTAGCTTTATTTCTGTGGAATCTGAGAACAGATATTTCGGATCCCATTGAAGACTACAGGGCCAAAGGAAATATCCTCCGATAACAAAGAGAAAGAAGCTTTCTGAGAAACTTCTTTGTGTTCTGTGAAATCATCTCACAGAGTTACAGCTTTCCCCTCAAGAAGCCTTTCGCTAAGACAGTTCTTGTGGAATTGGCAAAGTGATATTTGGAAGCCCATAGAGGGCTATAGTGAAAAAGGAACTATCCTCAGATGAAATCTGGAAAGAAGCTTTCTGAGAAACTGCTTAGTGTTCTGTTAATTCAACTCACAGAGTTACATCTGTATTTCGTGGATCTCTTTGCTAGCCTTATTTCTGTGGAATCTGAGAACAGATATTTCGGATCCCTTTGAAGACTATAGGGCCAAAGGAAATATCCTCCGATAACAAAGAGAAAGAAGCTTTCTGAGAAACTTCTTTGTGTTCTGTGAAATCATCTCACAGAGTTACAGCTTTCCCCTCAAGAAGCCTTTCGCTAAGACAGTTCTTGTGGAATTGGCAAAGTGATATTTGGAAGCCCATAGAGGGCTATGGTGAAAAAGGAAATATCCTCAGATGAAATCTGGAAAGAAGCTTTCTGAGAAACTGCTTAGTGTTCTGTTAATTCATCTCACAGAGTTACATCCGTATTTCGTGGATCTCTTTGCTAGCCTTATTTCTGTGGAATCTGAGAACAGATATTTCGGATCCCATTGAAGACTATAGGGCCAAAGGAAATATCCTCCGATAACAAAGAGAAAGAAGGTTCTGAGAAACTTCTTTGTGTTCTCTGAAATCATCTCACAGAGTTACAGCTTTCCCCTCAACAAGCCTTTCGCTAAGACAGTTCTTGTGGAATTGGCAAAGTGATATTTGGAAGCCCATAGGGGGCTATGGTGAAAAAGGAAATATCCTCAGATGAAATCTGGAAAGAAGCTTTCTGAGAAACTTCTCTGTGATGTGTGACTTACACTCACAGAGTTACATCTGTATTTCGTGGATCTCTTTCTAGCCTTATTTCTGTGGAATCTGAGCACAGATATTTCGGATCCCTTTGAAGACTATACGGCCAAAGGAAATATCCTCCGATAACAAAGAGAAAGAAGCTTTCTGAGAAACTTCTTTGTGTTCTGTGAAATCATATCACAGAGTTACAGCTTTCCCCTCAAGAAGCCTTTCGCTGAGACAGTTCTTGTGGAATTGGCATAGTGATATTTGGAAGCCCATGGAGGGTTATGGTGAAAAAGGAAATATCCTCAGATGAAATCTGGAAAGAAGCTTTCTGAGAAACTGCTTAGTGTTCTGTTAATTCATCTCACAGGGTTACATCTGTATCTTGTGGATCTCTTTCCTAGCTTTATTTCTGTGGAATCTGAGAACAGATATTTCGGATCCCATTGAAGACTATAGGGCCAAAGGAAATATCCTCCGATAACAAAGAGAAAGAAGCTTTCTGAGAAACTTCTTTGTGTTCTGTGAAATCATCTCACAGAGTTACAGCTTTCCCCTCAAGAAGCCTTTCGCTAAGACAGTTCTTGTGGAATTGGCAAAGTGATATTTGGAAGCCCATAGAGGGCTATAGTGAAAAAGGAACTATCCTCAGATGAAATCTGGAAAGAAGCTTTCTGAGAAACTGCTTAGTGTTCTGTTAATTCATCTCACAGAGTTACATCTGTATTTCGTGGATCTCTTTGCTAGCCTTATTTCTGTGGAATCTAAGAACAGATATTTCGGATCCCTTTGAAGACTATAGGGCCAAAGGAAATATCCTCCGATAACAAAGAGAAAGAAGCTTTCTGAGAAACTTCTTTGTGTTCTGTGAAATCATCTCACAGAGTTACAGCTTTCCCCTCAAGAAGCCTTTCGCTAAGACAGTTCTTGTGGAATTGGCAAAGTGATATTTGGAAGCCCATAGAGGGCTATGGTGAAAAAGGAAATATCCTCAGATGAAATCTGGAAAGAAGCTTTCTGAGAAACTGCTTAGTGTTCTGTTAATTCATCTCACAGAGTTACATCCGTATTTCGTGGATCTCTTTGCTAGCCTTATTTCTGTGGAATCTGAGAACAGATATTTCGGATCCCATTGAAGACTATAGGGCCAAAGGAAATATCCTCCGATAACAAAGAGAAAGAAGCTTTCTGAGAAACTGCTTTGTGTTCTCTGAAATCATCTCACTGAGTTACAGCTTTCCCCTCAACAAGCCTTTCGCTAAGACAGTTCTTGTGGAATTGGCAAAGTGATATTTGGAAGCCCATAGAGGGCTATGGTGAAAAAGGAAATATCCTCAGATGAAATCTGGAAAGAAGCTTTCTGAGAAACTTCTCTGTGATGTGTGACTTACACTCACAGAGTTACATCTGTATTTCGTGGATCTCTTTCTAGCCTTATTTCTGTGGAATCTGAGCACAGATATTTCGGATCCCTTTGAAGACTATACGGCCAAAGGAAATATCCTCCTATAACAAAGAGAAAGAAGCTTTCTGAGAAACTTCTTTGTGTTCTGTGAAATCATATCACAGAGTTACAGCTTTCCCCTCAAGAAGCCTTTCGCTGAGACAGTTCTTGTGGAATTGGCATAGTGATATTTGGAAGCCCATAGAGGGTTATGGTGAAAAAGGAAATATCCTCAGATGAAATCTGGAAAGAAGCTTTCTGAGAAACTGCTTAGTGTTCTGTTAATTCATCTCACAGGGTTACATCTGTATTTTGTGGATCTCTTTCCTAGCTTTATTTCTGTGGAATCTGAGAACAGATATTTCGGATCCCATTGAAGACTATAGGGCCAAAGGAAATATCCTCCGATAACAAAGAGAAAGAAGCTTTCTGAGAAACTTCTTTGTGTTCTGTGAAATCATCTCACAGAGTTACAGCTTTCCCCTCAAGAAGCCTTTCGCTAAGACAGTTCTTGTGTTATTGGCAAAGTGATATTTGGAAGCCCTTAGAGGGCTATAGTGAAAAAGGAACTATCCTCAGATGAAATCTGGAAAGAAGCTTTCTGAGAAACTGCTTAGTGTTCTGTTAATTCATCTCACAGAGTTACATCTGTATTTCGTGGATCTCTTTGCTAGCCTTATTTCTGTGGAATCTGAGAACAGATATTTCGGATCCCTTTGAAGACTATAGGGCCAAAGGAAATATCCTCCGATAACAAAGAGAAAGAAGCTTTCTGAGAAACTTCTTTGTGTTCTGTGAAATCATCTCACAGAGTTACAGCTTTCCCCTCAAGAAGCCTTTCGCTAAGACAGTTCTTGTGGAATTGGCAAAGTGATATTTGGAAGCCCATAGAGGGCTATGGTGAAAAAGGAAATATCCTCAGATGAAATCTGGAAAGAAGCTTTCTGAGAAACTGCTTAGTGTTCTGTTAATTCATCTCACAGAGTTACATCCGTATTTCGTGGATCTCTTTGCTAGCCTTATTTCTGTGGAATCTGAGAACAGATATTTCGGATCCCATTGAAGACTATAGGGCCAAAGGAAATATCCTCCGATAACAAAGAGAAAGAAGCTTTCTGAGAAACTTCTTTGTGTTCTCTGAAATCATCTCACAGAGTTACAGCTTTCCCCTCAACAAGCCTTTCGCTAAGACAGTTCTTGTGGAATTGGCAAAGTGATATTTGGAAGCCCATAGGGGGCTATGGTGAAAAAGGAAATATCCTCAGATGAAATCTGGAAAGAAGCTTTCTGAGAAACTTCTCTGTGATGTGTGACTTACACTCACAGAGTTACATCTGTATTTCGTGGATCTCTTTCTAGCCTTATTTCTGTGGAATCTGAGCACAGATATTTCGGATCCCTTTGAAGACTATACGGCCAAAGGAAATATCCTCCGATAACAAAGAGAAAGAAGCTTTCTGAGAAACTTCTTTGTGTTCTGTGAAATCATCTCACAGAGTTACAGCTTTCCCCTCAAGAAGCCTTTCGCTGAGACAGTTCTTGTGGAATTGGCATAGTGATATTTGGAAGCCCATAGCGGGTTATGGTGAAAAAGGAAATATCCTCAGATGAAATCTGGAAAGAAGCTTTCTGAGAAACTGCTTAGTGTTCTGTTAATTCATCTCACAGGGTTACATCTGTATTTTGTGGATCTCTTTCCTAGCTTTATTTCTGTGGAATCTGAGAACAGATATTTCGGATCCCATTGAAGACTATAGGGCCAAAGGAAATATCCTCCGATAACAAAGAGAAAGAAGCTTTCTGAGAAACTTCTTTGTGTTCTGTGAAATCATCTCACAGAGTTACAGCTTTCCCCTCAAGAAGCCTTTCGCTAAGACAGTTCTTGTGGAATTGGCAAAGTGATATTTGGAAGCCCATAGAGGGCTATAGTGAAAAAGGAACTATCCTCAGATGAAATCTGGAAAGAAGCTTTCTGAGAAACTGCTTAGTGTTCTGTTAATTCATCTCACAGAGTTACATCTGTATTTCGTGGATCTCTTTGCTAGCCTTAATTCTGTGGAATCTAAGAACAGATATTTCGGATCCCTTTGAAGACTATAGGGCCAAAGGAAATATCCTCCGATAACAAAGAGAAAGAAGCTTTCTGAGAAACTTCTTTGTGTTCTGTGAAATCATCTCACAGAGTTACAGCTTTCCCCTCAAGAAGCTTTTCGCTAAGACAGTTCTTGTGGAATTGGCAAAGTGATATTTGGAAGCCCATAGAGGGCTATGGTGAAAAAGGAAATGTCCTCAGATGAAATCTGGAAAGAAGCTTTCTGAGAAACTGCTTAGTGTTCTGTTAATTCATCTCACAGAGTTACATCCGTATTTCGTGGATCTCTTTGCTAGCCTTATTTCTGTGGAATCTGAGAACAGATATTTCGGATCCCATTGAAGACTATAGGGCCAAAGGAAATATCCTCCGATAACAAAGAGAAAGAAGCTTTCTGAGAAACTTCTTTGTGTTCTCTGAAATCATCTCACAGAGTTACAGCTTTCCCCTCAACAAGCCTTTCGCTAAGACAGTTCTTGTGGAATTGGCAAAGTGATATTTAGAAGCCCATAGGGGGCTATGGTGAAAAAGGAAATATCCTCAGATGAAATCTGGAAAGAAGCTTTCTGAGAAACTTCTCTGTGATGTGTGACTTACACTCACAGAGTTACATCTGTATTTCGTGGATCTCTTTCTAGCCTTATTTCTGTGGAATCTGAGCACAGATATTTCGGATCCCTTTGAAGACTATACGGCCAAAGGAAATATCCTCCGATAACAAAGAGAAAGAAGCTTTCTGAGAAACTTCTTTGTGTTCTGTGAAATCATATCACAGAGTTACAGCTTTCCCCTCAAGAAGCCTTTCGCTGAGACAGTTCTTGTGGAATTGGCATAGTGATATTTGGAAGCCCATAGAGGGTTATGGTGAAAAAGGAAATATCCTCAGATGAAATCTGGAAAGAAGCTTTCTGAGAAACTGCTTAGTGTTCTGTTAATTCATCTCACAGGGTTACATCTGTATTTTGTGGATCTCTTTCCTAGCTTTATTTCTGTGGAATCTGAGAACAGATATTTCGGATCCCATTGAAGACTATAGGGCCAAAGGAAATATCCTCCGATAACAAAGAGAAAGAAGCTTTCTGAGAAACTTCTTTGTGTTCTGTGAAATCATCTCACAGAGTTACAGCTTTCCCCTCAAGAAGCCTTTCGCTAAGACAGTTCTTGTGGAATTGGCAAAGTGATATTTGGAAGCCCATAGAGGGCTATGGTGAAAAAGGAAATATCCTCAGATGAAATCTGGAAAGAAGCTTTCTGAGAAACTGCTTAGTGTTCTGTTAATTCATCTCACCGAGTTACATCTGTATTTCGTGGATCTCTTTGCTAGCCTTATTTCTGTGGAATCTGAGAACAGATATTTCGGATCCCTTTGAAGACTATAGGGCCAAAGGAAATATCCTCGGATAACAAAGAGAAAGAAGTTTTCTGAGAAACGTCTTTGTGTTCTGTGAAATCATCTCACAGAGTTACAGCTTTCCCCTCAAGAAGCCTTTCGCTAAGACAGTTCTTGTGGAATTGGCAAAGTAATATTTGGAAGCCCATAGAGGGCTATGGTGAAAAAGGAAATATCCTCAGATGAAATCTGGAAAGAAGCTTTCTGAGAAACTTCTCTGTGATGTGTGACTTCCACTCACAGAGTTACATCTGTATTTCGTGGATCTCTTTCTAACCGTATTTCTGAGGAATCTGAGAACAGATATTTCGGATCCCTTTGAAGACTATACAGCCAAAGGAAATATCCTCCGATAACAAAGAGAAAGATGCTTTCTGAGAAACTTCTTTGTGTTCTGTGAAATCATCTCACAGAGTTACAGCTTTCCCCTCAAGAAGCCTTTCGCTAAGACAGTTCTTGTGGAATTGGCAAAGTGATATTTGGAAGCCCATAGAGGGCTATGGTGAAAAAGGAAATATCCTCAGATGAAATCTGGAAAGAAGCTTTTTGAGAAACTGCTTAGTGTTCTGTTAATTCATCTCACAGAGTTACATCTGTATTTCGTGGATCTCTTTGCTAGCCTTATTTCTGTGGAATCTGAGAACAGATATTTCGGATCCCATTGAAGACTAGAGGGCCAAAGGAAATATCCTCCGATAACAAAGAGAAAGAAGCTTTCTGAGAAACTTCTTTGTGTTCTGTGAAATCATCTCACAGAGTTACAGCATTCCCCTCAAGAAGCCTTTCGCTAAGACAGTTCTTGTGGAATTGGCAAAGTGATATTTGGAAGCCCAAAAGGGAAATGGTGAAAAAGGAAATATCCTCAGATGAAATCTGGAAAGAAGCTTTCTGAGAAACTGCTTAGTGTTCTGTTAATTCATCTCACAGAGTTACATCTGTATTTCGTGGATCTCTTTGCTAGCTTTTTTTCTGTGGAATCTGAGAACTGATATTTCGGATCCCATTGAAGACTATATGGCCAAAGGAAATATCCTTCGATAACAAAGAGAAAGAAGCTTTCTGAGAAACTTCTTTGTGTTCTGTGAAATCATCTCACAGAGTTACAGCTTTCCCCTCAAGAAGCCTTTCGCTAAGACAGTTCTTGTGGAATTGGCACAGTGATATTTGGAAGCCCATAGAGGGCTATGGTGAAAAAGGAAATATCCTCAGATGAAATCTGGAAAGAAGCTTTCTGAGAAACTTCTCTGTGATGTGTGACTTCCACTCACAGAGTTACATCTGTATTTCGTGGATCTCTTTGTTACCCTTATTTCTGTGGAATCTGAGAACAGATATTTCGGATCCCTTTGAAGACTGTACGGCCAAAAGAAATATCCTCCGATAACAAAGAGAAAGAAGCTTTCTGAGAAACTTCTTTGTGTTCTGTGAAATCATCTCACAGAGTTACAGCTTTCCCCTCAAGAAGCCTTTCGCTGAGACAGTTCTTGTGGAATTGGCATAGTGATATTTGGAAGCCCATAGAGGGCTATGGTGAAAAAGGAAATATCCTCAGATGAAATCTGGAAAGAAGCTTTCTGAGAAACTGCTGAGTGTTCTGTTAATTCATCTCACAGAGTTACATCTGTATTTTGTGGATCTCTTTGCTAGCCTTATTTCTGTGGAATCTGAGAACAGATATTTCGGATCCATTTGAAGACTATAGGGCCAAAGGAAATATCCTCCGATAACAAAGAGAAAGAAGCTTTCTGAGAAACTTCTTTGTCTTCTGTGAAATCATCTCACAGAGTTACAGCTTTCCCCTCAAGAAGCCTTTCGCTAAGACAGTTCTTGTGGAATTGGCAAAGTGATATTTGGAAGCCCATAGAGGGCTATGGTGAAAAAGGAAATATCCTCAGATGAAATCTGGAAAGAAGATTTCTGAGAAACAGCTTAGTGTTCTGTTAATTCATCTCACAGAGTTACATCTGTATTTCGTGGATCTCTTTGCTAGCCTTATTTTTGTGGAATCTGAGAACAGATATTTCGGATCCAATTGAAGACTATAGGGCCAAAGGAAATATCCTCCGATAACAAAGAGAAAGAAGCTTTCTGAGAAACTTCTTTGTGTTCTGTGAAATCATCTCACAGAGTTACTGCTTTCCCCTCAAGAAGCCTTTCGCTAAGACAGTTCTTGTGCAATTGGCAAAGTGATATTTGGAAGCCCATACAGGGCTAGGTGAAAAAGGAAATATCCTCATCTGAAATCTGGAAAGAAGCTTTCTGAGAAACTGCTTAGTGTTCTGTTAATTCATCTCACAGAGTTACATCTGTATTTCGTGGATCTCTTTGCTAGACTCATTTCTGTGAAATCTGAGAACAGATATTTCGGATCCCATTGAAGACTATAGGGTCAAAGGAAATATCCTCCGATAAGAAAGAGAAAGAAGCTTTCTGAGAAACTTCTTTGTGTTCTGTGAAATCATCTCACAGAGTTACAGCTTTCCCCTCAAGAAGCCTTTCGCTAAGACAGTTCTTGTGGAATTGGCAAATTGATATTTGGAAGCCCATAGAGGGCTATGGTGAAAAGGGAAATATCCTCAGATGAAATCTGGAAATAAGCTTTCTGAGAAACTGCTGAGTGTTCTGTTAATTCATCTCACAGAGTTACATCTGTATTTCGTGGATATCTTTGCTAGCCTTATTTCTGTGGAATCTGAGAACAGATATTTCGGATCCCATTGAAGACTATAGGGCCAAAGGAAATATCCTCCGATAACAAAGAGAAAGAAGCTTTCTTAGAAACTTCTTTGTGTTCTGTGAAATCATCTCACAGAGTTACAGCTTTCCCCTCAAGAAGCCTTTCGCTAAGACAGTTCTTGTGCAATTGGCAAAGTGATATTTGGGAGCCCATACAGGGCTAGGTGAAAAAGGAAATATCCTCATCTGAAATCTGGAAAGAAGCTTTCTGAGAAACTGCTTAGTGTTCTGTTAATTCATCTAACAGAGTTACATCTGTATTTCGTGGATCTCTTTGCTATCCTTATTTCTGTGAAATCTGGGAACAGATATTTCGGATCCCATTGAAGACTATAGGGCCAAAGGAAATATCCTCCGATAACAAAGAGAAAGAAGCTTTCTGAGAAACTTCTTTGTGTTCTGTGAAATCATCTCACAGAGTTACAGCTTTCCCCTCAAGAAGCCTTTCGCTAAGACAGTTCTTGTGGAATTGGCAAAGTGATAGTTGGAAGCCCATAGAGGGCTATGGTGAAAAGGGAAATATCCTCAGATGAAATCTGGAAAGAAGCTTTCTGAGAAACTGCTGAGTGTTCTGTTAATTCATCTCACTGAGTTACATCTGTATTTCGTGGATCTCTTTGCTAGCCTTATTTCTGTGGAATCTGAGAACAGATATTTCGGATCCCATTGAAGACTATAGGGCCAAAGGAAATATCCTCCGATAACAAAGAGAAAGACGCTTTCTGAGAAACTTCTTTGTGTTCTGTGAAATCATCTCACAGAGTTACAGCTTTCCCCTCAAGAAGCCTTTCGCTAAGACAGTTCTTGTGGAATTGGCAAAGTGATATTTGGAAGCCCATACAGGGCTAGGTGAAAAAGGAAATATCCTCATCTGAAATCTGGAAAGAAACTTTCTGAGAAACTGCTTAGTGTTCTGTTAATTCATCTCACAGAGTTACATCTGTATTTCGTGGATCTCTTTGGTAGCCTTATTTCTGTGAAATCTGAGAACAGATATTTCGGATCCCATTGAAGACTATAGGGCCAAAGGAAATATCCTCCGATAACAAAGAGAAAGAAGCTTTCTGAGAAACTTCTTTGTGTTCTGTGAAATCATCTCACAGAGTTACAGCTTTCCCCTCAAGAAGCCTTTCGCTAAGACAGTTCTTGTGGAATTGGCAAAGTGATATTTGGAAGCCCATAGAGGGCTATGGTGAAAAAGGAAATATCCTCAGATGAAATCTGGAAAGAAGCTTTCTGAGAAAATTCTCTGTGATGTGTGACTTCCACTAACAGAGTTACATCTGTATTTCGTGGATCTCTTTCTATTCTTATTTCTGTGGAATCTGAGAACAGATATTTCGGATCCCTTTGAAGACTATACGGCCAAAGGAAATATCCTCCGATAACAAAGAGAAAGAAGCTTTCTGAGAGACTTCTTTGTGTTCTGTGAAATCATATCACAGAGTTACAGCT
Source organism: Macaca nemestrina (assembly GCF_043159975.1). Lineage (NCBI taxonomy): Eukaryota > Metazoa > Chordata > Mammalia > Primates > Cercopithecidae > Macaca > Macaca nemestrina. The sequence continues at coordinate 30,383,506 of NC_092144.1, forward strand.
TTCCCCTCAAGAAGCCTTTCGCTGAGACAGTTCTTGTGGAATTGGCAAAGTGATATTTGGAAGCCCATAGAGGGCTATGGTGAAAAAGGAAATATCCTCAGATGAAATCTGTAAAGAAGCTTTCTGAGAAACTGCTTAGTGTTCTGTTAATTCATCTCACAGAGTTACATCCGTATTTCGTGGATCTCTTTGCTAGCCTTATTTCTGTGGAATCTGAGAACAGATATTTCGGATCCCATTGAAGACTATAGGGCCAAAGGAAATATCCTCCGATAACAAAGAGAAAGAAGCTTTCTGAGAAACTTCTTTGTGTTCTGTGAAATCATCTCACAGAGTTACAGCTTTCCCCTCAAGAAGCCTTTCGCTAAGACAGTTCTTGTGGAATTGGCAAAGTGATATTTGGAAGCCCATAGAGGGCTATGGTGAAAAAGGAAATATCCTCAGATGAAATCTGGAAAGAAGCTTTCTGAGAAACTTCTCTGTGATGTGTGACTTCCACTCACAGAGTTACATCTGTATTTCGTGGATCTCTTTCTAGCCTTATTTCTGTGGAATCTGAGCACAGATATTTCGGATCCCTTTGAAGACTATACGGCCAAAGGAAATATCCTCCGATAACAAAGAGAAAGAAGCTTTCTGAGAAACTTCTTTGTGTTCTGTGAAATCATCTCACAGAGTTACAGCTTTCCCCTCAAGAAGCCTTTCGCTAAGACAGTTCTTGTGGAATTGGCATAGTGATATTTGGAAGCCCATAGAGGGCTATGGTGAAAAAGGAAATATCCTCAGATGAAATCTGGAAAGAAGCTTTCTAAGAAACTGCTTAGTGTTCTGTTAATTCATCTCACAGTGTTACATCTGTATTTTGTGGATCTCTTTCCTAGCTTTATTTCTGTGGAATCTGAGGACAGATATTTCGGATCCCATTGAAGACTATAGGGCCAAAGGAAATATCCTCCGACAACAAAGAGAAAGAAGCTTTCTGAGAAATTTCTTTGTGTTCTGTGAAATCATCTCACAGAGTTACAGCTTTCCCCTCAAGAAGCCTTTCGCTAAGAGAGTTCTTTTGGAATTGGCAAAGTGATATTTGGAAGCCCATAGAGGGCTATGGTGAAAAAGGAAATATCCTCAGATGAAATCTGGAAAGAAGCTTTCTGAGAAACTGCTTAGTGTTCTGTTAATTCATCTCACCGAGTTACATCTGTATTTCGTGGATCTCTTTGCTAGCCTTATTTCTGTGGAATCTGAGAACAGCTATTTCGGATCCCTTTGAAGACTATAGGGACAAAGGAAATATCCTCGGATAACAAAGAGAAAGAAGCTTTCTGAGAAACGTCTTTGTGTTCTGTGAAATCATCTCACAGAGTTACAGCTTTCCCCTGAAGAAGCCTTTCGCTAAGACAGTTCTTGTGGAATTGGCAAAGTGATATTTGGAAGCCCATAGAGGGCTATGGTGAAAAAGGAAATATCCTCAGATGAAATCTGGAAAGAAGCTTTCTGAGAAACTTCTCTGTGATGTGTGACTTCCACTCACAGAGTTACATCTGTATTTCGTGGATCTCTTTGCTAGCCTTATTTCTGTGGAATCTGAGAACAGATATTTCGGATCCCATTGAAGACTATAGGGCCAAAGGAAATATCCTCCGATAACAAAGAGAAAGAAGCTTTCTGAGAAACTTCTTTGCGTTCTGTGAAATCATCTCACAGAGTTACAGCTTTCCCCTCAGGAAGCCTTTCGCTAAGACATTTCTTGTGCAATTGGCAAAGTGATATTTGGAAGCCCATACAGGGCTAGGTGAAAAAGGAAATATCCTCATCTGAAATCTGGAAAGAAGCTTTCTGAGAAACTGCTTAGTGTTCTGATAATTCATCTCACAGAATTACATCTGTTTTTCGTGGATCTCTTTGCTAGCCTTATTTCTGTGAAATCTGAGAACAGATATTTCGGATCCCATTGAAGACTATAGGGCCAAAGGAAATATCCTCCGATAACAAAGAGAAAGAAGCTTTCCGAGAAACTTCTTTGTGTTCTGTGAAATCATCTCACAGAGTTACAGCTTTCCCCTCAAGAAGCCTTTCGCTAAGACAGGTCTTGTGGAATTGGCAAAGTGATATTTGGAAGCCCTTAGAGGGCTATGGTGAAAAAGGAAATATCCTCAGATGAAATCTGGAAAGAAGCTTTCTGAGAAACTTCTCTGTGATGTGTGACTTCCACTCACAGAGTTACATCTGTATTTCGTGGATCTCTTTCTAGCCGTATTTCTGAGGAATCTGAGAACAGATATTTCGGATCCCTTTGAAGACTATACAGCCAAAGGAAATATCCTCCGATAACAAAGAGAAAGAAGCTTTCTGAGAAACTTCTTTGTGTTCTGTGAAATCATCTCACAGAGTTACAGCTTTCCCCTCAAGAAGCCTTTCGCTGAGACAGTTCTTGTGGAATTGGCAAAGTGATATTTGGAAGCCCATAGAGGGCTATGGTGAAAAAGGAAATATCCTCAGATGAAATCTGGAAAGAAGCTTTCTGAGAAACTGCTGAGTGTTCTGTTAATTCATCTCACAGAGTTACATCTGTATTTTGTGGATCTCTTTGCTAGCCTTATTTCTGTGGAATCTGAGAACAGATATTTCGGATCCTATTGAAGACTATAGGGCCAAAGGAAATATCCTCCGATAACAAAGAGAAAGAAGCTTTCTGAGAAACTTCTTTGTATTCTGTGAAATCATCTCACAGAGTTACAGCTTTCCCCTCAAGAAGCCTTTCGCTAAGACAGTTCTTGTGCAATTGACAAAGTGATATTTGGAAGCCCATAGAGGGCTATGGTGAAAAAGGAAATATCCTCAGATGAAATCTGGAAAGAAGCTCTGAGAAACTGCTTAGTGTTCTGTTAATTCATCTCACCGAGTTACATCTGTATTTCGTGGATCTCTTTGCTAGCCTTATTTCTGTGGAATCTGAGAACAGATATTTCGGATCCCTTTGAAGACTATAGGGCCAAAGAAAATATCCTCGGATAACAAAGAGAAAGAAGCTTTCTGAGAAACGTCTTTGTGTTCTGTGAAATCATCTCACAGAGTTACAGCTTTCCCCTCAAGAAGCCTTTGGCTAAGACAGTTCTTGTGGAATTGGCAAAGTGATATTTGGAAGCCCATAGAGGGCTATGGTGAAAAAGGAAATATCCTCAGATGAAATCTGGAAAGAAGCTTTCTGAGAAACTTCTCTGTAATGTGTGACTTCCACTCACAGAGTTACATCTGTATTTCGTGGATCTCTTTCTAGCCGTATTTCTGAGGAATCTGAGAACAGATATTTCGGATCCCTTTGAAGACTATACAGCCAAAGGAAATATCCTCCGATAACAAAGAGAAAGAAGCTTTCTGAGAAACTTCTTTGTGTTCTGTGAAATCATCTCACAGAGTTACAGCTTTCCCCTCAAGAAGCCTTTCGCTGAGACAGTTCTTGTGGAATTGGCAAAGTGATATTTGGAAGCCCATAGAGGGCTATGGTGAAAAAGGAAATATCCTCAGATGATATCTGGAAAGAAGCTTTCTGAGAAACTGCTGAGTGTTCTGTTAATTCATCTCACAGAGTTACATCTGTATTTTGTGGATCTCTTTGCTAGCCTTATTTCTGTGGAATCTGAGAACAGATATTTCGGATCCCATTGAAGACTATAGGGCCAAAGGAAATATCCTCCGATAACAAAGAGAAAGAAGCTTTCTGAGAAACTTCTTTGTGTTCTGTGAAATCATCTCACAGAGTTACAGCTTTCCCCTGAAGAAGCCTTTCGCTAAGACAGTTCTTGTGGAATTGGCAAAGTGATATTTGGAAGCCCATAGAGGGCTATGGTGAAAAAGGAAATATCCTCAGATGAAATCTGGAAAGAAGCTTTCTGAGAAACTGCTGAGTGTTCTGTTAATTCATCTCACCGAGTTACATCTGTATTTCGTGGATCTCTTTGCTAGCCTTATTTCTGTGGAATCTGAGAACAGATATTTCGGATCCCTTTGAAGACTATAGGGCCAAAGAAAATATCCTCGGATAACAAAGAGAAAGAAGCTTTCTGAGAAACGTCTTTGTGTTCTGTGAAATCATCTCACAGAGTTACAGCTTTCCCCTCAAGAAGCCTTTGGCTAAGACAGTTCTTGTGGAATTGGCAAAGTGATATTTGGAAGCCCATAGAGGGCTATGGTGAAAAAGGAAATATCCTCAGATGAAATCTGGAAAGAAGCTTTCTGAGAAACTTCTCTGTAATGTGTGACTTCCACTCACAGAGTTACATCTGTATTTCGTGGATCTCTTTCTAGCCGTATTTCTGAGGAATCTGAGAACAGATATTTCGGATCCCTTTGAAGACTATACAGCCAAAGGAAATATCCTCCGATAACAAAGAGAAAGAAGCTTTCTGAGAAACTTCTTTGTGTTCTGTGAAATCATCTCACAGAGTTACAGCTTTCCCCTCAAGAAGCCTTTCGCTGAGACAGTTCTTGTGGAATTGGCAAAGTGATATTTGGAAGCCCATAGAGGGCTATGGTGAAAAAGGAAATATCCTCAGATGATATCTGGAAAGAAGCTTTCTGAGAAACTGCTGAGTGTTCTGTTAATTCATCTCACAGAGTTACATCTGTATTTTGTGGATCTCTTTGCTAGCCTTATTTCTGTGGAATCTGAGAACAGATATTTCGGATCCCATTGAAGACTATAGGGCCAAAGGAAATATCCTCCGATAACAAAGAGAAAGAAGCTTTCTGAGAAACTTCTTTGTGTTCTGTGAAATCATCTCACAGAGTTACAGCTTTCCCCTGAAGAAGCCTTTCGCTAAGACAGTTCTTGTGGAATTGGCAAAGTGATATTTGGAAGCCCATAGAGGGCTATGGTGAAAAAGGAAATATCCTCAGATGAAATCTGGAAAGAAGCTTTCTGAGAAACTGCTGAGTGTTCTGTTAATTCATCTCACAGAGTTACATCTGTATTTCGTGGATCTCTTTGCTAGCCTTATTTCTGTGGAATCTGAGAACAGATATTTCGGATCCCATTGAAGACTATAGGGCCAAAGGAAATATCCTCGGATAACAAAGAGAAAGAAGCTTTCTGAGAAACGTCTTTGTGTTCTGTGAAATCATCTCACAGAGTTACAGCTTTCCCCTCAAGAAGCCTTTGGCTAAGACAGTTCTTGTGGAATTGGCAAAGTGATATTTGGAAGCCCATAGAGGGCTATGGTGAAAAAGGAAATATCCTCAGATGAAATCTGGAAAGAAGCTTTCTGAGAAACTTCTCTGTGATGTGTGACTTCCACTCACAGAGTTACATCTGTATTTCGTGGATCTCTTTCTAGCCGTATTTCTGAGGAATCTGAGAACAGATATTTCGGATCCCTTTGAAGACTATACAGCCAAAGGAAATATCCTCCGATAACAAAGAGAAAGAAGCTTTCTGAGAAACTTCTTTGTGTTCTGTGAAATCATCTCACAGAGTTACAGCTTTCCCCTCAAGAAGCCTTTCGCTGAGACAGTTCTTGTGGAATTGGCAAAGTGATATTTGGAAGCCCATAGAGGGCTATTGTGAAAAAGGAAATATCCTCAGATGAAATCTGGAAAGAAGCTTTCTGAGAAACTGCTGAGTGTTCTGTTAATTCATCTCACAGAGTTACATCTGTATTTCGTGGATCTCTTTGCTAGCCTTATTTCTGTGGAATCTGAGAACAGATATTTCGGATCCCATTGAAGACTATAGGGCCAAAGGAAATATCCTCCGATAACAAAGAGAAAGAAGCTTTCAGAGAAACTTCTTTGTGTTCTGTGAAATCATCTCACAGAGTTACAGCTTTCCCCTCAAGAAGCCTTTCGCTAAGACAGTTCTTGTGGAATTGGCAAAGTGATATTTGGAAGCCCATAGAGGGCTATGGTGAAAAAGGAAATATCCTCAGATGAAATCTGGAAAGAAGCTTTCTGAGAAACTTCTCTGGGATGTGTGACTTCCACTCACAGAGTTACATCTGTATTTCGTGGATCTCTTTGCTAGCCTTATTTCTGTGGAATCTGAGAACAGATATTTCGGATCCCATTGAAGACTATAGGGCCAAAGGAAATATCCTCGGATAACAAAGAGAAAGAAGCTTTCTGAGAAACGTCTTTGTGTTCTGTGAAATCATCTCACAGAGTTACAGCTTTCCCCTCAAGAAGCCTTTGGCTAAGACAGTTCTTGTGGAATTGGCAAAGTGATATTTGGAAGCCCATAGAGGGCTATGGTGAAAAAGGAAATATCCTCAGATGAAATCTGGAAAGAAGCTTTCTGAGAAACTTCTCTGTGATGTGTGACTTCCACTCACAGAGTTACATCTGTATTTCGTGGATCTCTTTCTAGCCGTATTTCTGAGGAATCTGAGAACAGATATTTCGGATCCCTTTGAAGACTATACAGCCAAAGGAAATATCCTCCGATAACAAAGAGAAAGAAGCTTTCTGAGAAACTTCTTTGTGTTCTGTGAAATCATCTCACAGAGTTACAGCTTTCCCCTCAAGAAGCCTTTCGCTGAGACAGTTCTTGTGGAATTGGCAAAGTGATATTTGGAAGCCCATAGAGGGCTATGGTGAAAAAGGAAATATCCTCAGATGAAATCTGGAAAGAAGCTTCCTGAGAAACTGCTGAGTGTTCTGTTAATTCATCTCACAGAGTTACATCTGTATTTCGTGGATCTCTTTGCTAGCCTTATTTCTGTGGAATCTGAGAACAGATATTTCGGATCCCATTGAAGACTATAGGGCCAAAGGAAATATCCTCCGATAACAAAGAGAAAGAAGCTTTCTGAGAAACTTCTTTGTGTTCTGTGAAATCATCTCACAGAGTTACAGCTTTCCCCCTGAAGAAGCCTTTCGCTAAGACAGTTCTTGTGGAATTGGCAAAGTGATATTTGGAAGCCCATAGAGGGCTATGGTGAAAAAGGAAATATCCTCAGATGAAATCTGGAAAGAAGCTTTCTGAGAAACTGCTGAGTGTTCTGTTAATTCATCTCACAGAGTTACATCTGTATTTCGTGGATCTCTTTGCTAGCCTTATTTCTGTGAAATCTGAGAACAGATATTTCGGATCCCATTGAAGACTATAGGGTCAAAGGAAATATCCTCCGATAAGAAAGAGAAAGAAGCTTTCTGAGAAACTTCTTTGTGTTCTGTGAAATCATCTCACAGAGTTACAGCTTTCCCCTCAAGAAGCCTTTCGCTAAGACAGTTCTTGTGGAATTGGCAAAGTGATATTTGGAAGCCCATAGAGGGCTATGGTGAAAAGGGAAATATCCTCAGATGAAATCTGGAAAGAAGCTTTCTGAGAAACTGCTGAGTGTTCTGTTAATTCATCTCACAGAGTTACATCTGTATTTCGTGGATCTCTTTGCTAGCCTTATTTCTGTGGAATCTAAGAACAGATATTTCGGATCCCATTGAAGACTATAGGGCCAAAGGAAATATCCTCCGATAACAAAGAGAAAGAAGCTTTCTGAGAAACTTCTTTGTGTTCTGTGAAATCATCTCACAGAGTTACAGCTTTCCCCTCAAGAAGCCTTTCGCTAAGACAGTTCTTGTGCAATTGGCAAAGTGATATTTGGGAGCCCATACAGGGCTAGGTGAAAAAGGAAATATCCTCATCTGAAATCTGGAAAGAAGCTTTCTGAGAAACTGCTTAGTGTTCTGATAATTCATCTCACAGAGTTACATCTGTATTTCGTGGATCTCTTTGCTAGCCTTATTTCTGTGAAATCTGAGAACAGATATTTCGGATCCCATTGAAGACTATAGGGCCAAAGGAAATATCCTCCGATAACAAAGAGAAAGAAGCTTTCTGAGAAACTTCTTTGTGTTCTGTGAAATCATCTCACAGAGTAACAGCTTTCCCCTCAAGAAGCCTTTCGCTAAGACAGTTCTTGTGGAATTGGCAAAGTGATAGTTGGAAGCCCATAGAGGGCTATGGTGAAAAGGGAAATATCCTCAGATGAAATCTGGAAAGAAGCTTTCTGAGAAACTGCTGAGTGTTCTGTTAATTCATCTCACAGAGTTACATCTGCATTTCGTGGATCTCTTTGCTAGCCTTATTTCTGTGGAATCTGAGAACAGATATTTCGGATCCCATTGAAGACTATAGGGCCAAAGGAAATATCCTCCGATAACAAAGAGAAAGAAGTTTTCCGAGAAACTTCTTTGTGTTCTGTGAAATCATCTCACAGAGTTACAGCTTTCCCCTCAAGAAGCCTTTTGCTAAGACAGTTCTTGTGGAATTGGCAAAGTGATATTTGGAAGCCCTTAGAGGGCTATGGTGAAAAAGGAAATATCCTCAGATGAAATCTGGAAAGAAGCTTTCTGAGAAACTTCTCTGTGATGTGTGACTTCCACTCACAGAGTTACATCTGTATTTCGTGGATCTCTTTCTAGCCGTATTTCTGAGGAATCTGAGAACAGATATTTCGGATCCCTTTGAAGACTATACAGCCAAAGGAAATATCCTCCGATAACAAAGAGAAAGAAGCTTTCTGAGAAACTTCTTTGTGTTCTGTGAAATCATCTCACAGAGTTACAGCTTTCCCCTCAAGAAGCCTTTCGCTGAGACAGTTCTTGTGGAATTGGCAAAGTGATATTTGGAAGCCCATAGAGGGCTATGGTGAAAAAGGAAATATCCTCAGATGAAATCTGGAAAGAAGCTTTCTGAGAAACTGCTGAGTGTTCTGTTAATTCATCTCACAGAGTTACATCTGTATTTTGTGGATCTCTTTGCTAGCCTTATTTCTGTGGAATCTGAGAACACATATTTCGGATCCCATTGAAGACTATAGGGCCAAAGGAAATATCCTCTGATAACAAAGAGAAAGAAGCTTTCTGAGAAACTTCTTTGTGTTCTGTGAAATCATCTCACAGAGTTACAGCTTTCCCCTGAAGAAGCCTTTCGCTAAGACAGTTCTTGTGGAATTGGCAAAGTGATATTTGGAAGCCCATAGAGGGCTATGGTGAAAAAGGAAATATCCTCAGATGAAATCTGGAAAGAAATTTTCTGAGAAACTGCTGAGTGTTCTGTTAATTCATCTCACAGAGTTACATCTGTATTTCGTAGATCTCTTTGCTAGCCTTATTTCTGTGGAATCTCAGAACAGATATTTCGGATCCCATTGAAGACTATAGGGCCAAAGGAAATATCCTCCGATAACAAAGAGAAAGAAGCTTTCTGAGAAACTTCTTTGTGTTCTGTGAAATCATCTCACAGAGTTACAGCTTTCCCCTCAAGAAGCCTTTCGCTAAGACAGTTCTTGTGCAATTGGCAAAGTGATATTTGGAAGCCCATACAGGGCTAGGTGAAAAAGGAAATATCCTCATCTGAAATCTGGAAAGAAGCTTTCTGAGAAACTGCTTAGTGTTCTGATAATTCATCTCACAGAGTTACATCTGTATTTCGTGGATCTCTTTGCTAGCCTTATTTCTGTGAAATCCGAGAATAGATATTTCGGATCCCATTGAAGACTATAGGGCCAAAGGAAATATCCTCCGATAACAAAGAGAAAGAATCTTTCTGAGAAACTTCTTTGTGTTCTGTGAAATCATCTCACAGAGTTACAGCTTTCCCCTCAAGAAGCCTTTCGCTAAGACAGTTCTTGTGGAATTGGCAAAGTGATAGTTGGAAGCCCATAGAGGGCTATGGTGAAAAGGGAAATATCCTCAGATGAAATCTGGAAAGAAGCTTTCTGAGAAACTGCTGAGTGTTCTGTTAATTCATCTCACAGAGTTACATCTGTATTTCGTGGATCTCTTTGCTAGCCTTATTTCTGTGGAATCTGAGAACAGATATTTCGGATCCCATTGAAGACTATAGGGCCAAAGGAAATATCCTCCGATAACAAAGAGAAAGAAGTTTTCCGAGAAACTTCTTTGTGTTCTGTGAAATCATCTCACAGAGTTACAGCTTTCCCCTCAAGAAGCCTTTCGCTAAGACAGTTCTTGTGGAATTGGCAAAGTGATATTTGGAAGCCCTTAGAGGGAAATGGTGAAAAAGGAAATATCCACAGATGAAATCTGGAAAGAAGCTTTCTGAGAAACTTCTCTGTGATGTGTGACTTCCACTCACAGAGTTACATCTGTATTTCGTGGATCTCTTTCTAGCCTTATTTCTGTGGAATCTGAGAACAGATATTTCGGATCCCTTTGAAGACTATACGGCCAAAGGAAATATCCTCCGATAACAAAGAGAAAGAAGCTTTCTGAGAGACTTCTTTGTGTTCTGTGAAATCATATCACAGAGTTACAGCTTTCCCCTCAAGAAGCCTTTCGCTGAGACAGTTCTTGTGGAATTGGCAAAGTGATATTTGGAAGCCCATAGAGGGCTATGGTGAAAAAGGAAATATCCTCAGATGAAATCTGGAAAGAAGCTTTCTGAGAAACTGCTTAGTGTTCTGTTAATTCATCTCACAGAGTTACATCTGTATTTTGTATATCTCTTTGCTAGCCTTATTTCTGTGGAATCTGAGGACAGATATTTCGGATCCCTTTGAAGACTATAGGGCTAAAGGAAATATCCTCCGATAACAAAGAGAAAGAAGCTTTCTGAGAAACTTCTTTGTGTTCTGTGAAATCATCTCACAGAGTTACAGCTTTCCCCTCAAGAAGCCTTTCGCTAAGACAGTTCTTGTGGAATTGGCAAAGTGATATTTGGAAGCCCATAGAGGGCTATAGTGAAAAAGGAAATATCCTCAGATGAAATCTGGAAAGAAGCTTTCTGAGAAACTGCTTAGTGTTCTGTTAATTCATCTCACAGAGTTACATCTGTATTTCGTGGATCTCTTTGCTAGCCTTATTTCTGTGGAATCTGAGAACAGATATTTCGGATCCCTTTGAAGACTATAGGGCCAAAGGAAATATCCTCCGATAACAAAGAGAAAGAAGCTTTCTGAGAAACTTCTTTGTGTTCTGTGAAATCATCTCACAGAGTTACAGCTTTCCCCTCAAGAAGCCTTTCACTAAGACAGTTCTTGTGGAATTGGCAAAGTGATATTTGGAAGCCCATACAGGGCTATGGTGAAAAAGGAAATATCCTCAGATGAAATCTGGAAAGAAGCTTTCTGAGAAACTGCTTAGTGTTCTCTTAATTCATCTCACAGAGTTACATCCGTATTTCGTGGATCTCTTTGCTAGCCTTATTTCTGTGGAATCTGAGAACAGATATTTCGGATCCCATTGAAGACTATAGGGACAAAGGAAATATCCTCCGATAACAAAGAGAAAGAAGCTTTCTGAGAAACTTCTTTGTGTTCTCTGAAATCATCTCACAGAGTTACAGCTTTCCCCTCAACAAGCCTTTCTCTAAGAGAGTTCTTGTGGAATTGGCAAAGTGATATTTGGAAGCCCATAGAGGGCTATGGTGAAAAAGGAAATATCCTCAGATGAAATCTGGAAAGAAGCTTTCTGAGAAAATTCTCTGTGATGTGTGACCTCCACTCACAGAGTTACATCTGTATTTCGTGGATCTCTTTCTAGCCTTATTTCTGTGGAATCTGAGCACAGATATTTCGGATCCCTTTGAAGACTATACGGCCAAAGGAAATATCCTCCGATAACAAAGAGAAAGAAGCTTTCTGAGAAACTTCTTTGTGTTCTGTGAAATCATCTCACAGAGTTACAGCTTTCCCCTCAAGAAGCCTTTCGCTGAGACAGTTCTTGTGGAATTGGCATAGTGATATTTGGAAGCCCATAGAGGGCTATGGTGAAAAAGGAAATATCCTCAGATGAAATCTGGAAAGAAGCTTTCTGAGAAACTGCTTAGTGTTCTGTTAATTCATCTCACAGGGTTACATCTGTATTTTTTGGATCTCTTTCCTAGCTTTATTTCTGTGGAATCTGAGAACAGATATTTCGGATCCCATTGAAGACTATAGGGCCAAAGGAAATATCCTCCGATAACAAAGAGAAAGAAGCTTTCTGAGAAACTTCTTTGTGTTCTGTGAAATCATCTCACAGAGTTACAGCTTTCCCCTCAAGAAGCCTTTCGCTAAGACAGTTCTTTTGGAATTGGCAAAGTGATATTTGGAAGCCCATAGAGGGCTATCGTGAAAAAGGAAATATCCTCAGATGAAATCTGGAAAGAAGCTTTCTGAGAAACTGCTTAGTGTTCTGTTAATTCATCTCACAGAGTTACATCTGTATTTCGTGGATCTCTTTGCTAGCCTTATTTCTGTGAAATCTGAGAACAGATATTTCGGATCCCATTGAAGACTATAGGGTCAAAGGAAATATCCTCCGATAAGAAAGAGAAAGAAGCTTTCTGAGAAACTTCTTTGTGTTCTGTGAAATCATCTCACAGAGTTACAGCTTTCCCCTCAAGAAGCCTTTCGCTAAGACAGTTCTTGTGGAATTGGCAAAGTGATATTTGGAAGCCCATAGAGGGCTATGGTGAAAAGGGAAATATCCTCAGATGAAATCTGGAAAGAAGCTTTCTGAGAAACTGCTGAGTGTTCTGTTATTTCATCTCACAGAGTTACATCTGTATTTCGTGGATCTCTTTGCTAGCCTTATTTCTGTGGAATCTGAGAACAGATATTTCGGATCCCATTGAAGACTATGGGGCCAAAGGAAATATCCTCCGATAACAAAGAGAAAGAAGCTTTCTGAGAAACTTCTTTGTGTTCTCTGAAATCATCTCACAGAGTTACAGCTTTACCCTCAAGAAGCCTTTCGCTAAGACAGTTCTTGTGCAATTGGCAAAGTGATATTTGGGAGCCTATACAGGGCTAGGTGAAAAAGGAAATATCCTCATCTGAAATCTGGAAAGAAGCTTTCTGAGAAACTGCTTAGTGTTCTGATAATTCATCTCACAGAGTTACATCTGTATTTCGTGGATCTCTTTGCTAGCCTTATTTCTTTGAAATCCGAGAATAGATATTTCGGATCCCCTTGAAGACTATAGGGCCAAAGGAAATATCCTCCGATAACAAAGAGAAAGAATCTTTCTGAGAAACTTCTTTGTGTTCTGTGAAATCATCTCACAGAGTTACAGCTTTCCCCTCAAGAAGCCTTTCGCTAAGACAGTTCTTGTGGAATTGGCAAAGTGATAGTTGGAAGCCCATAGAGGGCTATGGTGAAAAGGGAAATATCCTCAGATGAAATCTGGAAAGAAGCTTTCTGAGAAACTGCTGAGTGTTCTGTTAATTCATCTCACAGAGTTACATCTATATTTCGTGGATCTCTTTGCTAGCCTTATTTCTGTGGAATCTGAGAACAGATATTTCGGATCCCATTGAAGACTATAGGGCCAAAGGAAATATCCTCCGATAACAAAGAGAAAGAAGTTTTCCGAGAAACTTCTTTGTGTTCTGTGAAATCATCTCACAGAGTTACAGCTTTCCCCTCAAGAAGCCTTTCGCTAAGACAGTTCTTGTGGAATTGGCAAAGTGATATTTGGAAGCCCTTAGAGGGAAATGGTGAAAAAGGAAATATCCACAGATGAAATCTGGAAAGAAGCTTTCTGAGAAACTTCTCTGTGATGTGTGACTTCCACTCACAGAGTTATATCTGTATTTCGTGGATCTCTTTCTAGCCGTAATTCTGAGGAATCTGAGAACAGATATTTCGGATCCCTTTGAAGACTATACAGCCAAAGGAAATATCCTCCGATAACAAAGAGAAAGAAGCTTTCTGAGAAACTTCTTTGTGTTCTGTGAAATCATCTCACAGAGTTACAGCTTTCCCCTCAAGAAGCCTTTCGCTGAGACAGTTCTTTTGGAATTGGCAAAGTGATATTTGGAAGCCCATAGTGGGCGCTGGTGAAAAAGGAAATATCCTCAGATGAAATCTGGAAAGAAGCTTTCTGAGAAACTGCTGAGTGTTCTGTTAATTCATCTCACAGAGTTACATCTGTATTTTGTGGATCTCTTTCTAGCCTTATTTCTGTGGAATCTGAGAACAGATATTTCGGATCCTATTGAAGACTATAGGGCCAAAGGAAATATCCTCCGATAACAAAGAGAAAGAAGCTTTCTGAGAAACTTCTTTTTGTTCTGTGAAATCATCTCACAGAGTTACAGCTTTCCCCTCAAGAAGCCTTTCGCTAAGACAGTTCTTGTGGAATTGGCAAAGTGATATTTGGAAGCCCATAGAGGGCTATGGTGAGAAAGGAAATATCCTCAGATGATATCTGGAAAGAAGCTTTCTGAGAAACTGCTTAGTGTTCTGTTAATTCATCTCACAGAGTTACATCTGTATTTCGTGGATCTCTTTGCTAGCCTTATTTCTGTGGAATCTGAGAACAGATATTTCGGATCCCATTGAAGACAATAGGGCCAAAGGAAATATCCTCCGATAACAAAGAGAAAGAAGCTTTCTGAGAAACTTCTTTGTGTTCTGTGAAATCATCTCACAGAGTTACAGCTTTCCCCTCAAAAAGCCTTTCGCTAAGACAGTTCTTGTGGTATTGGCAAAGTGATATTTGGAAGCCCATAGAGGTCTATGGTGACAAAGGAAATATCCTCAGATGAAATCTGGAAAGAAGCTTTCTGAGAAACTGCTGAGTGTTCTGTTAATTCATCTCACAGAGTTACATCTGTATTTCGTGGATCTCTTTGCTAGCCTTATTTCTGTGGAATCTGAGAACAGATATTTCGGATCCCATTGAAGACTATAGGGCCAAAGGAAATATCCTCCGATATCAAAGAGAAAGAAGCTTTCTGAGAAACTTCTTTGTGTTCTGTGAAATCATCTCACAGAGTTACAGCTTTCCCCTCAAGAAGCCTTTCGCTAAGACAGTTCTTGTGGAATTGGCAAAGTGATATTTGGAAGCCCTTAGAGGGCTATGGTGAAAAAGGAAATATCCTCAGATGACATCTGGAAAGAAGCTTTCTGAGAAACTGCTTAGTGTTCTGTTAATTCATCTCACTGAGTTACATTCGTATTTCGTGGATCTCTTTGCTAGCCTTATTTCTGTGGAATCTGAGAACAGATATTTCGGATCCCATTGAAGACTATAGGGCCAAAGGAAATATCCTCCGATAACAAAGAGAAAGAAGCTTTCTGAGAAACTTCTTTGTGTTCTGTAAAATCATCTCACAGAGTTACAGCTTTCCCCTCAAGAAGCCTTTCGCTAAGACAGTTCTTGTGGAATTGGCAAAGTGATATTTGGAAGCCCATAAAGGGCTATGGTGAAAAAGGAAATATCCTCAGATGAAATCTGGAAAGAAGCTTTCTGAGAAATTTCTCTGTGATGTGTGACTTCCACTCACAGAGTTACATCTGTATTTCGTGGATCTCTTTCTAGCCGTATTTCTGAGGAATCTGAGAACAGATATTTCGGATCCCTTTGAAGACTATACAGCCAAAGGAAATATCCTCCGATAACAAAGAGAAAGAAGCTTTCTGAGAAACTTCTTTGTGTTCTGTGAAATCATCTCACAGAGTTACAGCTTTCCCCTCAAGAAGCCATTCGCTGAGACAGTTCTTGTGGAATTGCCAAAGTGATATTTGGAAGCCCATAGAGGGCTATGGTGAAAAAGGAAATATCCTCAGATGAAATCTGGAAAGAAGCTTTCTCAGAAACTGCTGAGTGTTCTGTTAATTCATCTCACAGAGTTACATCTGTATTTTGTGGATCTCTTTGCTAGCCTTATTTCTGTGGAATCTGAGAAGAGATATTTCGGATCCCATTGAAGACTATAGGGCCAAAGGAAATATCCTCCGATAACAAAGAGAAAGAAGCTTTCTGAGAAACTTCTTTGTGTTCTGTGAAATCATCTCACAGAGTTACAGCTTTCCCCTCAAGAAGCCTTTCGCTAAGACAGCTCTTGTGGAATTGGCAAAGTGATATTTGGAAGCCCATAGAGGGCTATGGTGAAAAAGGAAATATCCTCAGATGAAATCTGGAAAGAAGCTTTCTGAGAAACTGCTCTGTGATGTGTGACTTCCACTCACAGAGTTACATCTGTATTTCGTGGATCTCTTTGCTAGCCTTATTTCTGTGGAATCTGAGAACAGATATTTCGGATCCCTTTGAAGACTATACGGCCAAAGGAAATATCCTCCGATAACAAAGAGAAAGAAGCTTTCTGTGAAACTTCTTTGTGTTCTCTGAAATCATCTCACAGAGTTACAGCTTTCCCCTCAAGAAGCCTTTCGCTAAGACAGTTCTTGTGGAATTGGCAAAGTGATATATGGAAGCCCATAGAGGGCTATGGTGAAAAAGGAAATATCCTCAGATGAAATCTGGAAAGAAGCTTTCTGAGAAACTTCTCTGTGATGTGTGACTTCCACTCACAGAGTTACATCTGTATTTCGTGGATTTCCTTCTAGCCTTATTTCTGTGGAATCTGAGAACAGATAATTCGGATCCCTTTGAAGACTATACGGCCAAAGGAAATATCCTCCGATAACAAAGAGAAAGAAGCTTTCTGAGAAACTTCTTTGTGTTCTGTGAAATCATATCACAGAGTTACAGCTTTCCCCTCAAGAAGCCTTTCGCTGAGACAGTTCTTGTGGAATTGGCATAGTGATATTTGGAAGCCCATAGAGGGCTATGGTGAAAAAGGAAATATCCTCAGATGAAATCTGGAAAGAAGCTTTCTGAGAAACTGCTTAGTGTTCTGTTAATTCATCTCACAGAGTTACATCTGTATTTTGTGGATCTCTTTGCTAGCCTTATTTCTGTGAAATCTGAGAACAGATATTTCGGATCCCTTTGAAGACTATAGGGCCAAAGGAAATATCCTCCAACAACAAAGAGAAAGAAGCTTTCTGAGAAACGCCTTTGTGTTCTGTGAAATCATCTCACAGAGTTACAGCTTTCCCCTCAAGAAGCCTTTCGCTAAGACAGTTCTTGTGGAATTGGCAAAGTGATATTTGGAAGCCCATAGAGGGCTATGGTGAAAAAGGAAATATCCTCAGATGAAATCTGGAAAGAAGCTTTCTGAGAAACTGCTTAGTGTTCTGTTAATTCATCTCACAGAGTTACATCTGTGTTTCGTGGATCTCTTTGCTAGCCTTATTTTGTGGAATCTGAGAACAGATATTTCGGATCCCATTGAAGACTATAGGGCCAAAGGAAATATCCTCCGATAACAAAGAGAAAGAAGCTTTCTGAGAAACTTCTTTGTGTTCTGTGAAATCATCTCACAGAGTTACAGCTTTCCCCTCAAGAAGCCTTTCGCTAAGACAGTTCTTGTGCAATTGGCAAAGTGATATTTGGGAACCCATACAGGGCTAGGTGAAAAAGGAAATATCCTCATCTAAAATCAGGAAAGAAGCTTTCTGAGAAACTGCTTAGTGTTCTGTTAATTCATCTCACAGAGTTACATCTGTATTTCGTGGATCTCTTTGCTAGCCTTATTTCTGTGAAATCTGAGAACAGATATTTCGGATCCCATTGAAGACTATAGGGCCAAAGGAAATATCCTCCGATAACAAAGAGAAAGAAGCTTTCTGAGAAACTTCTTTGTGTTCTGTGAAATCATCTCACAGAGTTACAGCTTTCCTCTCAAGAAGCCTTTCGCTAAGACAGTTCTTGTGAATTGGCAAAGTGATATTTGGAAGCCCATAGAGGGCTATGGTGAAAAGGGAAATATCCTCAGATGAAATCTGGAAAGAAGCTTTCTGAGAAACTGCTGAGTGTTCTGTTAATTCATCTCACAGAGTTACATCTGTATTTCGTGGATCTCTTTGCTAGCCTTATTTCTGTGGAATCTGAGAACAGATATTTCGGATCCCATTGAAGACTATAGGGCCAAAGGAAATATCCTCTGATAACAAAGAGAAAGAAGTTTTCCGAGAAACTTCTTTGTGTTCTGTGAAATCATCTCAAAGAGTTACAGCTTTCCCCTCAAGAAGCCTTTCGCTAAGACAGTTCTTGCGGAATTGGCAAAGTGATATTTGGAAGCCCATAGAGGGCTATGGTGAAAAAGGAAATATCCTCAGATGAAATCTGGAAAGAAGCTTTCTGAGAAACTTCTCTGTGATGTGTGACTTCCACTCACGGAGTTAGATCTGTATTTCGTGCATCTATTTCTAGCCGTATTTCTGAGGAATTTGAGAACAGATATTTCGGATCCCTTTGAAGACTATACAGCCAAAGGAAATATCCTCCGATAACAAAGAGAAAGAAGCTTTCTGAGAAACTTCTTTGTGTTCTGTGAAATCATCTCACAGAGTTACAGCTTTCCCCTCAAGAAGCCTTTCGCTGAGACAGTTCTTGTGGAATTGGCAAAGTGATATTTGGAAGCCCATAGAGGGCTATGGTGAAAAAGGAAATATCGTCAGATGAAATCTGGAAAGAAGCTTTCTGAGAAACTGCTGAGTGTTCTGTTAATTCATCTCACAGAGTTACATCTGTATTTTGTGGATCTCTTTGCTAGCCTTATTTCTGTGAAATCTGAGAACAGATATTTCGGATCCCATTGAAGACTATAGGGCCAAAGGAAATATCCTCCGATAACAAAGAGAAAGAAGCTTTCTGAGAACCTTCTTTGTGTTCTGTGAAATCATCTCACAGAGTTACAGCTTTCCCCTCAAGAAGCCTTTCGCTACGACAGTTCTTGTGGAATTGGCAAAGTGATATTTGGAAGCCCATAGAGGGCTATGGTGAAAAAGGAAATATCCTCAGATGAAATCTGGAAAGAAGCTTTCTGAGAAACTGCTTAGTGTTCTGTTAATTCATCTCACAGAGTTACATCTGTATTTCGTGGATCTCTTTGCTATCCTTATTTCTGTGGAATCTGAGAACAGATATTTCGGATCCCATTGAAGACTATAGGGCCAAAGGAAATATCCTCCGATAACAAAGAGAAAGAAGCTTTCTGAGAAACTTCTTTGTGTTCTGTGAAATCATCTCACAGAGTTACAGCTTTCCCCTCAAGAAGCCTTTCGCTAAGACAGTTCTTGTGGAATTGGCAAAGTGATATTTGGAAGCCCATAGAGGGCTATGGTGAAAAAGGAAATATCCTCAGATGAAATCTGGAAAGAAGCTTTCTGAGAAACTGCTTAGTGTTCTGTTAATTCATCTCACAGAGTTACATCCGTATTTCGTGGATCTCTTTGCTAGCCTTATTTCTGTGGAATCTGAGAACAGATATTTCGGATCCCATTGAAGACTATAGGGCCAAAGGAAATATCCTCCGATAACAAAGAGAAAGAAGCTTTCTGAGAAACTTCTTTGTGTTCTGTGAAATCATCTCACAGAGTTACAGCTTTCCCCTCAAGAAGCCTTTCGCTAAGACAGTTCTTGTGGAATTGGCAAAGTGATATTTGGAAGCCCATAGAGGGCAATGGTGAAAAAGGAAATATCCTCAGATGAAATCTGGAAAGAACCTTTCTGAGAAACTGCTTAGTGTTCTGTTAATTCATCTCAGAGAGTTACATCCGTATTTGGTGGATCTCTTTGCTAGCCTTATTTCTGTGGAATCTGAGAACAGATATTTCGGATCCCATTGAAGACTATAGGGCCAAAGGAAATATCCTCCGATAACAAAGAGAAAGAAGCTTTCTGAGAAACTTCTTTTTGTTCTCTGAAATCATCTCACAGAGTTACAGCTTTCCCCTCAAGAAGCCTTTCGCTAAGACAGTTCTTGTGGAATTGGCAAAGTGATATTTGGAAGCCCATAGAGGGCTATGGTGAAAAAGGAAATATCCTCAGATGAAATCTGCAAAGAAGCTTTCTGAGAAACTTCTCTGTGATGTGTGACTTCCACTCACAGAGTTACATCTGTATTTCGTGGATCTCTTTCGAGCCTTATTTCTGTGGAATCTGAGAACAGATATTTCGGATCCCATTGAAGACTATAGGGCCAAAGGAAATATCCTCCGATAACAAAGAGAAAGAAGCTTCCTGAGAAACTTCTTTGTGTTCTCTGAAATCATCTCACAGAGTTACAGCTTTCCCCTCAAGAAGCCTTTCGCTAAGACAGTTCTTGTGGAATTGGCAAAGTGATATTTGGAAGCCCATAGAGGGCTATGGTGAAAAAGGAAATATCCTCAGATGAAATCTGGAAAGAAGCTTTCTGAGAAAATTCTCTGTGATGTGTGACTTCCACTCACAGAGTTACATCTGTATTTCGTGGATTTCTTTCCAGCCTTATTTCTGTGGAATCTGAGAACAGATATTTCGGATCCCTTTAAAGACTATACGGCCAAAGGAAATATCCTCCGACAACAAAGAGAAAGAAGCTTTCTGAGAAACTTCTTTGTGTTCTGTGAAATCATCTCACAGAGTTACAGCTTTCCCCTCAAGAAGCCTTTCGCTAAGACAGTTCTTGTGGAATTGGCATAGTGATATTTGGAAGCCCATAGAGGGCTATGGTGAAAAAGGAAATATCCTCAGATGAAATCTGGAAAGAAGCTTTCTGAGAAACTGCTTAGTGTTCTGTTAATTCATCTCACAGAGTTACATCTGTATTTTGTGGATCTCTTTTCTAGCCTTATTTCTGTGAAATCTGAGAACAGATATTTCGGATCCCATTGAAGACTATAGGGCCAAAGGAAATATCCTCCGATAACAAAGAGAAAGAAGCTTTCTGAGAAACGCCTTTGTGTTCTGTGAAATCATCTCACAGAGTTACAGCTTTCCCCTAAAGAAGCCTTTCGCTAAGACAGTTCTTGTTGAATTGGCAAAGTGATATTTGGAAGCCCATAGAGGGCTATGGTGAAAAAGGTAATATCCTCAGATGAAATCTGGAAAGAAGCTTTCTGAGAAACTGCTTAGTGTTCTGTTAATTCATCTCGCAGAGTTACATCTGTATTTCGTGGATCTCTTTGCTAGCCTTATTTCTGTGGAATCTGAGAACAGATATTTCGGATCCCATTGAAGACTATAGGGCCAAAGGAAATATACTCCGATAACAAAGAGAAAG
The DNA here is from genome assembly GCF_043159975.1 of Macaca nemestrina. Lineage (NCBI taxonomy): Eukaryota > Metazoa > Chordata > Mammalia > Primates > Cercopithecidae > Macaca > Macaca nemestrina. Next base: position 30,404,349 of record NC_092144.1, read on the forward strand.
AAGCTTTCTGAGAAACTTCTTTGTGTTCTGTAAAATCATCTCACAGAGTTACAGCTTTCCCCTCAAGAAGCCTTTCGCTAAGACAGTTCTTGTGGAATTGGCAAAGTGATATTTGGAAGCCCATAGAGGGCTATGGTGAAAAAGGAAATATCCTCAGATGAAATCTGGAAAGAAGCTTTCTGAGAAACTTCTCTGTGATGTGTGACTTCCACTCACAGAGTTACATCTGTATTTCGTGGATCTCTTTGCTAGCCTTATTTCTGTGGAATCTGAGAACAGATATTTCGGATCCCTTTGAAGACTATACAGCCAAAGGAAATATCCTCCGATAACAAAGAGAAAGAAGCTTTCTGAGAAACTTCTTTGTGTTCTGTGAATTCATCTCACAGAGTTACAGCTTTCCCCTCAAGAAGCCTATCGCTGAGACAGTTCTTGTGGAATTGGCAAAGTGATATTTGCAAGCCCATAGAGGGCTATGGTGAAAAAGGAAATATCCTCAGATGAAATCTGGAAAGAAGCTTTCTGAGAAACTGCTTAGTGTTCTGTTAATTCATCTCGCAGAGTTACATCCGTATTTCGTGGATCTCTTTGCTAGCCTTATTTCTGTGGAATCTGAGAACAGATATTTCGGATTCCTTTGAAGACTATAGGGCCAAAGAAAATATCCTCCGATAACAAAGAGAAAGAAGCTTTCTGAGAAACTTCTTTGTGTTCTGTGAAATCATCTCACAGAGTTACAGCCTTCCCCTCAAGAAGCCTTTCGCTAAGACAGTTCTTGTGGAATTGGCAAAGTGATATTTGGAAGCCCATTGAGGGCTATGGTGAAAAAGGAAATATCCTCAGATGAAATCTGGAAAGAAGCTTTCTGAGAAACTGCTGAGTGTTCTGTTAATTCATCTCACAGAGTTACATCTGTATTTCGTGGATCTCTTTGATAGCCTTATTTCTGTGGAATCTGAGAACAGATATTTCGGATCCCATTGAAGACTATAGTGCCAAAGGAAATATCCTCCGATAACAAAGAGAAAGAAGTTTTCCGAGAAACTTCTTTGTGTTCTGTGAAATCATCTCACACAGTTACAGCTTTCCCCTCAAGAAGCCTTTCGCTAAGACAGTTCTTGTGGAATTGGCAAAGTGATATTTGGAAGCCCATAGAGGGCTATGGTGAAAAAGGAAATATCCTCAGATGAAATCTCGAAAGAAGCTTTCTGAGAAACTTCTCTGTGATGTGTGACTTCCACTCACAGAGTTACATCTGTATTTCGTGGATCTCTTTCTAGCCGTATTTCTGAGGAATCTGAGAACAGATATTTCGGATCCCATTGAAGACTATAGGGCCAAAGGAAATATCCTCCGATAACAAAGAGAAAGAAGCTTTCTGAGAAACTTCTTTGTGTTCTGTGAAATCATCTCACAGAGTTACAGCTTTCCCCTCAAGAAGCCTTTCGCTGAGACAGTTCTTGTGGAATTGGCAAAGTGATATTTGGAAGCCCATAGAGGGCTCTGGTGAAAAAGGAAATACCCTCAGATGAAATCTGGAAAGAAGCTTTCTGAGAAAATGCTGAGTGTTCTGTTAATTCATCTCACAGAGTTACATCTGTAGTTTGTGGATCTCTTTGCTAGCCTTATTTCTGTGGAATCTGAGAACAGATATTTCGGATCCCATTGAAGACTATAGGGCCAAAGGAAATATCCTCCGATAACAAAGAGAAAGAAGCTTTCTGAGAAACTTCTTTGTGTTCTGTGAAATCATCTCACAGAGTTACAGCTTTCCCCTCAAGAAGCCTTTCGCTAAGACAGTTCTTGTGGAATTGGCAAAGTGATATTTGGAAGCCCATAGAGGGCTATGGTGAAAAAGGAAATATCCTCAGATGATATCTGGAAAGAAGCTTTCTGAGAAACTGCTTAGTGTTCTGTTAATTCATCTCACAGAGTTAGATCTGTATTTCGTGGATCTCTTTGCTAGCCTTATTTCTGTGGAATCTGAGAACAGATATTTCGGATCCCATTTAAGACAATAGGGCCAAAGGAAATATCCTCCGATAACAAAGAGAAAGAAGCTTTCTGAGAAACTTCTTTGTGTTCTGTGAAATCATCTCACAGAATTACAGCTTTCCCCTCAAGAAGCCTTTCGCTAAGACAGTTCTTGTGGAATTGGCAAAGTGATATTTGGAAGCCCATAGAGGGCTATGGTGAAAAAGGAAATATCCTCAGATGAAATCTGGAAAGAAGCTTTCTGAGAAACTGCTTAGTGTTCTGTTAATTCATCTCACAGAGTTACATCTGTATTTCGTGGATCTCTTTGCTAGCCTTATTTCTGTGGAATCTGAGAACAGATATTTCGGATCCCATTGAAGACTATAGGGCCAAAGGAAATATCCTCCGATAACAAAGAGAAAGAAGCTTTCTGAGAAACTTCTTTGTGTTCTGTGAAATCATCTCACAGAGTTACAGCTTTCCCCTCAAGAAGCCTTTCGCTAAGACAGTTCTTGTGGAATAGGCAAAGTGATATTTGGAAGCCCTTAGAGGGCTATGGTGAAAAAGGAAATATCCTCAGATGAAATCTGGAAAGAAGCTTTCTGAGAAACTGCTTAGTGTTCTGTTAATTCATCTCAAAGAGTTACATCCGTATTTCGTGGATCTCTTTGCTAGCCTTATTTCTGTGGAATCTGAGAACAGATATTTCGGATCCCATTGAAGACTATAGGGCCAAAGGGAATATCCTCCGATAACAAAGAGAAAGAAGCTTTCTGAGAAACTTCTTTGTTTTCTCTGAAATCATCTCACAGAGTTACAGCTTTCCCCTCAAGAAGCCTTTCGCTAAGACAGTTCTTGTGGAATTGGCAAAGTGATATTTGGAAGCCCTTAGAGGGCTACGGTGAAAAAGGAAATATCCTCAGATGAAATCTGGAAAGAAGCTTTCTGAGAAACTTCTCTGTGATGTGTGACTTCCACTCACAGAGTTACATCTGTATTTCGTGGATCTCTTTCTAGCCTTATTTCTGTGGAATCTGAGAACAGATATTTCTAACCCCTTTGAAGACTATACGGCCAAAGGAAATATCCTCGGATAACAAAGAGAAAGAAGCTTTCTGAGAAACTTCTTTGTGTTCTGTGAAATCATCTCACAGAGTTACAGCTTTCCCCTCAAGAAGCCTTTCACTGAGACAGTTCTTGTGGAATTGGCAAAGTGATATTTGGAAGCCCATAGAGGGCTATGGTGAAAAAGGAAATATCCTCAGATGAAATCTGGAAAGAAGCTTTCTGAGAAACTGCTTAGTGTTCTGTTAATTCATCTCACAGAGTTACATCTGTATTTCGTGGATCTCTTTGCTAGCCTTATTTCTGTGGAATCTGAGAACAGATATTTCTGATCCCATTGAAGACAATAGGGCCAAAGGAAATATCCTCCGATAACAAAGAGAAAGAAGCTTTCTGAGAAACTTCTTTGTGTTCTGTGAAATCATCTCACAGAGTTACAGCTTTCCCCTCAAGAAGCCTTTCGCTAAGACAGTTCTTGTGGAATTGGCAAAGTGATATTTGGAAGCCCATAGAGGGCTATGGTGAAAAAGGAAATATCCTCAGATGAAATCTGGAAAGAAGCTTTCTGAGAAACTTCTCTGTGATGTGTGACTTCCACTCACAGAGTTACATCTGTATTTCTTGGATCTCTTTCTAGCCGTATTTCTGAGGAATCTGAGAACAGATATTTCGGATCCCTTTGAAGACTATACAGCCAAAGGAAATATCCTCCGATAACAAAGAGAAAGAAGCTTTCTGAGAAACTTCTTTGTGTTCTGTGAAATCATCTCACAGAGTTACAGCTTTCCCCTCAAGAAGCCTTTCGCTACGACAGTTCTTGTGGAATTGGCAAAGTGATATTTGGAAGCCCATAGAGGGCTATGGTGAAAAAGGAAATATCCTCAGATGAAATCTGGAAAGAAGCTTTCTGAGAAACTACTGAGTGTTCTGTTAATTCATCTCACAGAGTTACATCTGTATTTTGTGGATCTCTTTGCTAGCCTTATTTCTGTGGAATCTGAGAACAGATATTTCGGATCCCATTGAAGACTATAGGGCCAAAGGAAATAACCTCCGATAACAAAGAGAAAGAAGCTTTCTGAGAAACTTCTTTGTGTTCTGTGAAATCGTCTCACAGAGTTACAGCTTTCCCCTCAAGAAGCCTTTCGCTAAGACAGTTCTTGTGGAATTGGCAAAGTGATATTTGGAAGCCCAGAGAGGGCTATGGTGAAAAAGGAAATATCCTCAGATGAAATCTGGAAAGAAGCTTTCTGAGAAACTGCTGAGTGTTCTGTTAATTCATCTCACAGAGTTACATCTGTATTTCGTGGATCTCTTTGCTAGCCTTATTTCTGTGGAATCTGAGAACAGATATTTCGGATCCCATTGAAGACTAGAGGGCCAAAGGAAATATCCTCCGATAACAAAGGTATAGAAGTTTTCCGAGAAACTTCTTTGTGTTCTCTGAAATCATCTCACAGAGTTACAGCTTTCCCCTCAAGAAGCCTTTCGCTAAGACAGTTCTTGTGGAATTGGCAAAGTGATATTTGGAAGCCCATAGAGGGCTATGGTGAAAAAGGAAATATCCTCAGATGAAATCTGGAAAGAAGCTTTCTGAGAAACTTCTCTGTGATGTGTGACTTCCACTCACAGAGTTACATCTGTATTTCGTGGATCTCTTTCTAGCCGTATTTCTGAGGAATCTGAGAACAGATATTTCGGATCCCATTGAAGACTATAGGGCCAAAGGAAATATCCTCCGATAACAAAGAGAAAGAAGCTTTCTGAGAAACTTCTTTGTGTTCTGTGAAATCATCTCACAGAGTTACAGCTTTCCCCTCAAGAAGCCTTTCGCTGAGACAGTTCTTGTGGAATTGGCAAAGTGATATTTGGAAGCCCATAGAGGGCTATGGTGAAAAAGGAAATACCCTCAGATGAAATCTGGAAAGAAGCTTTCTGAGAAAATGCTGAGTGTTCTGTTAATTCATCTCACAGAGTTACATCTGTAGTTTGTGGATCTCTTTGCTAGCCTTATTTCTGTGGAATCTGAGAACAGATATTTCGGATCCCTTTGAAGACTATAGGGCCAAAGGAAATATCCTCCGATAACAAAGAGAAAGAAGCTTTCTGAGAAACTTCTTTGTGTTCTGTGAAATCATCTCACAGAGTTACAGCTTTCCCCTCAAGAAGCCTTTCGCTAAGACAGTTCTTGTGGAATTGGCAAAGTGATATTTGGAAGCCCATAGAGGGCTATGGTGAAAAAGGAAATATCCTCAGATGATATCTGGAAAGAAGCTTTCTGAGAAACTGCTTAGTGTTCTGTTAATTCATCTCACAGAGTTAGATCTGTATTTCGTGGATCTCTTTGCTAGCCTTATTTCTGTGGAATCTGAGAACAGATATTTCGGATCCCATTGAAGACAATAGGGCCAAAGGAAATATCCTCCGATAACAAAGAGAAAGAAGCTTTCTGAGAAACTTCTTTGTGTTCTGTGAAATCATCTCACAGAATTACAGCTTTCCCCTAAAGAAGCCTTTCGCTAAGACAGTTCTTGTTGAATTGGCAAAGTGATATTTGGAAGCCCATAGAGGGCTATGGTGAAAAAGGAAATATCCTCAGATGAAATCTGGAAAGAAGCTTTCTGAGAAACTTCTCTGTGATGTGTGACTTCCACTCACAGAGTTACATCTGTATTTCTTGGATCTCTTTCTAGCCGTATTTCTGAGGAATCTGAGAACAGATATTTCGGATCCCTTTGAAGACTATACAGCCAATGGAAATATCCTCCGATAACAAAGAGAAAGAAGCTTTCTGAGAAACTTCTTTGTGTTCTGTGAAATCATCTCACAGAGTTACAGCTTTCCCCTCAAGAAGCCTTTCGCTACGACAGTTCTTGTGGAATTGGCAAAGTGATATTTGGAAGCCCATAGAGGGCTATGGTGAAAAAGGAAATATCCTCAGATGAAATCTGGAAAGAAGCTTTCTGAGAAACTACTGAGTGTTCTGTTAATTCATCTCACAGAGTTACATCTGTATTTTGTGGATCTCTTTGCTATCCTTATTTCTGTGGAATCTGAGAACAGATATTTCGGATCCCATTGAAGACTATAGGGCCAAAGGAAATATCCTCCGATAACAAAGAGAATGAAGGTTTCTGAGAAACTTCCTTGTGTTCTGTGAAATCATCTCACAGAGTTACAGCTTTCCCCTCAAGAAGCCTTTCGCTAAGACAATTCTTGTGCAATTGGCAAAGTGATATTTGGAAGCCCATACAGGGCTAGGTGAAAAAGGAAATATCCTCATCTGAAATCTGGAAAGAAGCTTTCTGAGAAACTGCTTAGTGTTCTGTTAATTCATCTCGCAGAGTTACATCCGTATTTCGTGGGTCTCTTTGCTAGCCTTATTTCTGTGGAATCTGAGAACAGATATTTCGGATCCCTTTGAAGACTCTAGGGCCAAAGGAAATATCCTCCGATAACAAAGAGAAAGAAGCTTTCTGAGAAACTTCTTTGTGTTCTGTGAAATCATCTCACAGAGTTACAGCTTTCCCCTCAAGAAGCCTTTCGCTGAGACAGTTCTTGTGGAATTGGCAAAGTGATATTTGGAAGCCCATAGAGGGCTATGGTGAAAAAGGAAATATCCTCAGATGAAATCTGGAAAGAAGCTTTCTGAGAAACTTCTTAGTGTTCTGTTAATTCATCTCGCAGAGTTACATCCGTATTTCGTGGATCTCTTTGCTAGCCTTATTTCTGTGGAATCTGAGAACAGATATTTCGGATCCCTTTGAAGACTATAGGGCCAAAGGAAATATCCTCCGATAACAAAGAGAAAGAAGCTTTCTGAGAAACTTCTTTGTGTTCTGTGAAATCATCTCACAGAGTTACAGCTTTCCCCTCAAGAAGCCTTTCGCTAAGTCAGTTCTTGTGGAATTGGCAAAGTGGTATTTGGAAGCCCATTGAGGGCTATGGTGAAAAAGGAAATATCCTCAGATGATATCTGGAAAGAAGCTTTCTGAGAAACTGCTTAGTGTTCTGTTAATTCATCTCACAGAGTTACATCTGTATTTCGTGGATCTCTTTGCTTGCCTTATTTCTGTGGAATCTGAGAACAGATATTTCGGATCCCATTGAAGACAATAGGGCCAAAGGAAATATCCTCCGATAACAAAGAGAAAGAAGCTTTCTGAGAAACTTCTTTGTGTTCTGTGAAATCATCTCACAGAGTTACAGCTTTCCCCTCAAGAAGCCTTTCGCTAAGACAGTTCTTGTGGAATTGGCAAAGTGATATTTGGAAGCCCATAGAGGGCTAGGGTGAAAAAGGAAATAGCCTCAGATGAAATCTGGAAAGAAGCTTTCTGAGAAACTGCTGAGTGTTCTGTTAATTCATCTCACAGAGTTACATCTGTATTTCGTGGATCTCTTTGCTAGCCTTATTTCTGTGGAATCTGAGAACAGATATTTCGGATCCCATTGAAGACTAGATGGCCAAAGGAAATATCCTCCGATAACAAAGAGAAAGAAGTTTTCCGAGAAACTTCTTTGTGTTCTGTGAAATCATCTCACAGAGTTACAGCTTTCCCCTCAAGAAGCCTTTCGCTAAGACAGTTCTTGTGGAATTGGCAAAGTGATATTTGGAAGCCCATAGAGGGCTATGGTGAAAAAGGAAATATCCTCAGATGAAATCTGGAAAGAAGCTTTCTGAGAAACTTCTCTGTGATGCGTGACTTCCACTCACAGAGTTACATCTGTATTTCGTGGATCTCTTTCTAGCCGTATTTCTGAGGAATCTGAGAACAGATATTTCGGATCCCATTGAAGACTATAGGGCCAAAGGAAATATCCTCCGATAACAAAGAGAAAGAAGCTTTCTGAGAAACTTCTTTGTGTTCTGTGAAATCATCTCACAGAGTTACAGCTTTCCCCTCAAGAAGCCTTTCGCTGAGACAGTTCTTGTGGAATTGGCAAAGTGATATTTGGAAGCCCATAGAGGGCTATGGTGAAAAAGGAAATACCCTCAGATGAAATCTGGAAAGAAGCTTTCTGAGAAAATGCTGAGTGTTCTGTTAATTCATCTCACAGAGTTACATCTTTAGTTTGTGGATCTCTTTGCTAGCCTTATTTCTGTGGAATCTGAGAACAGATATTTCGGATCCCATTGAAGACTATAGGGCCAAAGGAAATATCCTCCGATAACAAAGAGAAAGAAGCTTTCTGAGAAACTTCTTTGTGTTCTGTGAAATCATCTCACAGAGTTACAGCTTTCCCCTCAAGAAGCCTTTCGCTAAGACAGTTCTTGTGGAATTGGCAAAGTGATATTTGGAAGCCCATAGAGGGTTATGGTGAAAAAGGAAATATCCTCAGATGATATCTGGAAAGAAGCTTTCTGAGAAACTGATTAGTGTTCTGTTAATTCATCTCACAGAGTTAGATCTGTATTTCGTGGATCTCTTTGCTAGCCTTATTTCTGTGGAATCTGAGAACAGATATTTCGGATCCCATTGAAGACAATAGGGCCAAAGGAAATATCCTCCGATAACAAAGAGAAAGAAGCTTTCTGAGAAACTTCTTTGTGTTCTGTGAAGTCATCTCACAGAGTTACAGCTTTCCCCTCAAGAAGCCTTTCGCTAAGACAGTTCTTGTGGAATTGGCAAAGTGATATTTGGAAGCCCATAGAGGGCTATGGTGAAAAAGGAAATATCCTCAGATGAAATCTGGAAAGAAGCTTTCTGAGAAACTGCTTAGTGTTCTGTTAATTCATCTCACAGAGTTACATCTGTATTTCGTGGATCTCTTTGCTAGCCTTATTTCTGTGGAATCTGAGAACAGATATTTCGGATCCCATTGAAGACTATAGGGCCAAAGGAAATATCCTCCGATAACAAAGAGAAAGAAGCTTTCTGAGAAACTTCTTTGTGTTCTGTGAAATCATCTCACAGAGTTACAGCTTTCCCCTCAAGAAGCCTTTCGCTGAGACAGTTCTTGTGGAATTGGCAAAGTGATATTTGGAAGCCCTTAGAGGGCTATGGTGAAAAAGTAAATATCCTCAGATGAAATCTGGAAAGAAGCTTTCTGAGAAACTGCTTAGTGTTCTGTTAATTCATCTCAAGGAGTTACATCCGTATTTCGTGGATCTCTTTGCTAGCCTTATTTCTGTGGAATCTGAGAACAGATATTTCGGATCCCATTGAAGACTATAGGGCCAAAGGAAATATCCTCCGATAACAAAGAGAAAGAAGCTTTCTGAGAAACTTCTTTGTGTTCTCTGAAATCATCTCACAGAGTTACAGCTTTCCCCTCAAGAAGCCTTTCGCTAAGACAGTTCTTGTGGAATTGGCAAAGTGATATTTGGAAGCCCTTAGAGGGCTATGGTGAAAAAGGAAATATCCTCAGATGAAATCTGGAAAGAAGCTTTCTGAGAAACTTCTCTGTGATGTGTGACTTCCACTCACAGAGTTACATCTGTATTTCGTGGATCTCTTTCTAGCCTTATTTCTGTGGAATCTGAGAACAGATATTTCGGACCCCTTTGAAGACTATACGGCCAAAGGAAATATCCTCCGATAACAAAGAGAAAGAAGCTTTCTGAGAAACTTCTTTGTGTTCTGTGAAATCATCTCACAGAGTTACAGCTTTCCCCTCAAGAAGCCTTTCACTGAGACAGTTCTTGTGGAATTGGCAAAGTGATATTTGGAAGCCCATAGAGGGCTATGGTGAAAAAGGAAATATCCTCAGATGAAATCTGGAAAGAAGCTTTCTGAGAAACTGCTTAGTGTTCTGTTAATTCATCTCACAGAGTTACATCTGTATTTCGTGGATCTCTTTGCTAGCCTTATTTCTGTGGAATCTGAGAACAGATATTTCGGATCCCATTGAAGACTATAGGGCCAAAGGAAATATCCTCCGATAACAAAGAGAAAGAAGCTTTCTGAGAAACTTCTTTGTGTTCTGTGAAATCATCTCACAGAGTTACAGCTTTCCCCTCAAGAAGCCTTTCGCTAAGACAGTTCTTGTGGAATTGGCAAAGTGGTATTTGGAAGCCCATAGAGGGCTATGGTGAAAAAGGAAATATCCTCAGATGAAATCTGGAAAGAAGCTTTCAGAGAAACTGCTTAGTGTTCTGTTAATTCATCTCACAGAGTTACATCTGTATTTCGTGGATCTCTTTGCTAGCCTTATTTCTGTGGAATCTGAGAACAGATATTTCGGATCCCATTGAATACTATAGGGCCAAAGGAAATATCCTCCGATAACAAACAGAAAGAAGCTTTCTGAGAAACTTCTTTGTGTTCTGTGAAATCATCTCACAGAGTTACAGCTTTCCCCTCAAGAAGCCTTTCGCTAAGACAGTTCTTGTGGAATTGGCAAAGTGATATTTGGAAGCCAATAGAGGGCTATGGTGAAAAAGGAAATATCCTCAGATGAAATCTGGAAAGAAGCTTTCTGAGAAACTGCTTAATGTTCTGTTAATTCATCTCACAGAGTTACATATGTATTTCGTGGATCTCTTTGCTAGCCTTATTTCTGTGGAATCTGAGAACAGATATTTCGGATCCCATTGAAGACTATAGGGCCAAAGGAAATATCCTCCGATAACAAAGAGAAAGAAGCTTTCTGAGAAACTTCTTTGTGTTCTCTGAAATCATCTCACAGAGTTACAGCTTTCCCCTCAAGAAGCCTTTCGCTAAGACAGTTCTTGTGGAATTGGCAAAGTGATATTTGGAAGCCCTTAGAGGGCTATGGTGAAAAAGGAAATATCCTCAGATGAAATCTGGAAATAAGCTTTCTGAGAAACTTCTCTGTGATGTGTGACTTCCACTCACAGAGTTACATCTGTATTTCGTGGATCTCTTTCTAGCCTTATTTCTGTGGAATCTGAGAACAGATATTTCGGACCCCTTTGAAGACTATACGGCCAAAGGAAATATCCTCCGATAACAAAGAGAAAGAAGCTTTCTGAGAAACTTCTTTGTGTTCTGTGAAATCATCTCACAGAGTTACAGCTTTCCCCTCAAGAAGCCTTTCACTGAGACAGTTCTTGTGGAATTGGCAAAGTGATATTTGGAAGCCCATAGAGGGCTATGGTGAAAAAGGAAATATCCTCAGATGAAATCTGGAAAGAAGCTTTCTGAGAAACTGCTTAGTGTTCTGTTAATTCATCTCACAGAGTTACATCTGTATTTCGTGGATCTCTTTGCTAGCCTTATTTCTGTGGAATCTGAGAACAGATATTTCGGATCCCATTGAAGACTATAGGGCCAAAGGAAATATCCTCCGATAACAAAGAGAAAGAAGCTTTCTGAGAAACTTCTTTGTGTTCTGTGAAATCATCTCACAGAGTTACAGCTTTCCCCTCAAGAAGCCTTTCGCTAAGACAGTTCTTGTGGAATTGGCAAAGTGGTATTTGGAAGCCCATAGAGGGCTATGGTGAAAAAGGAAATATCCTCAGATGAAATCTGGAAAGAAGCTTTCAGAGAAACTGCTTAGTGTTCTGTTAATTCATCTCACAGAGTTACATCTGTATTTCGTGGATCTCTTTGCTAGCCTTATTTCTGTGGAATCTGAGAACAGATATTTCGGATCCCATTGAATACTATAGGGCCAAAGGAAATATCCTCCGATAACAAACAGAAAGAAGCTTTCTGAGAAACTTCTTTGTGTTCTGTGAAATCATCTCACAGAGTTACAGCTTTCCCCTCAAGAAGCCTTTCGCTAAGACAGTTCTTGTGGAATTGGCAAAGTGATATTTGGAAGCCAATAGAGGGCTATGGTGAAAAAGGAAATATCCTCAGATGAAATCTGGAAAGAAGCTTTCTGAGAAACTGCTTAATGTTCTGTTAATTCATCTCACAGAGTTACATCCGTATTTCGTGGATCTCTTTGCTAGCCTTATTTCTGTGGAATCTGAGAACAGATATTTCGGATCCCATTGAAGACTATAGGGCCAAAGGAAATATCCTCCGATAACAAAGAGAAAGAAGCTTTCTGAGAAACTTCTTTGTGTTCTCTGAAATCATCTCACAGAGTTACAGCTTTCCCCTCAAGAAGCCTTTCGCTAAGACAGTTCTTGTGGAATTGGCAAAGTGATATTTGGAAGCCCATAGAGGGCTATGGTGAAAAAGGAAATATCCTCAGATGAAATCTGGAAAGAAGCTTTCTGAGAAAATTCTCTGTGATGTGTGACTTCCACTCACAGAGTTACATCTGTATTTCGTGGATCTCTTTCTAGCCTTATTTCTGTGGAATCTGAGAACAGATATTTCGGATCCCATTGAAGACAATAGGGCCAAAGGAAATATCCTCCGATAACAAAGAGAAAGAAGCTTTCTGAGAAACTTCTTTGTGTTCTGTGAAATCATCTCACAGAGTTACAGCTTTCCCCTCAAGAAGCCTTTCGCTAAGACAGTTCTTGTGGAATTGGCAAAGTGATATTTGGAAGCCCATAGAGGGCTATGGTGAGAAAGGAAATATCCTCAGATGAAATCTGGAAAGAAGCTTTCTGAGAAACTGCTTAGTGTTCTGTTAATTCATCTCACAGAGTTACATCTGTATTTCGTGGATCTCTTTGCTAGCCTTATTTCTGTGGAATCTGAGAACAGATATTTCGTATCCCTTTGAAGACAATAGGGCCAAAGGAAATATCCTCCGATAACAAAGAGAAAGAAGCTTTCTGAGAAACTTCTTTGTGTTCTGTGAAATCATCTCACAGAGTTACAGCTTTCCCCTCAAGAAGCCTTTCGCTAAGACAGTTCTTGTGGAATTGGCAAAGTGATATTTGGAAGCCCATAGAGGGCTATGGTGAAAAAGGAAATATCCTCAGATGAAATCTGGAAAGAAGTTTTCTGAGAAACTTCTCTGTGATGTGTGACTTCCACTCACAGAGTTACATCTGTATTTCGTGGATCTCTTTGCTAGCCTTATTTCTGTGGAATCTGAGAACAGATATTTCGGATCCCTTTGAAGACTATAGGGCCAAAGGAAATATCCTCCGATAACAAAGAGAAAGAAGCTTTCTGAGAAACTTCTTTGTGTTCTGTGAATTCATCTCACAGAGTTACAGCTTTCCCCTCAAGAAGCCTATCGCTGAGACAGTTCTTGTGGAATTGGCAAAGTGATATTTGCAAGCCCATAGAGGGCTATGGTGAAAAAGGAAATATCCTCAGATGAAATCTGGAAAGAAGCTTTCTGAGAAACTGCTTAGTGTTCTGTTAATTCATCTCGCAGAGTTACATCCGTATTTCGTGGATCTCTTTGCTAGCCTTATTTCTGTGGAATCTGAGAACAGATATTTCGGATTCCTTTGAAGACTATAGGGCCAAAGAAAATATCCTCCGATAACAAAGAGAAAGAAGCTTTCTGAGAAACTTCTTTGTGTTCTGTGAAATCATCTCACAGAGTTACAGCTTTCCCCTCAAGAAGCCTTTCGCTAAGACAGTTCTTGTGGAATTGGCAAAGTGATATTTGGAAGCCCATTGAGGGCTATGGTGAAAAAGGAAATATCCTCAGATGAAATCTGGAAAGAAGCTTTCTGAGAAACTGCTGAGTGTTCTGTTAATTTATCTCACAGAGTTACATCTGTATTTCGTGGATCTCTTTGATAGCCTTATTTCTGTGGAATCTGAGAACAGATATTTCGGATCCCATTGAAGACTATAGTGCCAAAGGAAATATCCTCCGATAACAAAGAGAAAGAAGTTTTCCGAGAAACTTCTTTGTGTTCTGTGAAATCATCTCACAGAGTTACAGCTTTCCCCTCAAGAAGCCTTTCGCTAAGACAGTTCTTGTGGAATTGGCAAAGTGATATTTGGAAGCCAATAGAGGGCTATGGTGAAACAGGAAATATCCTCAGATGAAATCTGGAAAGAAGCTTTCTGAGAAACTTCTCTGTGATGTGTGACTTCCACTCAAAGAGTTACATCTGTATTTCGTGGATCTCTTTCTAGCCGTATTTCTGAGGAATCTGAGAACAGATATTTCGGATCCCTTTGAAGACTATACAGCCAAAGGAAATATCCTCCGATAACAAAGAGAAAGAAGCTTTCTGAGAAACTTCTTTGTGTTCTGTGAAATCATCTCACAGAGTTACAGCTTTCCCCTCAAGAAGCCTTTCGCTGAGACAGTTCTTGTGGAGTTGGCAAAGTGATATTTGGAAGCCCATAGAGGGCTATGGTGAAAAAGGAAATATCCTCAGATGAAATCTGGAAAGAAGCTTTCTGAGAAACTGCTTAGTGTTCTGTTAATTCATCTCGCAGAGTTACATCCGTATTTCGTGGATCTCTTTGCTAGCCTTATTTCTGTGGAATCTGAGAACAGATATTTCGGATCCCTTTGAAGACACTAGGGCCAAAGGAAATATCCTCCGATAACAAAGAGAAAGAAGCTTTCTGAGAAACTTCTTTGTGTTCTGTGAAATCATCTCACAGAGTTACAGCTTTCCCCTCAAGAAGCCTTTCGCTGAGACAGTTCTTGTGGAGTTGGCAAAGTGATATGTGGAAGCCCATAGAGGGCTATGGTGAAAAAGGAAATATCCTCAGATGAAATCTGGAAAGAAGCTTTCTGAGAAACTGCTTAGTGTTCTGTTAATTCATCTCGCAGAGTTACATCCGTATTTCGTGGATCTCTTTGCTAGCCTTATTCCTGTGGAATCTGAGAACAGATATTTCGGATCTCTTTGAAGACTATAGGGCCAAAGGAAATATCCTCCGATAACAAAGAGAAAGAAGCTTTCTGAGAAACTTCTTTGTGTTCTGTGAAATCATCTCACAGAGTTACAGCTTTCCCCTCAAGAAGCCTTTGGCTAAGACAGTTCTTGTGGAATTGGCAAAGTGATATTTGGAAGCCCATAGAGGGCTATGGTGAAAAAGGAAATATCCTCAGATGAAATCTGGAAAGAAGCTTTCTGAGAAACTTCTCTGTGATGTGTGACTTCCACTCACAGAGTTACATCTGTATTTCTTGGATCTCTTTCTAGCCGTATTTCTGAGGAATCTGAGAACAGATATTTCGGATCCCTTTGAAGACTATACAGCCAAAGGAAATATCCTCCGATAACAAAGAGAAAGAAGCTTTCTGAGAAACTTCTTTGTGTTCTGTGAAATCGTCTCACAGAGTTACAGCTTTCCCCTCAAGAAGCCTTTCGCTAAGACAGTTCTTGTGGAATTGGCAAAGTGATATTTGGAAGCCCAGAGAGGGCTATGGTGAAAAAGGAAATATCCTCAGATGAAATCTGGAAAGAAGCTTTCTGAGAAACTGCTGAGTGTTCTGTTAATTCATCTCACAGAGTTACATCTGTATTTCGTGGATCTCTTTGCTAGCCTTATTTCTGTGGAATCTGAGAACAGATATTTCGGATCCCATTGAAGACTAGAGGGCCAAAGGAAATATCCTCCGATAACAAAGATATAGAAGTTTTCCGAGAAACTTCTTTGTGTTCTGTGAAATCATCTCACAGAGTTACAGCTTTCCCCTCAAGAAGCCTTTCGCTAAGACAGTTCTTGTGGAATTGGCAAAGTGATATTTGGAAGCCCATAGAGGGCTATGGTGAAAAAGGAAATATCCTCAGATGAAATCTGGAAAGAAGCTTTCTGAGAAACTTCTCTGTGATGTGTGACTTCCACTCACAGAGTTACATCTGTATTTCGTGGATCTCTTTCTAGCCGTATTTCTGAGGAATCTGAGAACAGATATTTCGGATCCCATTGAAGACTATAGGGCCAAAGGAAATATCCTCCGATAACAAAGATAAAGAAGCTTTCTGAGAAACTTCTTTGTGTTCTGTGAAATCATCTCACAGAGTTACAGCTTTCCCCTCAAGAAGCCTTTCGCTGAGACAGTTCTTGTGGAATTGGCAAAGTGATATTTGGAAGCCCATAGAGGGCTATGGTGAAAAAGGAAATACCCTCAGATGAAATCTGGAAAGAAGCTTTCTGAAAAAATGCTGAGTGTTCTGTTAATTCATCTCACAGAGTTACATCTGTAGTTTGTGGATCTCTTTGCTAGCCTTATTTCTGTGGAATCTGAGAACAGATATTTCGGATCCGATTGAAGACTATAGGGCCAAAGGAAATATCCTCCGATAACAAAGAGAAAGAAGCTTTCTGAGAAACTTCTTTGTGTTCTGTGAAATCATCTCACAGAGTTACAGCTTTCCCCTCAAGAAGCCTTTCGCTAAGACAGTTCTTGTGGAATTGGCAAAGTGATATTTGGAAGCCCATAGAGGGCTATGGTGAAAAAGGAAATATCCTCAGATGATATCTGGAAAGAAGCTTTCTGAGAAACTGCTTAGTGTTCTGTTAATTCATCTCACAGAGTTAGATCTGTATTTCGTGGATCTCTTTGCTAGCCTTATTTCTGTGGAATCTGAGAACAGATATTTCGGATCCCATTGAAGACAATAGGGCCAAAGGAAATATCCTCCGATAACAAAGAGAAAGAAGCTTTCTGAGAAACTTCTTTGTGTTCTGTGAAATCATCTCACAGAATTACAGGTTTCCCCTCAAGAAGCCTTTCGCTAAGACAGTTCTTGTGGAATTGGCAAAGTGATATTTGGAAGCCCATAGAGGGCTATGGTGAAAAAGGAAATATCCTCAGATGAAATCTGGAAAGAAGCTTTCTGAGAAACTGCTTAGTGTTCTGTTAATTCATCTCACAGAGTTACATCTGTATTTCGTGGATCTCTTTGCTAGCCTTATTTCTGTGGAATCTGAGAACAGATATTTCGGATCCCATTGAAGACTATAGGGCCAAAGGAAATATCCTCCGATAACAAAGAGAAAGAAGCTTTCTGAGAAACTTCTTTGTGTTCTGTGAAATCATCTCACAGAGTTACAGCTTTCCCCTCAAGAAGCCTTTCGCTAAGACAGTTCTTGTGGAATAGGCAAAGTGATATTTGGAAGCCCTTAGAGGGCTATGGTGAAAAAGGAAATATCCTCAGATGAAATCTGGAAAGAAGCTTTCTGAGAAACTGCTTAGTGTTCTGTTAATTCATCTCAAAGAGTTACATCCGTATTTCGTGGATCTCTTTGCTAGCCTTATTTCTGTGGAATCTGAGAACAGATATTTCGGATCCCATTGAAGACTATAGGGCCAAAGGGAATATCCTCCGATAACAAAGAGAAAGAAGCTTTCTGAGAAACTTCTTTGTTTTCTCTGAAATCATCTCACAGAGTTACAGCTTTCCCCTCAAGAAGCCTTTCGCTAAGACAGTTCTTGTGGAATTGGCAAAGTGATATTTGGAAGCCCTTAGAGGGCTACGGTGAAAAAGGAAATATCCTCAGATGAAATCTGGAAAGAAGCTTTCTGAGAAACTTCTCTGTGATGTGTGACTTCCACTCACAGAGTTACATCTGTATTTCGTGGATCTCTTTCTAGCCTTATTTCTGTGGAATCTGAGAACAGATATTTCTAACCCCTTTGAAGACTATACGGCCAAAGGAAATATCCTCGGATAACAAAGAGAAAGAAGCTTTCTGAGAAACTTCTTTGTGTTCTGTGAAATCATCTCACAGAGTTACAGCTTTCCCCTCAAGAAGCCTTTCGCTAAGACAGTTCTTGTGGAATTGGCAAAGTAGTATTTGGAAGCCCATAGAGGGCTATGGTGAAAAAGGAAATATCCTCAGATGAAATCTGGAAAGAAGCTTTCTGAGAAACTGCTTAGTGTTCTGTTAATTCATCTCACAGAGTTACATCTTTATTTCGTGGATCTCTTTGCTAGCCTTATTTCTGTGGAATCTGAGAACAGATATTTCGGATCCCTTTGAATACTATAGGGCCAAAGGAAATATCCTCCGATAACAAAGAGAAAGAAGCTTTCTGAGAAACTTCTTTGTGTTCTGTGAAATCATCTCACAGAGTTACAGCTTTCCCCTCAAGAAGCCTTTCGCTAAGACAGTTCTTGTGGAATTGGCAAAGTGATATTTGGAAGCCCATAGAGGGCTATGGTGAAAAAGGAAATATCCTCAGATGAAATCTGGAAAGAAGCTTTCTGAGAAACTGCTTAATGTTCTGTTAATTCATCTCACAGAGTTACATCCGTATTTCGTGGATCTCTTTGCTAGCCTTATTTCTGTGGAATCTGAGAACAGATATTTCGGATCCCATTGAAGACTACAGGGCCAAAGGAAATATCCTCGGATAACAAAGAGAAAGAAGCTTTCTGAGAAACTTCTTTGTGTTCTCTGAAATCATCTCACAGAGTTACAGCTTTCCCCTCAAGAAGCCTTTCGCTAAGACAGTTCTTGTGGAATTGGCAAAGTGATATTTGGAAGCCCATAGAGGGCTATGGTGAAAAAGGAAATATCCTCAGATGAAATCTGGAAAGAAGCTTTCTGAGAAACTTCTCTGTGATGTGTGACTTCCACTCACAGAGTTACATCTGTATTTCGTGGATCTCTTTCTAGCCTTATTTCTGTGGAATCTGAGAACAGATATTTCGGATCCCTTTGAAGACTATAGGGCCAAAGGAAATATCCTCCGATAACAAAGAGAAAGAAGCTTTCTGAGAAACTTCTTTGTGTTCTGTGAAATCATATCACAGAGTTACAGCTTTCCCCTCAAGAAGCCTTTCGCTGAGACAGTTCTTGTGGAATTGGCATAGTGATATTTGGAAGCCCATAGAGGGCTATGGTGAAAAAGGAAATATCCTCAGATGAAATCTGGAAAGAAGCTTTCTGAGAAACTGCTTAGTGTTCTGTTAATTCATCTCACAGAGTTACATCTGTATTTTGTGGATCTGTTTGCTAGCCTTATTTCTGTGGAATCTGAGAACAAATATTTCGGATCCCATTGAAGACAATAGGGCCAAAGGAAATATCCTCCGATAACAAAGAGAAAGAAGCTTTCTGAGAAACTTCTTTGTGTTCTGTGAAATCATCTCACAGAGTTACAGCTTTCCCCTCAAGAACCCTTTGGCTAAGACAGTTCTTGTGCAATTGGCAAAGTGATATTTGGAAGCCCATAGAGGGCTACGGTGAAAAAGGAAATATCCTCATCTGAAATCTGGAAAGAAGCTTTCTGAGAAACTGCTTAGTGTTCTGTTAATTCATCTCGCAGAGTTACATCTGTATTTCGTGGATCTCTTTGCTAGCCTTATTTCTGTGAAATCTGAGAACAGATATTTCGGATCCCATTGAAGACTATAGGGCCAAAGGAAATATCCTCCGATAACAAAGAGAAAGAAGCTTTCTGAGAAACTTCTTTGTGTTCTGTGAAATCATCTCACAGAGTTACAGCTTTCCCCTCAAGAAGCCTTTCGCTAAGACAGTTCTTGTGGAATTGGCAAAGTGATATTTGGAAGCCCATAGAGGGCTATGGTGAAAAAGGAAATATCCTCAGATGAAATCTGGAAAGAAGCTTTCTGAGAAACTGCTTAGTGTTCTGTTAATTCATCTCACAGAGTTACATCTTTATTTCGTGGATCTCTTTGCTAGCCTTATTTCTGTGGAATCTGAGAACAGATATTTCGGATCCCTTTGAATACTATAGGGCCAAAGGAAATATCCTCCGATAACAAAGAGAAAGAAGCTTTCTGAGAAACTTCTTTGTGTTCTGTGAAATCATCTCACAGAGTTACAGCTTTCCCCTCAAGAAGCCTTTCGCTAAGACAGTTCTTGTGGAATTGGCAAAGTGATATTTGGAAGCCCATAGAGGGCTATGGTGAAAAAGGAAATATCCTCAGATGAAATCTGGAAAGAAGCTTTCTGAGAAACTGCTTAATGTTCTGTTAATTCATCTCACAGAGTTACATCCGTATTTCGTGGATCTCTTTGCTAGCCTTATTTCTGTGGAATCTGAGAACAGATATTTCGGATCCCATTGAAGACTACAGGGCCAAAGGAAATATCCTCGGATAACAAAGAGAAAGAAGCTTTCTGAGAAACTTCTTTGTGTTCTCTGAAATCATCTCACAGAGTTACAGCTTTCCCCTCAAGAAGCCTTTCGCTAAGACAGTTCTTGTGGAATTGGCAAAGTGATATTTGGAAGCCCATAGAGGGCTATGGTGAAAAAGGAAATATCCTCAGATGAAATCTGGAAAGAAGCTTTCTGAGAAACTTCTCTGTGATGTGTGACTTCCACTCACAGAGTTACATCTGTATTTCGTGGATCTCTTTCTAGCCTTATTTCTGTGGAATCTGAGAACAGATATTTCGGATCCCTTTGAAGACTATAGGGCCAAAGGAAATATCCTCCGATAACAAAGAGAAAGAAGCTTTCTGAGAAACTTCTTTGTGTTCTGTGAAATCATATCACAGAGTTACAGCTTTCCCCTCAAGAAGCCTTTCGCTGAGAGAGTTCTTGTGGAATTGGCATAGTGATATTTGGAAGCCCATAGAGGGCTATGGTGAAAAAGGAAATATCCTCAGATGAAATCTGGAAAGAAGCTTTCTGAGAAACTGCTTAGTGTTCTGTTAATTCATCTCACAGAGTTACATCTGTATTTTGTGTATCTGTTTGCTAGCCTTATTTCTGTGGAATCTGAGAACAGATATTTCGGATCCCATTGAAGACAATAGGGCCAAAGGAAATATCCTCCGATAACAAAGAGAAAGAAGCTTTCTGAGAAACTTCTTTGTGTTCTGTGAAATCATCTCACAGAGTTACAGCTTTCCCCTCAAGAACCCTTTGGCTAAGACAGTTCTTGTGCAATTGGCAAAGTGATATTTGGAAGCCCATAGAGGGCTATGGTGAAAAAGGAAATATCCTCAGATGAAATCTGGAAAGAAGCTTTCTGAGAAACTGCTTAGTGTTCTGTTAATTCATCTCGCAGAGTTACATCTGTATTTCGTGGATCTCTTTGCTAGCCTTATTTCTGTGAAATCTGAGAACAGATATTTCGGATCCCATTGAAGACTATAGGGCCAAAGGAAATATCCTCCGATAACAAAGAGAAAGAAGCTTTCTGAGAAACTTCTTTGTGTTCTGTGGAATCATCTCACAGAGTTACAGCTTTCCCCTCAAGAAGCCTTTCGCTAAGACAGTTCTTGTGGAATTGGCAAAGTGATATTTGGAAGCCCATAGAGGGCTATGGGGAAAAGGGAAATATCCTCAGATGAAATCTGGAAAGAAGCTTTCTGAGAAACTGCTTAGTGTTCTGTTAATTCATCTCACAGAGTTACATCTGTATTTCGTGGATCTCTTTGCTAGCCTTATTTCTGTGGAATCTGAGAACAGATATTTCGGATCCCATTGAAGACTATAGGGCCAAAGGAAATATCCTCCGATAACAAAGAGAAAGAAGTTTTCCGAGAAACTTCTTTGTGTTCTGTGAAATCATCTCACAGAGTTACAGCTTTCCCCTCAAGAACCCTTTGGCTAAGACAGTTCTTGTGCAATTGGCAAAGTGATATTTGGAAGCCCATAGAGGGCTACGGTGAAAAAGGAAATATCCTCATCTGAAATCTGGAAAGAAGCTTTCTGAGAAACTGCTTAGTGTTCTGTTAATTCATCTCGCAGAGTTACATCTGTATTTCGTGGATCTCTTTGCTAGCCTTATTTCTGTGAAATCTGAGAACAGATATTTCGGATCCCATTGAAGACTATAGGGCCAAAGGAAATATCCTCCGATAACAAAGAGAAAGAAGCTTTCTGAGAAACTTCTTTGTGTTCTGTGAAATCATCTCACAGAGTTACAGCTTTCCCCTCAAGAAGCCTTTCGCTAAGACAGTTCTTGTGGAATTGGCAAAGTGATATTTGGAAGCCCATAGAGGGCTATGGTGAAAAAGGAAATATCCTCAGATGAAATCTGGAAAGAAGCTTTCTGAGAAACTGCTTAGTGTTCTGTTAATTCATCTCACAGAGTTACATCTTTATTTCGTGGATCTCTTTGCTAGCCTTATTTCTGTGGAATCTGAGAACAGATATTTCGGATCCCTTTGAATACTATAGGGCCAAAGGAAATATCCTCCGATAACAAAGAGAAAGAAGCTTTCTGAGAAACTTCTTTGTGTTCTGTGAAATCATCTCACAGAGTTACAGCTTTCCCCTCAAGAAGCCTTTCGCTAAGACAGTTCTTGTGGAATTGGCAAAGTGATATTTGGAAGCCCATAGAGGGCTATGGTGAAAAAGGAAATATCCTCAGATGAAATCTGGAAAGAAGCTTTCTGAGAAACTGCTTAATGTTCTGTTAATTCATCTCACAGAGTTACATCCGTATTTCGTGGATCTCTTTGCTAGCCTTATTTCTGTGGAATCTGAGAACAGATATTTCGGATCCCATTGAAGACTACAGGGCCAAAGGAAATATCCTCGGATAACAAAGAGAAAGAAGCTTTCTGAGAAACTTCTTTGTGTTCTCTGAAATCATCTCACAGAGTTACAGCTTTCCCCTCAAGAAGCCTTTCGCTAAGACAGTTCTTGTGGAATTGGCAAAGTGATATTTGGAAGCCCATAGAGGGCTATGGTGAAAAAGGAAATATCCTCAGATGAAATCTGGAAAGAAGCTTTCTGAGAAACTTCTCTGTGATGTGTGACTTCCACTCACAGAGTTACATCTGTATTTCGTGGATCTCTTTCTAGCCTTATTTCTGTGGAATCTGAGAACAGATATTTCGGATCCCTTTGAAGACTATAGGGCCAAAGGAAATATCCTCCGATAACAAAGAGAAAGAAGCTTTCTGAGAAACTTCTTTGTGTTCTGTGAAATCATATCACAGAGTTACAGCTTTCCCCTCAAGAAGCCTTTCGCTGAGAGAGTTCTTGTGGAATTGGCATAGTGATATTTGGAAGCCCATAGAGGGCTATGGTGAAAAAGGAAATATCCTCAGATGAAATCTGGAAAGAAGCTTTCTGAGAAACTGCTTAGTGTTCTGTTAATTCATCTCACAGAGTTACATCTGTATTTTGTGGATCTGTTTGCTAGCCTTATTTCTGTGGAATCTGAGAACAGATATTTCGGATCCCATTGAAGACAATAGGGCCAAAGGAAATATCCTCCGATAACAAAGAGAAAGAAGCTTTCTGAGAAACTTCTTTGTGTTCTGTGAAATCATCTCACAGAGTTACAGCTTTCCCCTCAAGAACCCTTTGGCTAAGACAGTTCTTGTGCAATTGGCAAAGTGATATTTGGAAGCCCATAGTGGGCTATGGTGAAAAAGGAAATATCCTCAGATGAAATCTGGAAAGAAGCTTTCTGAGAAACTGCTTAGTGTTCTGTTAATTCATCTCGCAGAGTTACATCTGTATTTCGTGGATCTCTTTGCTAGCCTTATTTCTGTGAAATCTGAGAACAGATATTTCGGATCCCATTGAAGACTATAGGGCCAAAGGAAATATCCTCCGATAACAAAGAGAAAGAAGCTTTCTGAGAAACTTCTTTGTGTTCTGTGAAATCATCTCACAGAGTTACAGCTTTCCCCTCAAGAAGCCTTTCGCTAAGACAGTTCTTGTGGAATTGGCAAAGTGATATTTGGAAGCCCATAGAGGGCTATGGGGAAAAGGGAAATATCCTCAGATGAAATCTGGAAAGAAGCTTTCTGAGAAACTGCTTAGTGTTCTGTTAATTCATCTCACAGAGTTACATCTGTATTTCGTGGATCTCTTTGCTAGCCTTATTTCTGTGGAATCTGAGAACAGATATTTCGGATCCCATTGAAGACTATAGGGCCAAAGGAAATATCCTCCGATAACAAAGAGAAAGAAGTTTTCCGAGAAACTTCTTTGTGTTCTGTGAAATCATCTCACAGAGTTACAGCTTTCCCCTCAAGAAGCCTTTCGCTAAGACAGTTCTTGTGGAATTGGCAAAGTGATATTTGGAAGCCCATAGAGGGCTATGGTGAAAAAGGAAATATCCTCAGATGAAATCTGGAAAGAAGCTTTCTGAGAAACTTCTCTGTGTTGTGTGACTTCCACTCACAGAGTTACATCTGTATTTCGTGGATCTCTTTCTAGCCGTATTTCTGAGGAATCTGAGAACAGATATTTCGGATCCCTTTGAAGACTATACAGCCAAAGGAAATATCCTCCGATAACAAAGAGAAAGAAGCTTTCTGAGAAACTTCTTTGTGTTCTGTGAAATCATCTCACAGAGTTACAGCTTTCCCCTCAAGAAGCCTTTCGCTGAGACAGTTCTTGTGGATTTGGCAAAGTGATATTTGGAAGCCCATAGAGGGCTATGGTGAAAAAGGAAATATCCTCAGATGAAATCTGGAAAGAAACTTTCTGAGAAACTGCTTAGTGTTCTGTTAATTCATCTCGCAGAGTTACATCCGTATTTCGTGGATCTCTTTGCTAGCCTTATTTCTGTGGAATCTGAGAACAGATATTTCGGATCCCTTTGAAGACTCTAGGGCCAAAGGAAATATCCTCCGATAACAAAGAGAAAGAAGCTTTCTGAGAAACTTCTTTGTGTTCTGTGAAATCATCTCACAGAGTTACAGCTTTCCCCTCAAGAAGCCTTTCGCTGAGACAGTTCTTGTGGAGTTGGCAAAGTGATATGTGGAAGCCCATAGAGGGCTATGGTGAAAAAGGAAATATCCTCAGATGAAATCTGGAAAGAAGCTTTCTGAGAAACTGCTTAGTGTTCTGTTAATTCATCTCGCAGAGTTACATCCGTATTTCGTGGATCTCTTTGCTAGCCTTATTTCTGTGGAATCTGAGAACAGATATTTCGGATCTCTTTGAAGACTATAGGGCCAAAGGAAATATCCTCCGATAACAAAGAGAAAGAAGCTTTCTGAGAAACTTCTTTGTGTTCTGTGAAATCATCTCACAGAGTTACAGCTTTCCCCTCAAGAAGCCTTTCGCTAAGACAGTTCTTGTGGAATTGGCAAAGTGATATTTGGAAGCCCATAGAGGGCTATGGTGAAAAAGGAAATATCCTCAGATGAAATCTGGAAAGAAGCTTTCTGAGAAACTTCTCTGTGATGTGTGACTTCCACTCACAGAGTTACATCTGTATTTCTTGGATCTCTTTCTAGCCGTATTTCTGAGGAATCTGAGAACAGATATTTCGGATCCCTTTGAAGACTATACAGCCAATGGAAATATCCTCCGATAACAAAGAGAAAGAAGCTTTCTGAGAAACTTCTTTGTGTTCTGTGAAATCATCTCACAGAGTTACAGCTTTCCCCTCAAGAAGCCTTTCGCTACGACAGTTCTTGTGGAATTGGCAAATTGATATTTGGAAGCCCATAGAGGGATAGGGTGAAAAAGGAAATATCCTCAGATGAAATCTGGAAAGAAGCTTTCTGAGAAACTACTGAGTGTTCTGTTAATTCATCTCACAGAGTTACATCTGTATTTTGTGGATCTCTTTGCTATCCTTATTTCTGTGGAATCTGAGAACAGATATTTCGGATCCCATTGAAGACTATAGGGCCAAAGGAAATAACCTCCGATAACAAAGAGAAAGAAGCTTTCTGAGAAACTTCTTTGTGTTCTGTGAAATCGTCTCACAGAGTTACAGCTTTCCCCTCAAGAAGCCTTTCGCTAAGACAGTTCTTGTGGAATTGGCAAAGTGATATTTGGAAGCCCATAGAGGGCTATGGTGAAAAAGCAAATATCCTCAGATGAAATCTGGAAAGAAGCTTTCTGAGAAACTGCTTAGTGTTCTGTTAATTCATCTCACAGAGTTACATCTGTATTTCGTGGATCTCTTTGCTAGCCTTATTTCTGTGGAATCTGAGAACAGATATTTCGGATCCAATTGAAGACTATAGGGCCAAAGGAAATATCCTCCGATAACAAAGAGAATGAAGGTTTCTGAGAAACTTCCTTGTGTTCTGTGAAATCATCTCACAGAGTTACAGCTTTCCCCTCAAGAAGCCTTTCGCTAAGACAATTCTTGTGCAATTGGCAAAGTGATATTTGGAAGCCCATACAGGGCTAGGTGAAAAAGGAAATATCCTCATCTGAAATCTGGAAAGAAGCTTTCTGAGAAACTGCTTAGTGTTCTGTTAATTCATCTCGCAGAGTTACATCCGTATTTCGTGGATCTCTTTGCTAGCCTTATTTCTGTGGAATCTGAGAACAGATATTTCGGATCCCTTTGAAGACTCTAGGGCCAAAGGAAATATCCTCCGATAACAAAGAGAAAGAAGCTTTCTGAGAAACTTCTTTGTGTTCTGTGAAGTCATCTCACAGAGCTACAGCTTTCCCCTCAAGAAGCCTTTCGCTGAGACAGTTCTTGTGGAATTGGCAAAGTGATATTTGGAAGCCCATAGAGGGCTATGGTGAAAAAGGAAATATCCTCAGATGAAATCTGGAAAGAAGCTTTCTGAGAAACTTCTTAGTGTTCTGTTAATTCATCTCGCAGAGTTACATCCGTATTTCGTGGATCTCTTTGCTAGCCTTATTTCTGTGGAATCTGAGAACAGATATTTCGGATCCCTTTGAAGACTATAGGGCCAAAGGAAATATCCTCCGATAACAAAGAGAAAGAAGCTTTCTGAGAAACTTCTTTGTGTTCTGTGAAATCATCTCACAGAGTTACAGCTTTCCCCTCAAGAAGCCTTTCGCTAAGTCAGTTCTTGTGGAATTGGCAAAGTGATATTTGGAAGCCCATTGAGGGCTATGGTGAAAAAGGAAATATCCTCAGATGATATCTGGAAAGAAGCTTTCTGAGAAACTGCTTAGTGTTCTGTTAATTCATCTCACAGAGTTACATCTGTATTTCGTGGATCTCTTTGCTTGCCTTATTTCTGTGGAATCTGAGAACAGATATTTCGGATCCCATTGAAGACAATAGGGCCAAAGGAAATATCCTCCGATAACAAAGAGAAAGAAGCTTTCTGAGAAACTTCTTTGTGTTCTGTGAAATCATCTCACAGAGTTACAGCTTTCCCCTCAAGAAGCCTTTGGCTAAGACAGTTCTTGTGGAATTGGCAAACTGATATTTGGAAGCCCATAGAGGGCTAGGGTGAAAAAGCAAATAGCCTCAGAAAAAATCTGGAAAGAAGCTTTCTGAGAAACTGCTGAGTGTTCTGTTAATTCATCTCACAGAGTTACATCTGTATTTCGTGGATCTCTTTGCTAGCCTTATTTCTGTGGAATCTGAGAACAGATATTTCGGATCCCATTGAAGACTAGAGGGCCAAAGGAAATATCCTCCGATAACAAAGAGAAAGAAGTTTTCCGAGAAACTTCTTTGTGTTCTGTGAAATCATCTCACAGAGTTACAGCTTTCCCCTCAAGAAGCCTTTCGCTAAGACAGTTCTTGTGGAATTGGCAAAGTGATATTTGGAAGCCCATAGAGGGCTATGGTGAAAAAGGAAATATCCTCAGATGAAATCTGGAAAGAAGCTTTCTGAGAAACTTCTCTGTGATGTGTGACTTCCACTCACAGAGTTACATCTGTATTTCGTGGATCTCTTTCTAGCCGTATTTCTGAGGAATCTGGGAACAGATATTTCGGATCCCTTTGAAGACTATACAGCCAAAGGAAATATCCTCCGATAACAAAGAGAAAGAAGCTTTCTGAGAAACTTCTTTGTGTTCTGTGAATTCATCTCACAGAGTTACAGCTTTCCCCTCAAGAAGCCTATCGCTGAGACAGTTCTTGTGGAATTGGCAAAGTGATATTTGCAAGCCCATAGAGGGCTATGGTGAAAAAGGAAATATCCTCAGATGAAATCTGGAAAGAAGCTTTCTGAGAAACTGCTTAGTGTTCTGTTAATTCATCTCGCAGAGTTACATCCGTATTTCGTGGATCTCTTTGCTAGCCTTATTTCTGTGGAATCTGAGAACAGATATTTCGGATTCCTTTGAAGACTATAGGGCCAAAGAAAATATCCTCCGATAACAAAGAGAAAGAAGCTTTCTGAGAAACTTCTTTGTGTTCTGTGAAATCATCTCACAGAGTTACAGCTTTCCCCTCAAGAAGCCTTTCGCTAAGACAGTTCTTGTGGAATTGGCAAAGTGATATTTGGAAGCCCATTGAGGGCTATGGTGAAAAAGGAAATATCCTCAGATGAAATCTGGAAAGAAGCTTTCTGAGAAACTGCTTAGTGTTCTGTTAATTCATCTCACAGAGTTACATCTGTATTTCGTGGATCTCTTTGATAGCCTTATTTCTGTGGAATCTGAGAACAGATATTTCGGATCCCATTGAAGACTATAGTGCCAAAGGAAATATCCTCCGATAACAAAGAGAAAGAAGTTTTCCGAGAAACTTCTTTGTGTTCTGTGAAATCATCTCACAGAGTTACAGCTTTCCCCTCAAGAAGCCTTTCGCTAAGACAGTTCTTGTGGAATTGGCAAAGTGATATTTGGAAGCCCATAGAGGGCTATGGTGAAACAGGAAATATCCTCAGATGAAATCTGGAAAGAAGTTTTCTGAGAAACTTCTCTGTGATGTGTGACTTCCACTCAAAGAGTTACATCTGTATTTCGTGGATCTCTTTCTAGCCGTATTTCTGAGGAATCTGAGAACAGATATTTCGGATCCCTTTGAAGACTATACAGCCAAAGGAAATATCCTCCGATAACAAAGAGAAAGAAGCTTTCTGAGAAACTTCTTTGTGTTCTGTGAAATCATCTCACAGAGTTACAGCTTTCCCCTCAAGAAGCCTTTCGCTGAGACAGTTCTTGTGGAGTTGGCAAAGTGATATTTGGAAGCCCATAGAGGGCTATGGTGAAAAAGGAAATATCCTCAGATGAAATCTGGAAAGAAGCTTTCTGAGAAACTGCTTAGTGTTCTGTTAATTCATCTCGCAGAGTTACATCCGTATTTCGTGGATCTCTTTGCTAGCCTTATTTCTGTGGAATCTGAGAACAGATATTTCGGATCCCTTTGAAGACTCTAGGGCCAAAGGAAATATCCTCCGATAACAAAGAGAAAGAAGCTTTCTGTGAAACTTCTTTGTGTTCTGTGAAATCATCTCACAGAGTTACAGCTTTCCCCTCAAGAAGCCTTTCGCTGAGACAGTTCTTGTGGAGTTGGCAAAGTGATATGTGGAAGCCCATAGAGGGCTATGGTGAAAAAGGAAATATCCTCAGATGAAATCTGGAAAGAAGCTTTCTGAGAAACTGCTTAGTGTTCTGTTAATTCATCTCGCAGAGTTACATCCGTATTTCGTGGATCTCTTTGCTAGCCTTATTTCTGTGGAATCTGAGAACAGATATTTCGGATCTCTTTGAAGACTATAGGGCCAAAGGAAATATCCTCCGATAACAAAGAGAAAGAAGCTTTCTGAGAAACTTCTTTGTGTTCTGTGAAATCATCTCACAGAGTTACAGCTTTCCCCTCAAGAAGCCTTTGGCTAAGACAGTTCTTGTGGAATTGGCAAAGTGATATTTGGAAGCCCATAGAGGGCTATGGTGAAAAAGGAAATATCCTCAGATGAAATCTGGAAAGAAGCTTTCTGAGAAACTTCTCTGTGATGTGTGACTTCCACTCACAGAGTTACATCTGTATTTCTTGGATCTCTTTCTAGCCGTATTTCTGAGGAATCTGAGAACAGATATTTCGGATCCCTTTGAAGACTATACAGCCAAAGGAAATATCCTCCGATAACAAAGAGAAAGAAGCTTTCTGAGAAACTTCTTTGTGTTCTGTGAAATCATCTCACAGAGTTACAGCTTTCCCCTCAAGAAGCCTTTCGCTGAGACAATTCTTGTGGAATAGGCATAGTGATATTTGGAAGCCCATAGAGGGCTATGGTGAAAAAGGAAATATCCTCAGATGAAATCTGGAAAGAAGCTTTCTGAGAAACTACTGAGTGTTCTGTTAATTCATCTCACAGAGTTACATCTGTATTTTGTGGATCTCTTTGCTAGCCTTATTTCTGTGGAATCTGAGAACAGATATTTCGGATCCCATTGAAGACTATAGGGCCAAAGGAAATAACCTCCGATAACAAAGAGAAAGAAGGTTTCTGAGAAACTTCTTTGTGTTCTGTGAAATCGTCTCACAGAGTTACAGCTTTCCCCTCAAGAAGCCTTTCGCTAAGACAGTTCTTGTGGAATTGGCAAAGTGATATTTGGAAGCCCAGAGAGGGCTATGGTGAAAAAGGAAATATCCTCAGATGAAATCTGGAAAGAAGCTTTCTGAGAAACTGCTGAGTGTTCTGTTAATTCATCTCACAGAGTTACATCTGTATTTCGTGGATCTCTTTGCTAGCCTTATTTCTGTGGAATCTGAGAACAGATATTTCGGATCCCATTGAAGACTAGAGGGCCAAAGGAAATATCCTCCGATAACAAAGATATAGAAGTTTTCCGAGAAACTTCTTTGTGTTCTGTGAAATCATCTCACAGAGTTACAGCTTTCCCCTCAAGAAGCCTTTCGCTAAGACAGTTCTTGTGGAATTGGCAAAGTGATATTTGGAAGCCCATAGAGGGCTATGGTGAAAAAGGAAATATCCTCAGATGAAATCTGGAAAGAAGCTTTCTGAGAAACTTCTCTGTGATGTGTGACTTCCACTCACAGAGTTACATCTGTATTTCGTGGATCTCTTTCTAGCCGTATTTCTGAGGAATCTGAGAACAGATATTTCGGATCCCATTGAAGACTATAGGGCCAAAGGAAATATCCTCCGATAACAAAGAGAAAGAAGCTTTCTGAGAAACTTCTTTGTGTTCTGTGAAATCATCTCACAGAGTTACAGCTTTCCCCTCAAGAAGCCTTTCGCTGAGACAGTTCTTGTGGAATTGGCAAAGTGATATTTGGAAGCCCATAGAGGGCTATGGTGAAAAAGGAAATACCCTCAGATGAAATCTGGAAAGAAGCTTTCTGAAAAAATGCTGAGTGTTCTGTTAATTCATCTCACAGAGTTACATCTGTAGTTTGTGGATCTCTTTGCTAGCCTTATTTCTGTGGAATCTGAGAACAGATATTTCGGATCCCATTGAAGACTATAGGGCCAAAGGAAATATCCTCCGATAACAAAGAGAAAGAAGCTTTCTGAGAAACTTCTTTGTGTTCTGTGAAATCATCTCACAGAGTTACAGCTTTCCCCTCAAGAAGCCTTTCGCTAAGACAGTTCTTGTGGAATTGGCAAAGTGATATTTGGAAGCCCATAGAGGGCTATGGGGAAAAGGGAAATATCCTCAGATGAAATCTGGAAAGAAGCTTTCTGAGAAACTGCTTAGTGTTCTGTTAATTCATCTCACAGAGTTACATCTGTATTTCGTGGATCTCTTTGCTAGCCTTATTTCTGTGGAATCTGAGAACAGATATTTCGGATCCCATTGAAGACTATAGGGCCAAAGGAAATATCCTCCGATAACAAAGAGAAAGAAGTTTTCCGAGAAACTTCTTTGTGTTCTGTGAAATCATCTCACAGAGTTACAGCTTTCCCCTCAAGAAGCCTTTCGCTAAGACAGTTCTTGTGGAATTGGCAAAGTGATATTTGGAAGCCCATAGAGGGCTATGGTGAAAAAGGAAATATCCTCAGATGAAATCTGGAAAGAAGCTTTCTGAGAAACTTCTCTGTGTTGTGTGACTTCCACTCACAGAGTTACATCTGTATTTCGTGGATCTCTTTCTAGCCGTATTTCTGAGGAATCTGAGAACAGATATTTCGGATCCCTTTGAAGACTATACAGCCAAAGGAAATATCCTCCGATAACAAAGAGAAAGAAGCTTTCTGAGAAACTTCTTTGTGTTCTGTGAAATCATCTCACAGAGTTACAGCTTTCCCCTCAAGAAGCCTTTCGCTGAGACAGTTCTTGTGGATTTGGCAAAGTGATATTTGGAAGCCCATAGAGGGCTATGGTGAAAAAGGAAATATCCTCAGATGAAATCTGGAAAGAAACTTTCTGAGAAACTGCTTAGTGTTCTGTTAATTCATCTCGCAGAGTTACATCCGTATTTCGTGGATCTCTTTGCTAGCCTTATTTCTGTGGAATCTGAGAACAGATATTTCGGATCCCTTTGAAGACTCTAGGGCCAAAGGAAATATCCTCCGATAACAAAGAGAAAGAAGCTTTCTGAGAAACTTCTTTGTGTTCTGTGAAATCATCTCACAGAGTTACAGCTTTCCCCTCAAGAAGCCTTTCGCTGAGACAGTTCTTGTGGAGTTGGCAAAGTGATATGTGGAAGCCCATAGAGGGCTATGGTGAAAAAGGAAATATCCTCAGATGAAATCTGGAAAGAAGCTTTCTGAGAAACTGCTTAGTGTTCTGTTAATTCATCTCGCAGAGTTACATCCGTATTTCGTGGATCTCTTTGCTAGCCTTATTTCTGTGGAATCTGAGAACAGATATTTCGGATCTCTTTGAAGACTATAGGGCCAAAGGAAATATCCTCCGATAACAAAGAGAAAGAAGCTTTCTGAGAAACTTCTTTGTGTTCTGTGAAATCATCTCACAGAGTTACAGCTTTCCCCTCAAGAAGCCTTTGGCTAAGACAGTTCTTGTGGAATTGGCAAAGTGATATTTGGAAGCCCATAGAGGGCTATGGTGAAAAAGGAAATATCCTCAGATGAAATCTGGAAAGAAGCTTTCTGAGAAACTTCTCTGTGATGTGTGACTTCCACTCACAGAGTTACATCTGTATTTCTTGGATCTCTTTCTAGCCGTATTTCTGAGGAATCTGAGAACAGATATTTCGGATCCCTTTGAAGACTATACAGCCAAAGGAAATATCCTCCGATAACAAAGAGAAAGAAGCTTTCTGAGAAACTTCTTTGTGTTCTGTGAAATCATCTCACAGAGTTACAGCTTTCCCCTCAAGAAGCTTTTCGCTGAGACAATTCTTGTGGAATAGGCATAGTGATATTTGGAAGCCCATAGAGGGCTATGGTGAAAAAGGAAATATCCTCAGATGAAATCTGGAAAGAAGCTTTCTGAGAAACTACTGAGTGTTCTGTTAATTCATCTCACAGAGTTACATCTGTATTTTGTGGATCTCTTTGCTAGCCTTATTTCTGTGGAATCTGAGAACAGATATTTCGGATCCCATTGAAGACTATAGGGCCAAAGGAAATAACCTCCGATAACAAAGAGAAAGAAGGTTTCTGAGAAACTTCTTTGTGTTCTGTGAAATCGTCTCACAGAGTTACAGCTTTCCCCTCAAGAAGCCTTTCGCTAAGACAGTTCTTGTGGAATTGGCAAAGTGATATTTGGAAGCCCAGAGAGGGCTATGGTGAAAAAGGAAATATCCTCAGATGAAATCTGGAAAGAAGCTTTCTGAGAAACTGCTGAGTGTTCTGTTAATTCATCTCACAGAGTTACATCTGTATTTCGTGGATCTCTTTGCTAGCCTTATTTCTGTGGAATCTGAGAACAGATATTTCGGATCCCATTGAAGACTAGAGGGCCAAAGGAAATATCCTCCGATAACAAAGATATAGAAGTTTTCCGAGAAACTTCTTTGTGTTCTGTGAAATCATCTCACAGAGTTACAGCTTTCCCCTCAAGAAGCCTTTCGCTAAGACAGTTCTTGTGGAATTGGCAAAGTGATATTTGGAAGCCCATAGAGGGCTATGGTGAAAAAGGAAATATCCTCAGATGAAATCTGGAAAGAAGCTTTCTGAGAAACTTCTCTGTGATGTGTGACTTCCACTCACAGAGTTACATCTGTATTTCGTGGATCTCTTTCTAGCCGTATTTCTGAGGAATCTGAGAACAGATATTTCGGATCCCATTGAAGACTATAGGGCCAAAGGAAATATCCTCCGATAACAAAGAGAAAGAAGCTTTCTGAGAAACTTCTTTGTGTTCTGTGAAATCATCTCACAGAGTTACAGCTTTCCCCTCAAGAAGCCTTTCGCTGAGACAGTTCTTGTGGAATTGGCAAAGTGATATTTGGAAGCCCATAGAGGGCTATGGTGAAAAAGGAAATACCCTCAGATGAAATCTGGAAAGAAGCTTTCTGAAAAAATGCTGAGTGTTCTGTTAATTCATCTCACAGAGTTACATCTGTAGTTTGTGGATCTCTTTGCTAGCCTTATTTCTGTGGAATCTGAGAACAGATATTTCGGATCCCATTGAAGACTATAGGGCCAAAGGAAATATCCTCCGATAACAAAGAGAAAGAAGCTTTCTGAGAAACTTCTTTGTGTTCTGTGAAATCATCTCACAGAGTTACAGCTTTCCCCTCAAGAAGCCTTTCGCTAAGACAGTTCTTGTGGAATTGGCAAAGTGATATTTGGAAGCCCATAGAGGGCTATGGGGAAAAGGGAAATATCCTCAGATGAAATCTGGAAAGAAGCTTTCTGAGAAACTGCTTAGTGTTCTGTTAATTCATCTCACAGAGTTACATCTGTATTTCGTGGATCTCTTTGCTAGCCTTATTTCTGTGGAATCTGAGAACAGATATTTCGGATCCCATTGAAGACTATAGGGCCAAAGGAAATATCCTCCGATAACAAAGAGAAAGAAGTTTTCCGAGAAACTTCTTTGTGTTCTGTGAAATCATCTCACAGAGTTACAGCTTTCCCCTCAAGAAGCCTTTCGCTAAGACAGTTCTTGTGGAATTGGCAAAGTGATATTTGGAAGCCCATAGAGGGCTATGGTGAAAAAGGAAATATCCTCAGATGAAATCTGGAAAGAAGCTTTCTGAGAAACTTCTCTGTGATGTGTGACTTCCACTCACAGAGTTACATCTGTATTTCTTGGATCTCTTTCTAGCCGTATTTCTGAGGAATCTGAGAACAGATATTTCGGATCCCTTTGAAGACTATACAGCCAAAGGAAATATCCTCCGATAACAAAGAGAAAGAAGCTTTCTGAGAAACTTCTTTGTGTTCTGTGAAATCATCTCACAGAGTTACAGCTTTCCCCTCAAGAAGCCTTTCGCTGAGACAATTCTTGTGGAATAGGCATAGTGATATTTGGAAGCCCATAGAGGGCTATGGTGAAAAAGGAAATATCCTCAGATGAAATCTGGAAAGAAGCTTTCTGAGAAACTACTGAGTGTTCTGTTAATTCATCTCACAGAGTTACATCTGTATTTTGTGGATCTCTTTGCTAGCCTTATTTCTGTGGAATCTGAGAACAGATATTTCGGATCCCATTGAAGACTATAGGGCCAAAGGAAATAACCTCCGATAACAAAGAGAAAGAAGGTTTCTGAGAAACTTCTTTGTGTTCTGTGAAATCGTCTCACAGAGTTACAGCTTTCCCCTCAAGAAGCCTTTCGCTAAGACAGTTCTTGTGGAATTGGCAAAGTGATATTTGGAAGCCCAGAGAGGGCTATGGTGAAAAAGGAAATATCCTCAGATGAAATCTGGAAAGAAGCTTTCTGAGAAACTGCTGAGTGTTCTGTTAATTCATCTCACAGAGTTACATCTGTATTTCGTGGATCTCTTTGCTAGCCTTATTTCTGTGGAATCTGAGAACAGATATTTCGGATCCCATTGAAGACTAGAGGGCCAAAGGAAATATCCTCCGATAACAAAGATATAGAAGTTTTCCGAGAAACTTCTTTGTGTTCTGTGAAATCATCTCACAGAGTTACAGCTTTCCCCTCAAGAAGCCTTTCGCTAAGACAGTTCTTGTGGAATTGGCAAAGTGATATTTGGAAGCCCATAGAGGGCTATGGTGAAAAAGGAAATATCCTCAGATGAAATCTGGAAAGAAGCTTTCTGAGAAACTTCTCTGTGATGTGTGACTTCCACTCACAGAGTTACATCTGTATTTCGTGGATCTCTTTCTAGCCGTATTTCTGAGGAATCTGAGAACAGATATTTCGGATCCCATTGAAGACTATAGGGCCAAAGGAAATATCCTCCGATAACAAAGAGAAAGAAGCTTTCTGAGAAACTTCTTTGTGTTCTGTGAAATCATCTCACAGAGTTACAGCTTTCCCCTCAAGAAGCCTTTCGCTGAGACAGTTCTTGTGGAATTGGCAAAGTGATATTTGGAAGCCCATAGAGGGCTATGGTGAAAAAGGAAATACCCTCAGATGAAATCTGGAAAGAAGCTTTCTGAAAAAATGCTGAGTGTTCTGTTAATTCATCTCACAGAGTTACATCTGTAGTTTGTGGATCTCTTTGCTAGCCTTATTTCTGTGGAATCTGAGAACAGATATTTCGGATCCCATTGAAGACTATAGGGCCAAAGGAAATATCCTCCGATAACAAAGAGAAAGAAGCTTTCTGAGAAACTTCTTTGTGTTCTGTGAAATCATCTCACAGAGTTACAGCTTTCCCCTCAAGAAGCCTTTCGCTAAGACAGTTCTTGTGGAATTGGCAAAGTGATATTTGGAAGCCCATAGAGGGCTATGGGGAAAAGGGAAATATCCTCAGATGAAATCTGGAAAGAAGCTTTCTGAGAAACTGCTTAGTGTTCTGTTAATTCATCTCACAGAGTTACATCTGTATTTCGTGGATCTCTTTGCTAGCCTTATTTCTGTGGAATCTGAGAACAGATATTTCGGATCCCATTGAAGACTATAGGGCCAAAGGAAATATCCTCCGATAACAAAGAGAAAGAAGTTTTCCGAGAAACTTCTTTGTGTTCTGTGAAATCATCTCACAGAGTTACAGCTTTCCCCTCAAGAAGCCTTTCGCTAAGACAGTTCTTGTGGAATTGGCAAAGTGATATTTGGAAGCCCATAGAGGGCTATGGTGAAAAAGGAAATATCCTCAGATGAAATCTGGAAAGAAGCTTTCTGAGAAACTTCTCTGTGTTGTGTGACTTCCACTCACAGAGTTACATCTGTATTTCGTGGATCTCTTTCTAGCCGTATTTCTGAGGAATCTGAGAACAGATATTTCGGATCCCTTTGAAGACTATACAGCCAAAGGAAATATCCTCCGATAACAAAGAGAAAGAAGCTTTCTGAGAAACTTCTTTGTGTTCTGTGAAATCATCTCACAGAGTTACAGCTTTCCCCTCAAGAAGCCTTTCGCTGAGACAGTTCTTGTGGATTTGGCAAAGTGATATTTGGAAGCCCATAGAGGGCTATGGTGAAAAAGGAAATATCCTCAGATGAAATCTGGAAAGAAACTTTCTGAGAAACTGCTTAGTGTTCTGTTAATTCATCTCGCAGAGTTACATCCGTATTTCGTGGATCTCTTTGCTAGCCTTATTTCTGTGGAATCTGAGAACAGATATTTCGGATCCCTTTGAAGACTATACAGCCAAAGGAAATATCCTCCGATAACAAAGAGAAAGAAGCTTTCTGAGAAACTTCTTTGTGTTCTGTGAAATCATCTCACAGAGTTACAGCTTTCCCCTCAAGAAGCCTTTCGCTGAGACAGTTCTTGTGGAGTTGGCAAAGTGATATGTGGAAGCCCATAGAGGGCTATGGTGAAAAAGGAAATATCCTCAGATGAAATCTGGAAAGAAGCTTTCTGAGAAACTGCTTAGTGTTCTGTTAATTCATCTCGCAGAGTTACATCCGTATTTCGTGGATCTCTTTGCTAGCCTTATTTCTGTGGAATCTGAGAACAGATATTTCGGATCTCTTTGAAGACTATAGGGCCAAAGGAAATATCCTCCGATAACAAAGAGAAAGAAGCTTTCTGAGAAACTTCTTTGTGTTCTGTGAAATCATCTCACAGAGTTACAGCTTTCCCCTCAAGAAGCCTTTCGCTAAGACAGTTCTTGTGGAATTGGCAAAGTGATATTTGGAAGCCCATAGAGGGCTATGGTGAAAAAGGAAATATCCTCAGATGAAATCTAGAAAGAAGCTTTCTGAGAAACTTCTCTGTGATGTGTGACTTCCACTCACAGAGTTACATCTGTATTTCTTGGATCTCTTTCTAGCCGTATTTCTGAGGAATCTGAGAACAGATATTTCGGATCCCTTTGAAGACTATACAGCCAATGGAAATATCCTCCGATAACAAAGAGAAAGAAGCTTTCTGAGAAACTTCTTTGTGTTCTGTGAAATCATCTCACAGAGTTACAGCTTTCCCCTCAAGAAGCCTTTCGCTACGACAGTTCTTGTGGAATTGGCAAAGTGATATTTGGAAGCCCATAGAGGGCTATGGTGAAAAAGGAAATATCCTCAGATGAAATCTGGAAAGAAGCTTTCTGAGAAACTACTGAGTGTTCTGTTAATTCATCTCACAGAGTTACATCTGTATTTTGTGGATCTCTTTGCTATCCTTATTTCTGTGGAATCTGAGAACAGATATTTCGGATCCCATTGAAGACTATAGGGCCAAAGGAAATAACCTCCGATAACAAAGAGAAAGAAGCTTTCTGAGAAACTTCTTTGTGTTCTGTGAAATCGTCTCACAGAGTTACAGCTTTCCCCTCAAGAAGCCTTTCGCTAAGACAGTTCTTGTGGAATTGGCAAAGTGATATTTGGAAGCCCATAGAGGGCTATGGTGAAAAAGCAAATATCCTCAGATGAAATCTGGAAAGAAGCTTTCTGAGAAACTGCTTAGTGTTCTGTTAATTCATCTCACAGAGTTACATCTGTATTTCGTGGATCTCTTTGCTAGCCTTATTTCTGTGGAATCTGAGAACAGATATTTCGGATCCAATTGAAGACTATAGGGCCAAAGGAAATATCCTCCGATAACAAAGAGAATGAAGGTTTCTGAGAAACTTCCTTGTGTTCTGTGAAATCATCTCACAGAGTTACAGCTTTCCCCTCAAGAAGCCTTTCGCTAAGACAATTCTTGTGCAATTGGCAAAGTGATATTTGGAAGCCCATACAGGGCTAGGTGAAAAAGGAAATATCCTCATCTGAAATCTGGAAAGAAGCTTTCTGAGAAACTGCTTAGTGTTCTGTTAATTCATCTCGCAGAGTTACATCCGTATTTCGTGGATCTCTTTGCTAGCCTTATTTCTGTGGAATCTGAGAACAGATATTTCGGATCCCTTTGAAGACTCTAGGGCCAAAGGAAATATCCTCCGATAACAAAGAGAAAGAAGCTTTCTGAGAAACTTCTTTGTGTTCTGTGAAGTCATCTCACAGAGCTACAGCTTTCCCCTCAAGAAGCCTTTCGCTGAGACAGTTCTTGTGGAATTGGCAAAGTGATATTTGGAAGCCCATAGAGGGCTATGGTGAAAAAGGAAATATCCTCAGATGAAATCTGGAAAGAAGCTTTCTGAGAAACTTCTTAGTGTTCTGTTAATTCATCTCGCAGAGTTACATCCGTATTTCGTGGATCTCTTTGCTAGCCTTATTTCTGTGGAATCTGAGAACAGATATTTCGGATCCCTTTGAAGACTATAGGGCCAAAGGAAATATCCTCCGATAACAAAGAGAAAGAAGCTTTCTGAGAAACTTCTTTGTGTTCTGTGAAATCATCTCACAGAGTTACAGCTTTCCCCTCAAGAAGCCTTTCGCTAAGTCAGTTCTTGTGGAATTGGCAAAGTGATATTTGGAAGCCCATTGAGGGCTATGGTGAAAAAGGAAATATCCTCAGATGATATCTGGAAAGAAGCTTTCTGAGAAACTGCTTAGTGTTCTGTTAATTCATCTCACAGAGTTACATCTGTATTTCGTGGATCTCTTTGCTTGCCTTATTTCTGTGGAATCTGAGAACAGATATTTCGGATCCCATTGAAGACAATAGGGCCAAAGGAAATATCCTCCGATAACAAAGAGAAAGAAGCTTTCTGAGAAACTTCTTTGTGTTCTGTGAAATCATCTCACAGAGTTACAGCTTTCCCCTCAAGAAGCCTTTGGCTAAGACAGTTCTTGTGGAATTGGCAAACTGATATTTGGAAGCCCATAGAGGGCTAGGGTGAAAAAGCAAATAGCCTCAGATGAAATCTGGAAAGAAGCTTTCTGAGAAACTGCTGAGTGTTCTGTTAATTCATCTCACAGAGTTACATCTGTATTTCGTGGATCTCTTTGCTAGCCTTATTTCTGTGGAATCTGAGAACAGATATTTCGGATCCCATTGAAGACTAGAGGGCCAAAGGAAATATCCTCCGATAACAAAGAGAAAGAAGTTTTCCGAGAAACTTCTTTGTGTTCTGTGAAATCATCTCACAGAGTTACAGCTTTCCCCTCAAGAAGCCTTTCGCTAAGACAGTTCTTGTGGAATTGGCAAAGTGATATTTGGAAGCCCATAGAGGGCTATGGTGAAAAAGGAAATATCCTCAGATGAAATCTGGAAAGAAGCTTTCTGAGAAACTTCTCTGTGATGTGTGACTTCCACTCACAGAGTTACATCTGTATTTCGTGGATCTCTTTCTAGCCGTATTTCTGAGGAATCTGAGAACAGATATTTCGGATCCCTTTGAAGACTATACAGCCAAAGGAAATATCCTCCGATAACAAAGAGAAAGAAGCTTTCTGAGAAACTTCTTTGTGTTCTGTGAATTCATCTCACAGAGTTACAGCTTTCCCCTCAAGAAGCCTATCGCTGAGACAGTTCTTGTGGAATTGGCAAAGTGATATTTGCAAGCCCATAGAGGGCTATGGTGAAAAAGGAAATATCCTCAGATGAAATCTGGAAAGAAGCTTTCTGAGAAACTGCTTAGTGTTCTGTTAATTCATCTCGCAGAGTTACATCCGTATTTCGTGGATCTCTTTGCTAGCCTTATTTCTGTGGAATCTGAGAACAGATATTTCGGATTCCTTTGAAGACTATAGGGCCAAAGAAAATATCCTCCGATAACAAAGAGAAAGAAGCTTTCTGAGAAACTTCTTTGTGTTCTGTGAAATCATCTCACAGAGTTACAGCTTTCCCCTCAAGAAGCCTTTCGCTAAGACAGTTCTTGTGGAATTGGCAAAGTGATATTTGGAAGCCCATTGAGGGCTATGGTGAAAAAGGAAATATCCTCAGATGAAATCTGGAAAGAAGCTTTCTGAGAAACTGCTGAGTGTTCTGTTAATTCATCTCACAGAGTTACATCTGTATTTCGTGGATCTCTTTGATAGCCTTATTTCTGTGGAATCTGAGAACAGATATTTCGGATCCCATTGAAGACTATAGTGCCAAAGGAAATATCCTCCGATAACAAAGAGAAAGAAGTTTTCCGAGAAACTTCTTTGTGTTCTGTGAAATCATCTCACAGAGTTACAGCTTTCCCCTCAAGAAGCCTTTCGCTAAGACAGTTCTTGTGGAATTGGCAAAGTGATATTTGGAAGCCCATAGAGGGCTATGGTGAAACAGGAAATATCCTCAGATGAAATCTGGAAAGAAGCTTTCTGAGAAACTTCTCTGTGATGTGTGACTTCCACTCACAGAGTTACATCTGTATTTCGTGGATCTCTTTCTAGCCGTATTTCTGAGGAATCTGAGAACAGATATTTCGGATCCCTTTGAAGACTATACAGCCAAAGGAAATATCCTCCGATAACAAAGAGAAAGAAGCTTTCTGAGAAACTTCTTTGTGTTCTGTGAAATCATCTCACAGAGTTACAGCTTTCCCCTCAAGAAGCCTTTCGCTGAGACAGTTCTTGTGGAGTTGGCAAAGTGATATTTGGAAGCCCATAGAGGGCTATGGTGAAAAAGGAAATATCCTCAGATGAAATCTGGAAAGAAGCTTTCTGAGAAACTGCTTAGTGTTCTGTTAATTCATCTCGCAGAGTTACATCCGTATTTCGTGGATCTCTTTGCTAGCCTTATTTCTGTGGAATCTGAGAACAGATATTTCGGATCCCATTGAAGACAATAGGGCCAAAGGAAATATCCTCCGATAACAAAGAGAAAGAAGCTTTCTGAGAAACTTCTTTGTGTTCTGTGAAATCATCTCAC
Source organism: Macaca nemestrina (assembly GCF_043159975.1). Taxonomy (NCBI): domain Eukaryota; kingdom Metazoa; phylum Chordata; class Mammalia; order Primates; family Cercopithecidae; genus Macaca; species Macaca nemestrina. The sequence continues at coordinate 30,445,862 of NC_092144.1, forward strand.
AGAGTTACAGCTTTCCCCTCAAGAACCCTTTGGCTAAGACAGTTCTTGTGCAATTGGCAAAGTGATATTTGGAAGCCCATAGAGGGCTATGGTGAAAAAGGAAATATCCTCATCTGAAATCTGGAAAGAAGCTTTCTGAGAAACTGCTTAGTGTTCTGTTAATTCATCTCGCAGAGTTACATCTGTATTTCGTGGATCTCTTTGCTAGCCTTATTTCTGTGAAATCTGAGAACAGATATTTCGGATCCCATTGAAGACTATAGGGCCAAAGGAAATATCCTCCGATAACAAAGAGAAAGAAGCTTTCTGAGAAACTTCTTTGTGTTCTGTGAAATCATCTCACAGAGTTACAGCTTTCCCCTCAAGAAGCCTTTCGCTAAGACAGTTCTTGTGGAATTGGCAAAGTGATATTTGGAAGCCCATAGAGGGCTATGGTGAAAAAGGAAATATCCTCAGATGAAATCTGGAAAGAAGCTTTCTGAGAAACTGCTTAGTGTTCTGTTAATTCATCTCACAGAGTTACATCTTTATTTCGTGGATCTCTTTGCTAGCCTTATTTCTGTGGAATCTGAGAACAGATATTTCGGATCCCTTTGAATACTATAGGGCCAAAGGAAATATCCTCCGATAACAAAGAGAAAGAAGCTTTCTGAGAAACTTCTTTGTGTTCTGTGAAATCATCTCACAGAGTTACAGCTTTCCCCTCAAGAAGCCTTTCGCTAAGACAGTTCTTGTGGAATTGGCAAAGTGATATTTGGAAGCCCATAGAGGGCTATGGTGAAAAAGGAAATATCCTCAGATGAAATCTGGAAAGAAGCTTTCTGAGAAACTGCTTAATGTTCTGTTAATTCATCTCACAGAGTTACATCCGTATTTCGTGGATCTCTTTGCTAGCCTTATTTCTGTGGAATCTGAGAACAGATATTTCGGATCCCATTGAAGACTACAGGGCCAAAGGAAATATCCTCGGATAACAAAGAGAAAGAAGCTTTCTGAGAAACTTCTTTGTGTTCTCTGAAATCATCTCACAGAGTTACAGCTTTCCCCTCAAGAAGCCTTTCGCTAAGACAGTTCTTGTGGAATTGGCAAAGTGATATTTGGAAGCCCATAGAGGGCTATGGTGAAAAAGGAAATATCCTCAGATGAAATCTGGAAAGAAGCTTTCTGAGAAACTTCTCTGTGATGTGTGACTTCCACTCACAGAGTTACATCTGTATTTCGTGGATCTCTTTCTAGCCTTATTTCTGTGGAATCTGAGAACAGATATTTCGGATCCCTTTGAAGACTATAGGGCCAAAGGAAATATCCTCCGATAACAAAGAGAAAGAAGCTTTCTGAGAAACTTCTTTGTGTTCTGTGAAATCATATCACAGAGTTACAGCTTTCCCCTCAAGAAGCCTTTCGCTGAGACAGTTCTTGTGGAATTGGCATAGTGATATTTGGAAGCCCATAGAGGGCTATGGTGAAAAAGGAAATATCCTCAGATGAAATCTGGAAAGAAGCTTTCTGAGAAACTGCTTAGTGTTCTGTTAATTCATCTCACAGAGTTACATCTGTATTTTGTGGATCTGTTTGCTAGCCTTATTTCTGTGGAATCTGAGAACAGATATTTCGGATCCCATTGAAGACAATAGGGCCAAAGGAAATATCCTCCGATAACAAAGAGAAAGAAGCTTTCTGAGAAACTTCTTTGTGTTCTGTGAAATCATCTCACAGAGTTACAGCTTTCCCCTCAAGAACCCTTTGGCTAAGACAGTTCTTGTGCAATTGGCAAAGTGATATTTGGAAGCCCATAGAGGGCTATGGTGAAAAAGGAAATATCCTCATCTGAAATCTGGAAAGAAGCTTTCTGAGAAACTGCTTAGTGTTCTGTTAATTCATCTCGCAGAGTTACATCTGTATTTCGTGGATCTCTTTGCTAGCCTTATTTCTGTGAAATCTGAGAACAGATATTTCGGATCCCATTGAAGACTATAGGGCCAAAGGAAATATCCTCCGATAACAAAGAGAAAGAAGCTTTCTGAGAAACTTCTTTGTGTTCTGTGAAATCATCTCACAGAGTTACAGCTTTCCCCTCAAGAAGCCTTTCGCTAAGACAGTTCTTGTGGAATTGGCAAAGTGATATTTGGAAGCCCATAGAGGGCTATGGGGAAAAGGGAAATATCCTCAGATGAAATCTGGAAAGAAGCTTTCTGAGAAACTGCTTAGTGTTCTGTTAATTCATCTCACAGAGTTACATCTGTATTTCGTGGATCTCTTTGCTAGCCTTATTTCTGTGGAATCTGAGAACAGATATTTCGGATCCCATTGAAGACTATAGGGCCAAAGGAAATATCCTCCGATAACAAAGAGAAAGAAGTTTTCCGAGAAACTTCTTTGTGTTGTGTGAAATCATCTCACAGAGTTACAGCTTTCCCCTCAAGAAGCCTTTCGCTAAGACAGTTCTTGTGGAATTGGCAAAGTGATATTTGGAAGCCCATAGAGGGCTATGGTGAAAAAGGAAATATCCTCAGATGAAATCTGGAAAGAAGCTTTCTGAGAAACTTCTCTGTGTTGTGTGACTTCCACTCACAGAGTTACATCTGTATTTCGTGGATCTCTTTCTAGCCGTATTTCTGAGGAATCTGAGAACAGATATTTCGGATCCCTTTGAAGACTATACAGCCAAAGGAAATATCCTCCGATAACAAAGAGAAAGAAGCTTTCTGAGAAACTTCTTTGTGTTCTGTGAAATCATCTCACAGAGTTACAGCTTTCCCCTCAAGAAGCCTTTCGCTGAGACAGTTCTTGTGGATTTGGCAAAGTGATATTTGGAAGCCCATAGAGGGCTATGGTGAAAAAGGAAATATCCTCAGATGAAATCTGGAAAGAAACTTTCTGAGAAACTGCTTAGTGTTCTGTTAATTCATCTCGCAGAGTTACATCCGTATTTCGTGGATCTCTTTGCTAGCCTTATTTCTGTGGAATCTGAGAACAGATATTTCGGATCCCTTTGAAGACTCTAGGGCCAAAGGAAATATCCTCCGATAACAAAGAGAAAGAAGCTTTCTGAGAAACTTCTTTGTGTTCTGTGAAATCATCTCACAGAGTTACAGCTTTCCCCTCAAGAAGCCTTTCGCTGAGACAGTTCTTGTGGAGTTGGCAAAGTGATATGTGGAAGCCCATAGAGGGCTATGGTGAAAAAGGAAATATCCTCAGATGAAATCTGGAAAGAAGCTTTCTGAGAAACTGCTTAGTGTTCTGTTAATTCATCTCGCAGAGTTACATCCGTATTTCGTGGATCTCTTTGCTAGCCTTATTTCTGTGGAATCTGAGAACAGATATTTCGGATCTCTTTGAAGACTATAGGGCCAAAGGAAATATCCTCCGATAACAAAGAGAAAGAAGCTTTCTGAGAAACTTCTTTGTGTTCTGTGAAATCATCTCACAGAGTTACAGCTTTCCCCTCAAGAAGCCTTTCGCTAAGACAGTTCTTGTGGAATTGGCAAAGTGATATTTGGAAGCCCATAGAGGGCTATGGTGAAAAAGGAAATATCCTCAGATGAAATCTGGAAAGAAGCTTTCTGAGAAACTTCTCTGTGATGTGTGACTTCCACTCACAGAGTTACATCTGTATTTCTTGGATCTCTTTCTAGCCGTATTTCTGAGGAATCTGAGAACAGATATTTCGGATCCCTTTGAAGACTATACAGCCAATGGAAATATCCTCCGATAACAAAGAGAAAGAAGCTTTCTGAGAAACTTCTTTGTGTTCTGTGAAATCATCTCACAGAGTTACAGCTTTCCCCTCAAGAAGCCTTTCGCTACGACAGTTCTTGTGGAATTGGCAAAGTGATATTTGGAAGCCCATAGAGGGCTAGGGTGAAAAAGGAAATATCCTCAGATGAAATCTGGAAAGAAGCTTTCTGAGAAACTACTGAGTGTTCTGTTAATTCATCTCACAGAGTTACATCTGTATTTTGTGGATCTCTTTGCTATCCTTATTTCTGTGGAATCTGAGAACAGATATTTCGGATCCCATTGAAGACTATAGGGCCAAAGGAAATAACCTCCGATAACAAAGAGAAAGAAGCTTTCTGAGAAACTTCTTTGTGTTCTGTGAAATCGTCTCACAGAGTTACAGCTTTCCCCTCAAGAAGCCTTTCGCTAAGACAGTTCTTGTGGAATTGGCAAAGTGATATTTGGAAGCCCATAGAGGGCTATGGTGAAAAAGCAAATATCCTCAGATGAAATCTGGAAAGAAGCTTTCTGAGAAACTGCTTAGTGTTCTGTTAATTCATCTCACAGAGTTACATCTGTATTTCGTGGATCTCTTTGCTAGCCTTATTTCTGTGGAATCTGAGAACAGATATTTCGGATCCAATTGAAGACTATAGGGCCAAAGGAAATATCCTCCGATAACAAAGAGAATGAAGGTTTCTGAGAAACTTCCTTGTGTTCTGTGAAATCATCTCACAGAGTTACAGCTTTCCCCTCAAGAAGCCTTTCGCTAAGACAATTCTTGTGCAATTGGCAAAGTGATATTTGGAAGCCCATACAGGGCTAGGTGAAAAAGGAAATATCCTCATCTGAAATCTGGAAAGAAGCTTTCTGAGAAACTGCTTAGTGTTCTGTTAATTCATCTCGCAGAGTTACATCCGTATTTCGTGGATCTCTTTGCTAGCCTTATTTCTGTGGAATCTGAGAACAGATATTTCGGATCCCTTTGAAGACTCTAGGGCCAAAGGAAATATCCTCCGATAACAAAGAGAAAGAAGCTTTCTGAGAAACTTCTTTGTGTTCTGTGAAGTCATCTCACAGAGCTACAGCTTTCCCCTCAAGAAGCCTTTCGCTGAGACAGTTCTTGTGGAATTGGCAAAGTGATATTTGGAAGCCCATAGAGGGCTATGGTGAAAAAGGAAATATCCTCAGATGAAATCTGGAAAGAAGCTTTCTGAGAAACTTCTTAGTGTTCTGTTAATTCATCTCGCAGAGTTACATCCGTATTTCGTGGATCTCTTTGCTAGCCTTATTTCTGTGGAATCTGAGAACAGATATTTCGGATCCCTTTGAAGACTATAGGGCCAAAGGAAATATCCTCCGATAACAAAGAGAAAGAAGCTTTCTGAGAAACTTCTTTGTGTTCTGTGAAATCATCTCACAGAGTTACAGCTTTCCCCTCAAGAAGCCTTTCGCTAAGTCAGTTCTTGTGGAATTGGCAAAGTGATATTTGGAAGCCCATTGAGGGCTATGGTGAAAAAGGAAATATCCTCAGATGATATCTGGAAAGAAGCTTTCTGAGAAACTGCTTAGTGTTCTGTTAATTCATCTCACAGAGTTACATCTGTATTTCGTGGATCTCTTTGCTTGCCTTATTTCTGTGGAATCTGAGAACAGATATTTCGGATCCCATTGAAGACAATAGGGCCAAAGGAAATATCCTCCGATAACAAAGAGAAAGAAGCTTTCTGAGAAACTTCTTTGTGTTCTGTGAAATCATCTCACAGAGTTACAGCTTTCCCCTCAAGAAGCCTTTGGCTAAGACAGTTCTTGTGGAATTGGCAAACTGATATTTGGAAGCCCATAGAGGGCCTGGGTGAAAAAGCAAATAGCCTCAGAAAAAATCTGGAAAGAAGCTTTCTGAGAAACTGCTGAGTGTTCTGTTAATTCATCTCACAGAGTTACATCTGTATTTCGTGGATCTCTTTGCTAGCCTTATTTCTGTGGAATCTGAGAACAGATATTTCGGATCCCATTGAAGACTAGAGGGCCAAAGGAAATATCCTCCGATAACAAAGAGAAAGAAGTTTTCCGAGAAACTTCTTTGTGTTCTGTGAAATCATCTCACAGAGTTACAGCTTTCCCCTCAAGAAGCCTTTCGCTAAGACAGTTCTTGTGGAATTGGCAAAGTGATATTTGGAAGCCCATAGAGGGCTATGGTGAAAAAGGAAATATCCTCAGATGAAATCTGGAAAGAAGCTTTCAGAGAAACTTCTCTGTGATGTGTGACTTCCACTCACAGAGTTACATCTGTATTTCGTGGATCTCTTTCTAGCCGTATTTCTGAGGAATCTGAGAACAGATATTTCGGATCCCTTTGAAGACTATACAGCCAAAGGAAATATCCTCCGATAACAAAGAGAAAGAAGCTTTCTGAGAAACTTCTTTGTGTTCTGTGAATTCATCTCACAGAGTTACAGCTTTCCCCTCAAGAAGCCTATCGCTGAGACAGTTCTTGTGGAATTGGCAAAGTGATATTTGCAAGCCCATAGAGGGCTATGGTGAAAAAGGAAATATCCTCAGATGAAATCTGGAAAGAAGCTTTCTGAGAAACTGCTTAGTGTTCTGTTAATTCATCTCGCAGAGTTACATCCGTATTTCGTGGATCTCTTTGCTAGCCTTATTTCTGTGGAATCTGAGAACAGATATTTCGGATTCCTTTGAAGACTATAGGGCCAAAGAAAATATCCTCCGATAACAAAGAGAAAGAAGCTTTCTGAGAAACTTCTTTGTGTTCTGTGAAATCATCTCACAGAGTTACAGCTTTCCCCTCAAGAAGCCTTTCGCTAAGACAGTTCTTGTGGAATTGGCAAAGTGATATTTGGAAGCCCATTGAGGGCTATGGTGAAAAAGGAAATATCCTCAGATGAAATCTGGAAAGAAGCTTTCTGAGAAACTGCTGAGTGTTCTGTTAATTCATCTCACAGAGTTACATCTGTATTTCGTGGATCTCTTTGATAGCCTTATTTCTGTGGAATCTGAGAACAGATATTTCGGATCCCATTGAAGACTATAGTGCCAAAGGAAATATCCTCCGATAACAAAGAGAAAGAAGTTTTCCGAGAAACTTCTTTGTGTTCTGTGAAATCATCTCACAGAGTTACAGCTTTCCCCTCAAGAAGCCTTTCGCTAAGACAGTTCTTGTGGAATTGGCAAAGTGATATTTGGAAGCCCATAGAGGGCTATGGTGAAACAGGAAATATCCTCAGATGAAATCTGGAAAGAAGCTTTCTGAGAAACTTCTCTGTGATGTGTGACTTCCACTCAAAGAGTTACATCTGTATTTCGTGGATCTCTTTCTAGCCGTATTTCTGAGGAATCTGAGAACAGATATTTCGGATCCCTTTGAAGACTATACAGCCAAAGGAAATATCCTCCGATAACAAAGAGAAAGAAGCTTTCTGAGAAACTTCTTTGTGTTCTGTGAAATCATCTCACAGAGTTACAGCTTTCCCCTCAAGAAGCCTTTCGCTGAGACAGTTCTTGTGGAGTTGGCAAAGTGATATTTGGAAGCCCATAGAGGGCTATGGTGAAAAAGGAAATATCCTCAGATGAAATCTGGAAAGAAGCTTTCTGAGAAACTGCTTAGTGTTCTGTTAATTCATCTCGCAGAGTTACATCCGTATTTCGTGGATCTCTTTGCTAGCCTTATTTCTGTGGAATCTGAGAACAGATATTTCGGATCCCATTGAAGACAATAGGGCCAAAGGAAATATCCTCCGATAACAAAGAGAAAGAAGCTTTCTGAGAAACTTCTTTGTGTTCTGTGAAATCATCTCACAGAGTTACAGCTTTCCCCTCAAGAACCCTTTGGCTAAGACAGTTCTTGTGCAATTGGCAAAGTGATATTTGGAAGCCCATAGAGGGCTATGGTGAAAAAGGAAATATCCTCATCTGAAATCTGGAAAGAAGCTTTCTGAGAAACTGCTTAGTGTTCTGTTAATTCATCTCGCAGAGTTACATCTGTATTTCGTGGATCTCTTTGCTAGCCTTATTTCTGTGAAATCTGAGAACAGATATTTCGGATCCCATTGAAGACTATAGGGCCAAAGGAAATATCCTCCGATAACAAAGAGAAAGAAGCTTTCTGAGAAACGTTATTGTGTTCTGTGAAATCATCTCACAGAGTTACAGCTTTCCCGTCAAGAAGCCTTTCGCTAAGACAGTTCTTGTGGAATTGGCAAAGTGATATTTGGAAGCCCATAGAGGGCTATGGTGAAAAAGGAAATATCCTCAGATGAAATCTGGAAAGAAGCTTTCTGAGAAACTTCTCTGTGATGTGTGACTTCCACTCACAGAGTTACATCTGTATTTCTTGGATCTCTTTCTAGCCGTATTTCTGAGGAATCTGAGAACAGATATTTCGGATCCCTTTGAAGACTATACAGCCAAAGGAAATATCCTCCGATAACAAAGAGAAAGAAGCTTTCTGAGAAACTTCTTTGTGTTCTGTGAAATCATCTCACAGAGTTACAGCTTTCCCCTCAAGAAGCCTTTCGCTGAGACAATTCTTGTGGAATAGGCATAGTGATATTTGGAAGCCCATAGAGGGCTATGGTGAAAAAGGAAATATCCTCAGATGAAATCTGGAAAGAAGCTTTCTGAGAAACTACTGAGTGTTCTGTTAATTCATCTCACAGAGTTACATCTGTATTTTGTGGATCTCTTTGCTAGCCTTATTTCTGTGGAATCTGAGAACAGATATTTCGGATCCCATTGAAGACTATAGGGCCAAAGGAAATAACCTCCGATAACAAAGAGAAAGAAGGTTTCTGAGAAACTTCTTTGTGTTCTGTGAAATCGTCTCACAGAGTTACAGCTTTCCCCTCAAGAAGCCTTTCGCTAAGACAGTTCTTGTGGAATTGGCAAAGTGATATTTGGAAGCCCAGAGAGGGCTATGGTGAAAAAGGAAATATCCTCAGATGAAATCTGGAAAGAAGCTTTCTGAGAAACTGCTGAGTGTTCTGTTAATTCATCTCACAGAGTTACATCTGTATTTCGTGGATCTCTTTGCTAGCCTTATTTCTGTGGAATCTGAGAACAGATATTTCGGATCCCATTGAAGACTAGAGGGCCAAAGGAAATATCCTCCGATAACAATGATATAGAAGTTTTCCGAGAAACTTCTTTGTGTTCTGTGAAATCATCTCACAGAGTTACAGCTTTCCCCTCAAGAAGCCTTTCGCTAAGACAGTTCTTGTGGAATTGGCAAAGTGATATTTGGAAGCCCATAGAGGGCTATGGTGAAAAAGGAAATATCCTCAGATGAAATCTGGAAAGAAGCTTTCTGAGAAACTTCTCTGTGATGTGTGACTTCCACTCACAGAGTTACATCTGTATTTCGTGGATCTCTTTCTAGCCGTATTTCTGAGGAATCTGAGAACAGATATTTCGGATCCCATTGAAGACTATAGGGCCAAAGGAAATATCCTCCGATAACAAAGAGAAAGAAGCTTTCTGAGAAACTTCTTTGTGTTCTGTGAAATCATCTCACAGAGTTACAGCTTTCCCCTCAAGAAGCCTTTCGCTGAGACAGTTCTTGTGGAATTGGCAAAGTGATATTTGGAAGCCCATAGAGGGCTATGGTGAAAAAGGAAATATCCTCATCTGAAATCTGGAAAGAAGCTTTCTGAGAAACTGCTTAGTGTTCTGTTAATTCATCTCGCAGAGTTACATCTGTATTTCGTGGATCTCTTTGCTAGCCTTATTTCTGTGAAATCTGAGAACAGATATTTCGGATCCCATTGAAGACTATAGGGCCAAAGGAAATATCCTCCGATAACAAAGAGAAAGAAGCTTTCTGAGAAACTTCTTTGTGTTCTGTGAAATCATCTCACAGAGTTACAGCTTTCCCCTCAAGAAGCCTTTCGCTAAGACAGTTCTTGTGGAATTGGCAAAGTGATATTTGGAAGCCCATAGAGGGCTATGGGGAAAAGGGAAATATCCTCAGATGAAATCTGGAAAGAAGCTTTCTGAGAAACTGCTTAGTGTTCTGTTAATTCATCTCACAGAGTTACATCTGTATTTCGTGGATCTCTTTGCTAGCCTTATTTCTGTGGAATCTGAGAACAGATATTTCGGATCCCATTGAAGACTATAGGGCCAAAGGAAATATCCTCCGATAACAAAGAGAAAGAAGTTTTCCGAGAAACTTCTTTGTGTTGTGTGAAATCATCTCACAGAGTTACAGCTTTCCCCTCAAGAAGCCTTTCGCTAAGACAGTTCTTGTGGAATTGGCAAAGTGATATTTGGAAGCCCATAGAGGGCTATGGTGAAAAAGGAAATATCCTCAGATGAAATCTGGAAAGAAGCTTTCTGAGAAACTTCTCTGTGTTGTGTGACTTCCACTCACAGAGTTACATCTGTATTTCGTGGATCTCTTTCTAGCCGTATTTCTGAGGAATCTGAGAACAGATATTTCGGATCCCTTTGAAGACTATACAGCCAAAGGAAATATCCTCCGATAACAAAGAGAAAGAAGCTTTCTGAGAAACTTCTTTGTGTTCTGTGAAATCATCTCACAGAGTTACAGCTTTCCCCTCAAGAAGCCTTTCGCTGAGACAGTTCTTGTGGATTTGGCAAAGTGATATTTGGAAGCCCATAGAGGGCTATGGTGAAAAAGGAAATATCCTCAGATGAAATCTGGAAAGAAACTTTCTGAGAAACTGCTTAGTGTTCTGTTAATTCATCTCGCAGAGTTACATCCGTATTTCGTGGATCTCTTTGCTAGCCTTATTTCTGTGGAATCTGAGAACAGATATTTCGGATCCCTTTGAAGACTCTAGGGCCAAAGGAAATATCCTCCGATAACAAAGAGAAAGAAGCTTTCTGAGAAACTTCTTTGTGTTCTGTGAAATCATCTCACAGAGTTACAGCTTTCCCCTCAAGAAGCCTTTCGCTGAGACAGTTCTTGTGGAGTTGGCAAAGTGATATGTGGAAGCCCATAGAGGGCTATGGTGAAAAAGGAAATATCCTCAGATGAAATCTGGAAAGAAGCTTTCTGAGAAACTGCTTAGTGTTCTGTTAATTCATCTCGCAGAGTTACATCCGTATTTCGTGGATCTCTTTGCTAGCCTTATTTCTGTGGAATCTGAGAACAGATATTTCGGATCTCTTTGAAGACTATAGGGCCAAAGGAAATATCCTCCGATAACAAAGAGAAAGAAGCTTTCTGAGAAACTTCTTTGTGTTCTGTGAAATCATCTCACAGAGTTACAGCTTTCCCCTCAAGAAGCCTTTCGCTAAGACAGTTCTTGTGGAATTGGCAAAGTGATATTTGGAAGCCCATAGAGGGCTATGGTGAAAAAGGAAATATCCTCAGATGAAATCTGGAAAGAAGCTTTCTGAGAAACTTCTCTGTGATGTGTGACTTCCACTCACAGAGTTACATCTGTATTTCTTGGATCTCTTTCTAGCCGTATTTCTGAGGAATCTGAGAACAGATATTTCGGATCCCTTTGAAGACTATACAGCCAATGGAAATATCCTCCGATAACAAAGAGAAAGAAGCTTTCTGAGAAACTTCTTTGTGTTCTGTGAAATCATCTCACAGAGTTACAGCTTTCCCCTCAAGAAGCCTTTCGCTACGACAGTTCTTGTGGAATTGGCAAAGTGATATTTGGAAGCCCATAGAGGGCTAGGGTGAAAAAGGAAATATCCTCAGATGAAATCTGGAAAGAAGCTTTCTGAGAAACTACTGAGTGTTCTGTTAATTCATCTCACAGAGTTACATCTGTATTTTGTGGATCTCTTTGCTATCCTTATTTCTGTGGAATCTGAGAACAGATATTTCGGATCCCATTGAAGACTATAGGGCCAAAGGAAATAACCTCCGATAACAAAGAGAAAGAAGCTTTCTGAGAAACTTCTTTGTGTTCTGTGAAATCGTCTCACAGAGTTACAGCTTTCCCCTCAAGAAGCCTTTCGCTAAGACAGTTCTTGTGGAATTGGCAAAGTGATATTTGGAAGCCCATAGAGGGCTATGGTGAAAAAGCAAATATCCTCAGATGAAATCTGGAAAGAAGCTTTCTGAGAAACTGCTTAGTGTTCTGTTAATTCATCTCACAGAGTTACATCTGTATTTCGTGGATCTCTTTGCTAGCCTTATTTCTGTGGAATCTGAGAACAGATATTTCGGATCCAATTGAAGACTATAGGGCCAAAGGAAATATCCTCCGATAACAAAGAGAATGAAGGTTTCTGAGAAACTTCCTTGTGTTCTGTGAAATCATCTCACAGAGTTACAGCTTTCCCCTCAAGAAGCCTTTCGCTAAGACAATTCTTGTGCAATTGGCAAAGTGATATTTGGAAGCCCATACAGGGCTAGGTGAAAAAGGAAATATCCTCATCTGAAATCTGGAAAGAAGCTTTCTGAGAAACTGCTTAGTGTTCTGTTAATTCATCTCGCAGAGTTACATCCGTATTTCGTGGATCTCTTTGCTAGCCTTATTTCTGTGGAATCTGAGAACAGATATTTCGGATCCCTTTGAAGACTCTAGGGCCAAAGGAAATATCCTCCGATAACAAAGAGAAAGAAGCTTTCTGAGAAACTTCTTTGTGTTCTGTGAAGTCATCTCACAGAGCTACAGCTTTCCCCTCAAGAAGCCTTTCGCTGAGACAGTTCTTGTGGAATTGGCAAAGTGATATTTGGAAGCCCATAGAGGGCTATGGTGAAAAAGGAAATATCCTCAGATGAAATCTGGAAAGAAGCTTTCTGAGAAACTTCTTAGTGTTCTGTTAATTCATCTCGCAGAGTTACATCCGTATTTCGTGGATCTCTTTGCTAGCCTTATTTCTGTGGAATCTGAGAACAGATATTTCGGATCCCTTTGAAGACTATAGTGCCAAAGGAAATATCCTCCGATAACAAAGAGAAAGAAGCTTTCTGAGAAACTTCTTTGTGTTCTGTGAAATCATCTCACAGAGTTACAGCTTTCCCCTCAAGAAGCCTTTCGCTAAGTCAGTTCTTGTGGAATTGGCAAAGTGATATTTGGAAGCCCATTGAGGGCTATGGTGAAAAAGGAAATATCCTCAGATGATATCTGGAAAGAAGCTTTCTGAGAAACTGCTTAGTGTTCTGTTAATTCATCTCACAGAGTTACATCTGTATTTCGTGGATCTCTTTGCTTGCCTTATTTCTGTGGAATCTGAGAACAGATATTTCGGATCCCATTGAAGACAATAGGGCCAAAGGAAATATCCTCCGATAACAAAGAGAAAGAAGCTTTCTGAGAAACTTCTTTGTGTTCTGTGAAATCATCTCACAGAGTTACAGCTTTCCCCTCAAGAAGCCTTTGGCTAAGACAGTTCTTGTGGAATTGGCAAACTGATATTTGGAAGCCCATAGAGGGCTAGGGTGAAAAAGCAAATAGCCTCAGATGAAATCTGGAAAGAAGCTTTCTGAGAAACTGCTGAGTGTTCTGTTAATTCATCTCACAGAGTTACATCTGTATTTCGTGGATCTCTTTGCTAGCCTTATTTCTGTGGAATCTGAGAACAGATATTTCGGATCCCATTGAAGACTAGAGGGCCAAAGGAAATATCCTCCGATAACAAAGAGAAAGAAGTTTTCCGAGAAACTTCTTTGTGTTCTGTGAAATCATCTCACAGAGTTACAGCTTTCCCCTCAAGAAGCCTTTCGCTAAGACAGTTCTTGTGGAATTGGCAAAGTGATATTTGGAAGCCCATAGAGGGCTATGGTGAAAAAGGAAATATCCTCAGATGAAATCTGGAAAGAAGCTTTCTGAGAAACTTCTCTGTGATGTGTGACTTCCACTCACAGAGTTACATCTGTATTTCGTGGATCTCTTTCTAGCCGTATTTCTGAGGAATCTGAGAACAGATATTTCGGATCCCTTTGAAGACTATACAGCCAAAGGAAATATCCTCCGATAACAAAGAGAAAGAAGCTTTCTGAGAAACTTCTTTGTGTTCTGTGAATTCATCTCACAGAGTTACAGCTTTCCCCTCAAGAAGCCTATCGCTGAGACAGTTCTTGTGGAATTGGCAAAGTGATATTTGCAAGCCCATAGAGGGCTATGGTGAAAAAGGAAATATCCTCAGATGAAATCTGGAAAGAAGCTTTCTGAGAAACTGCTTAGTGTTCTGTTAATTCATCTCGCAGAGTTACATCCGTATTTCGTGGATCTCTTTGCTAGCCTTATTTCTGTGGAATCTGAGAACAGATATTTCGGATTCCTTTGAAGACTATAGGGCCAAAGAAAATATCCTCCGATAACAAAGAGAAAGAAGCTTTCTGAGAAACTTCTTTGTGTTCTGTGAAATCATCTCACAGAGTTACAGCTTTCCCCTCAAGAAGCCTTTCGCTAAGACAGTTCTTGTGGAATTGGCAAAGTGATATTTGGAAGCCCATTGAGGGCTATGGTGAAAAAGGAAATATCCTCAGATGAAATCTGGAAAGAAGCTTTCTGAGAAACTGCTGAGTGTTCTGTTAATTCATCTCACAGAGTTACATCTGTATTTCGTGGATCTCTTTGATAGCCTTATTTCTGTGGAATCTGAGAACAGATATTTCGGATCCCATTGAAGACTAGAGTGCCAAAGGAAATATCCTCCGATAACAAAGAGAAAGAAGTTTTCCGAGAAACTTCTTTGTGTTCTGTGAAATCATCTCACAGAGTTACAGCTTTCCCCTCAAGAAGCCTTTCGCTAAGACAGTTCTTGTGGAATTGGCAAAGTGATATTTGGAAGCCCATAGAGGGCTATGGTGAAACAGGAAATATCCTCAGATGAAATCTGGAAAGAAGCTTTCTGAGAAACTTCTCTGTGATGTGTGACTTCCACTCAAAGAGTTACATCTGTATTTCGTGGATCTCTTTCTAGCCGTATTTCTGAGGAATCTGAGAACAGATATTTCGGATCCCTTTGAAGACTATACAGCCAAAGGAAATATCCTCCGATAACAAAGAGAAAGAAGCTTTCTGAGAAACTTCTTTGTGTTCTGTGAAATCATCTCACAGAGTTACAGCTTTCCCCTCAAGAAGCCTTTCGCTGAGACAGTTCTTGTGGAGTTGGCAAAGTGATATTTGGAAGCCCATAGAGGGCTATGGTGAAAAAGGAAATATCCTCAGATGAAATCTGGAAAGAAGCTTTCTGAGAAACTGCTTAGTGTTCTGTTAATTCATCTCGCAGAGTTACATCCGTATTTCGTGGATCTCTTTGCTAGCCTTATTTCTGTGGAATCTGAGAACAGATATTTCGGATCCCTTTGAAGACTCTAGGGCCAAAGGAAATATCCTCCGATAACAAAGAGAAAGAAGCTTTCTGTGAAACTTCTTTGTGTTCTGTGAAATCATCTCACAGAGTTACAGCTTTCCCCTCAAGAAGCCTTTCGCTGAGACAGTTCTTGTGGAGTTGGCAAAGTGATATGTGGAAGCCCATAGAGGGCTATGGTGAAAAAGGAAATATCCTCAGATGAAATCTGGAAAGAAGCTTTCTGAGAAACTGCTTAGTGTTCTGTTAATTCATCTCGCAGAGTTACATCCGTATTTCGTGGATCTCTTTGCTAGCCTTATTTCTGTGGAATCTGAGAACAGATATTTCGGATCTCTTTGAAGACTATAGGGCCAAAGGAAATATCCTCCGATAACAAAGAGAAAGAAGCTTTCTGAGAAACTTCTTTGTGTTCTGTGAAATCATCTCACAGAGTTACAGCTTTCCCCTCAAGAAGCCTTTGGCTAAGACAGTTCTTGTGGAATTGGCAAAGTGATATTTGGAAGCCCATAGAGGGCTATGGTGAAAAAGGAAATATCCTCAGATGAAATCTGGAAAGAAGCTTTCTGAGAAACTTCTCTGTGATGTGTGACTTCCACTCACAGAGTTACATCTGTATTTCTTGGATCTCTTTCTAGCCGTATTTCTGAGGAATCTGAGAACAGATATTTCGGATCCCTTTGAAGACTATACAGCCAAAGGAAATATCCTCCGATAACAAAGAGAAAGAAGCTTTCTGAGAAACTTCTTTGTGTTCTGTGAAATCATCTCACAGAGTTACAGCTTTCCCCTCAAGAAGCCTTTCGCTGAGACAATTCTTGTGGAATAGGCATAGTGATATTTGGAAGCCCATAGAGGGCTATGGTGAAAAAGGAAATATCCTCAGATGAAATCTGGAAAGAAGCTTTCTGAGAAACTACTGAGTGTTCTGTTAATTCATCTCACAGAGTTACATCTGTATTTTGTGGATCTCTTTGCTAGCCTTATTTCTGTGGAATCTGAGAACAGATATTTCGGATCCCATTGAAGACTATAGGGCCAAAGGAAATAACCTCCGATAACAAAGAGAAAGAAGCTTTCTGAGAAACTTCTTTGTGTTCTGTGAAATCGTCTCACAGAGTTACAGCTTTCCCCTCAAGAAGCCTTTCGCTAAGACAGTTCTTGTGGAATTGGCAAAGTGATATTTGGAAGCCCAGAGAGGGCTATGGTGAAAAAGGAAATATCCTCAGATGAAATCTGGAAAGAAGCTTTCTGAGAAACTGCTGAGTGTTCTGTTAATTCATCTCACAGAGTTACATCTGTATTTCGTGGATCTCTTTGCTAGCCTTATTTCTGTGGAATCTGAGAACAGATATTTCGGATCCCATTGAAGACTAGAGGGCCAAAGGAAATATCCTCCGATAACAAAGATATAGAAGTTTTCCGAGAAACTTCTTTGTGTTCTGTGAAATCATCTCACAGAGTTACAGCTTTCCCCTCAAGAAGCCTTTCGCTAAGACAGTTCTTGTGGAATTGGCAAAGTGATATTTGGAAGCCCATAGAGGGCTATGGTGAAAAAGGAAATATCCTCAGATGAAATCTGGAAAGAAGCTTTCTGAGAAACTTCTCTGTGATGTGTGACTTCCACTCACAGAGTTACATCTGTATTTCGTGGATCTCTTTCTAGCCGTATTTCTGAGGAATCTGAGAACAGATATTTCGGATCCCATTGAAGACTATAGGGCCAAAGGAAATATCCTCCGATAACAAAGAGAAAGAAGCTTTCTGAGAAACTTCTTTGTGTTCTGTGAAATCATCTCACAGAGTTACAGCTTTCCCCTCAAGAAGCCTTTCGCTGAGACAGTTCTTGTGGAATTGGCAAAGTGATATTTGGAAGCCCATAGAGGGCTATGGTGAAAAAGGAAATACCCTCAGATGAAATCTGGAAAGAAGCTTTCTGAAAAAATGCTGAGTGTTCTGTTAATTCATCTCACAGAGTTACATCTGTAGTTTGTGGATCTCTTTGCTAGCCTTATTTCTGTGGAATCTGAGAACAGATATTTCGGATCCCATTGAAGACTATAGGGCCAAAGGAAATATCCTCCGATAACAAAGAGAAAGAAGCTTTCTGAGAAACTTCTTTGTGTTCTGTGAAATCATCTCACAGAGTTACAGCTTTCCCCTCAAGAAGCCTTTCGCTAAGACAGTTCTTGTGGAATTGGCAAAGTGATATTTGGAAGCCCATAGAGGGCTATGGTGAAAAAGGAATTATCCTCAGATGATATCTGGAAAGAAGCTTTCTGAGAAACTGCTTAGTGTTCTGTTAATTCATCTCACAGAGTTAGATCTGTATTTCGTGGATCTCTTTGCTAGCCTTATTTCTGTGGAATCTGAGAACAGATATTTCGGATCCCATTGAAGACAATAGGGCCAAAGGAAATATCCTCCGATAACAAAGAGAAAGAAGCTTTCTGAGAAACTTCTTTGTGTTCTGTGAAATCATCTCACAGAATTACAGGTTTCCCCTCAAGAAGCCTTTCGCTAAGACAGTTCTTGTGGAATTGGCAAAGTGATATTTGGAAGCCCATAGAGGGCTATGGTGAAAAAGGAAATATCCTCAGATGAAATCTGGAAAGAAGCTTTCTGAGAAACTGCTTAGTGTTCTGTTAATTCATCTCACAGAGTTACATCTGTATTTCGTGGATCTCTTTGCTAGCCTTATTTCTGTGGAATCTGAGAACAGATATTTCGGATCCCATTGAAGACTATAGGGCCAAAGGAAATATCCTCCGATAACAAAGAGAAAGAAGCTTTCTGAGAAACTTCTTTGTGTTCTGTGAAATCATCTCACAGAGTTACAGCTTTCCCCTCAAGAAACCTTTCGCTAAGACAGTTCTTGTGGAATAGGCAAAGTGATATTTGGAAGCCCTTAGAGGGCTATGGTGAAAAAGGAAATATCCTCAGATGAAATCTGGAAAGAAGCTTTCTGAGAAACTGCTTAGTGTTCTGTTAATTCATCTCAAAGAGTTACATCCGTATTTCGTGGATCTCTTTGCTAGCCTTATTTCTGTGGAATCTGAGAACAGATATTTCGGATCCCATTGAAGACTATAGGGCCAAAGGGAATATCCTCCGATAACAAAGAGAAAGAAGCTTTCTGAGAAACTTCTTTGTTTTCTCTGAAATCATCTCACAGAGTTACAGCTTTCCCCTCAAGAAGCCTTTCGCTAAGACAGTTCTTGTGGAATTGGCAAAGTGATATTTGGAAGCCCTTAGAGGGCTACGGTGAAAAAGGAAATATCCTCAGATGAAATCTGGAAAGAAGCTTTCTGAGAAACTTCTCTGTGATGTGTGACTTCCACTCACAGAGTTACATCTGTATTTCGTGGATCTCTTTCTAGCCTTATTTCTGTGGAATCTGAGAACAGATATTTCTAACCCCTTTGAAGACTATACGGCCAAAGGAAATATCCTCGGATAACAAAGAGAAAGAAGCTTTCTGAGAAACTTCTTTGTGTTCTGTGAAATCATCTCACGGAGTTACAGCTTTCCCCTGAAGAAGCCTTTCACTGAGACAGTTCTTGTGGAATTGGCAAAGTGATATTTGGAAGCCCATAGAGGGCTATGGTGAAAAAGGAAATATCCTCAGATGAAATCTGGAAAGAAGCTTTCTGAGAAACTGCTTAGTGTTCTGTTAATTCATCTCACAGAGTTACATCTGTATTTCGTGGATCTCTTTGCTAGCCTTATTTCTGTGGAATCTGAGAACAGATATTTCGGATCCCATTGAAGACAATAGGGCCAAAGGAAATATCCTCCGATAACAAAGAGAAAGAAGCTTTCTGAGAAACTTCTTTGTGTTCTGTGAAATCATCTCACAGAGTTACAGCTTTCCCCTCAAGAAGCCTTTCGCTAAGACAGTTCTTGTGGAATTGGCAAAGTAGTATTTGGAAGCCCATAGAGGGCTATGGTGAAAAAGGAAATATCCTCAGATGAAATCTGGAAAGAAGCTTTCTGAGAAACTGCTTAGTGTTCTGTTAATTCATCTCACAGAGTTACATCTGTATTTCGTGGATCTCTTTGCTAGCCTTATTTCTGTGGAATCTGAGAACAGATATTTCGGATCCCTTTGAATACTATAGGGCCAAAGGAAATATCCTCTGATAACAAAGAGAAAGAAGCTTTCTGAGAAACTTCTTTGTGTTCTGTGAAATCATCTCACAGAGTTACAGCTTTCCCCTCAAGAAGCCTTTCGCTAAGACAGTTCTTGTGGAATTGGCAAAGTGATATTTGGAAGCCCATAGAGGGCTATGGTGAAAAAGGAAATATCCTCAGATGAAATCTGGAAAGAAGCTTTCTGAGAAACTTCTCTGTGATGTGTGACTTCCACTCACAGAGTTACATCTGTATTTCGTGGATCTCTTTCTAGCCTTATTTCTGTGGAATCTGAGAACAGATATTTCGGATCCCTTTGAAGACTATAGGGCCAAAGGAAATATCCTCCGATAACAAAGAGAAAGAAGCTTTCTGAGAAACTTCTTTGTGTTCTGTGAAATCATATCACAGAGTTACAGCTTTCCCCTCAAGAAGCCTTTCGCTGAGACAGTTCTTGTGGAATTGGCATAGTGATATTTGGAAGCCCATAGAGGGCTATGGTGAAAAAGGAAATATCCTCAGATGAAATCTGGAAAGAAGCTTTCTGAGAAACTGCTTAGTGTTCTGTTAATTCATCTCACAGAGTTACATCTGTATGTTGTGGATCTGTTTGCTAGCCTTATTTCTGTGGAATCTGAGAACAGATATTTCGGATCCCATTGAAGACAATAGGGCCAAAGGAAATATCCTCCGATAACAAAGAGAAAGAAGCTTTCTGAGAAACTTCTTTGTGTTCTGTGAAATCATCTCACAGAGTTACAGCTTTCCCCTCAAGAACCCTTTGGTTAAGACAGTTCTTGTGCAATTGGCAAAGTGATATTTGGAAGCCCATACAGGGCTAGGTGAAAAAGGAAATATCCTCATCTGAAATCTGGAAAGAAGCTTTCTGAGAAACTGCTTAGTGTTCTGTTAATTCATCTCGCAGAGTTACATCTGTATTTCGTGGATCTCTTTGCTAGCCTTATTTCTGTGAAATCTGAGAACAGATATTTCGGATCCCATTGAAGACTATAGGGCCAAAGGAAATATCCTCCGATAACAAAGAGAAAGAAGCTTTCTGAGAAACTTCTTTGTGTTCTGTGAAATCATCTCACAGAGTTACAGCTTTCCCCTCAAGAAGCCTTTCGCTAAGACAGTTCTTGTGGAATTGGCAAAGTGATATTTGGAAGCCCATAGAGGGCTATGGGGAAAAGGGAAATATCCTCAGATGAAATCTGGAAAGAAGCTTTCTGAGAAACTGCTTAGTGTTCTGTTAATTCATCTCACAGAGTTACATCTGTATTTCGTGGATCTCTTTGCTAGCCTTATTTCTGTGGAATCTGAGAACAGATATTTCGGATCCCATTGAAGACTATAGGGCCAAAGGAAATATCCTCCGATAACAAAGAGAAAGAAGTTTTCCGAGAAACTTCTTTGTGTTCTGTGAAATCATCTCACAGAGTTACAGCTTTCCCCTCAAGAAGCCTTTCGCTAAGACAGTTCTTGTGGAATTGGCAAAGTGATATTTGGAAGCCCATAGAGGGCTATGGTGAAAAAGGAAATATCCTCAGATGAAATCTGGAAAGAAGCTTTCTGAGAAACTTCTCTGTGTTGTGTGACTTCCACTCACAGAGTTACATCTGTATTTCGTGGATCTCTTTCTAGCCGTATTTCTGAGGAATCTGAGAACAGATATTTCGGATCCCTTTGAAGACTATACAGCCAAAGGAAATATCCTCCGATAACAAAGAGAAAGAAGCTTTCTGAGAAACTTCTTTGTGTTCTGTGAAATCATCTCACAGAGTTACAGCTTTCCCCTCAAGAAGCCTTTCGCTGAGACAGTTCTTGTGGATTTGGCAAAGTGATATTTGGAAGCCCATAGAGGGCTATGGTGAAAAAGGAAATATCCTCAGATGAAATCTGGAAAGAAACTTTCTGAGAAACTGCTTAGTGTTCTGTTAATTCATCTCGCAGAGTTACATCCGTATTTCGTGGATCTCTTTGCTAGCCTTATTTCTGTGGAATCTGAGAACAGATATTTCGGATCCCTTTGAAGACTCTAGGGCCAAAGGAAATATCCTCCGATAACAAAGAGAAAGAAGCTTTCTGAGAAACTTCTTTGTGTTCTGTGAAATCATCTCACAGAGTTACAGCTTTCCCCTCAAGAAGCCTTTCGCTGAGACAGTTCTTGTGGAGTTGGCAAAGTGATATGTGGAAGCCCATAGAGGGCTATGGTGAAAAAGGAAATATCCTCAGATGAAATCTGGAAAGAAGCTTTCTGAGAAACTGCTTAGTGTTCTGTTAATTCATCTCGCAGAGTTACATCCGTATTTCGTGGATCTCTTTGCTAGCCTTATTTCTGTGGAATCTGAGAACAGATATTTCGGATCTCTTTGAAGACTATAGGGCCAAAGGAAATATCCTCCGATAACAAAGAGAAAGAAGCTTTCTGAGAAACTTCTTTGTGTTCTGTGAAATCATCTCACAGAGTTACAGCTTTCCCCTCAAGAAGCCTTTCGCTAAGACAGTTCTTGTGGAATTGGCAAAGTGATATTTGGAAGCCCATAGAGGGCTATGGTGAAAAAGGAAATATCCTCAGATGAAATCTGGAAAGAAGCTTTCTGAGAAACTTCTCTGTGATGTGTGACTTCCACTCACAGAGTTACATCTGTATTTCTTGGATCTCTTTCTAGCCGTATTTCTGAGGAATCTGAGAACAGATATTTCGGATCCCTTTGAAGACTATACAGCCAATGGAAATATCCTCCGATAACAAAGAGAAAGAAGCTTTCTGAGAAACTTCTTTGTGTTCTGTGAAATCATCTCACAGAGTTACAGCTTTCCCCTCAAGAAGCCTTTCGCTACGACAGTTCTTGTGGAATTGGCAAAGTGATATTTGGAAGCCCATAGAGGGCTATGGTGAAAAAGGAAATATCCTCAGATGAAATCTGGAAAGAAGCTTTCTGAGAAACTACTGAGTGTTCTGTTAATTCATCTCACAGAGTTACATCTGTATTTTGTGGATCTCTTTGCTATCCTTATTTCTGTGGAATCTGAGAACAGATATTTCGGATCCCATTGAAGACTATAGGGCCAAAGGAAATAACCTCCGATAACAAAGAGAAAGAAGCTTTCTGAGAAACTTCTTTGTGTTCTGTGAAATCGTCTCACAGAGTTACAGCTTTCCCCTCAAGAAGCCTTTCGCTAAGACAGTTCTTGTGGAATTGGCAAAGTGATATTTGGAAGCCCATAGAGGGCTATGGTGAAAAAGCAAATATCCTCAGATGAAATCTGGAAAGAAGCTTTCTGAGAAACTGCTTAGTGTTCTGTTAATTCATCTCACAGAGTTACATCTGTATTTCGTGGATCTCTTTGCTAGCCTTATTTCTGTGGAATCTGAGAACAGATATTTCGGATCCAATTGAAGACTATAGGGCCAAAGGAAATATCCTCCGATAACAAAGAGAATGAAGGTTTCTGAGAAACTTCCTTGTGTTCTGTGAAATCATCTCACAGAGTTACAGCTTTCCCCTCAAGAAGCCTTTCGCTAAGACAATTCTTGTGCAATTGGCAAAGTGATATTTGGAAGCCCATACAGGGCTAGGTGAAAAAGGAAATATCCTCATCTGAAATCTGGAAAGAAGCTTTCTGAGAAACTGCTTAGTGTTCTGTTAATTCATCTCGCAGAGTTACATCCGTATTTCGTGAATCTCTTTGCTAGCCTTATTTCTGTGGAATCTGAGAACAGATATTTCGGATCCCTTTGAAGACTCTAGGGCCAAAGGAAATATCCTCCGATAACAAAGAGAAAGAAGCTTTCTGAGAAACTTCTTTGTGTTCTGTGAAATCATCTCACAGAGCTACAGCTTTCCCCTCAAGAAGCCTTTCGCTGAGACAGTTCTTGTGGAATTGGCAAAGTGATATTTGGAAGCCCATAGAGGGCTATGGTGAAAAAGGAAATATCCTCAGATGAAATCTGGAAAGAAGCTTTCTGAGAAACTTCTTAGTGTTCTGTTAATTCATCTCGCAGAGTTACATCCGTATTTCGTGGATCTCTTTGCTAGCCTTATTTCTGTGGAATCTGAGAACAGATATTTCGGATCCCTTTGAAGACTATAGGGCCAAAGGAAATATCCTCCGATAACAAAGAGAAAGAAGCTTTCTGAGAAACTTCTTTGTGTTCTGTGAAATCATCTCACAGAGTTACAGCTTTCCCCTCAAGAAGCCTTTCGCTAAGTCAGTTCTTGTGGAATTGGCAAAGTGATATTTGGAAGCCCATTGAGGGCTATGGTGAAAAAGGAAATATCCTCAGATGATATCTGGAAAGAAGCTTTCTGAGAAACTGCTTAGTGTTCTGTTAATTCATCTCACAGAGTTACATCTGTATTTCGTGGATCTCTTTGCTTGCCTTATTTCTGTGGAATCTGAGAACAGATATTTCGGATCCCATTGAAGACAATAGGGCCAAAGGAAATATCCTCCGATAACAAAGAGAAAGAAGCTTTCTGAGAAACTTCTTTGTGTTCTGTGAAATCATCTCACAGAGTTACAGCTTTCCCCTCAAGAAGCCTTTCGCTAAGACAGTTCTTGTGGAATTGGCAAAGTGATATTTGGAAGCCCATAGAGGGCTAGGGTGAAAAAGCAAATAGCCTCAGATGAAATCTGGAAAGAAGCTTTCTGAGAAACTGCTGAGTGTTCTGTTAATTCATCTCACAGAGTTACATCTGTATTTCGTGGATCTCTTTGCTAGCCTTATTTCTGTGGAATCTGAGAACAGATATTTCGGATCCCATTGAAGACTAGAGGGCCAAAGGAAATATCCTCCGATAACAAAGAGAAAGAAGTTTTCCGAGAAACTTCTTTGTGTTCTGTGAAATCATCTCACAGAGTTACAGCTATCCCCTCAAGAAGCCTTTCGCTAAGACAGTTCTTGTGGAATTGGCAAAGTGATATTTGGAAGCCCATAGAGGGCTATGGTGAAAAAGGAAATATCCTCAGATGAAATCTGGAAAGAAGCTTTCTAAGAAACTTCTCTGTGATGTGTGACTTCCACTCACAGAGTTACATCTGTATTTCGTGGATCTCTTTCTAGCCGTATTTCTGAGGAATCTGAGAACAGATATTTCGGATCCCATTGAAGACTATAGGGCCAAAGGAAATATCCTCCGATAACAAAGAGAAAGAAGCTTTCTGAGAAACTTCTTTGTGTTCTGTGAAATCATCTCACAGAGTTACAGCTTTCCCCTCAAGAAGCCTTTCGCTGAGACAGTTCTTGTGGAATCGGCAAAGTGATATTTGGAAGCCCATAGAGGGCTATGGTGAAAAAGGAAATACCCTCAGATGAAATCTGGAAAGAAGCTTTCTGAGAATATGCTGAGTGTTCTGTTAATTCATCTCACAGAGTTACATCTGTAGTTTGTGGATCTCTTTGCTAGCCTTATTTCTGTGGAATCTGAGAACAGATATTTCGGATCCCATTGAAGACTATAGGGCCAAAGGAAATATCCTCCGATAACAAAGAGAAAGAAGCTTTCTGAGAAACTTCTTTGTGTTCTGTGAAATCATCTCACAGAGTTACAGCTTTCCCCTCAAGAAGCCTTTCGCTAAGACAGTTCTTGTGGAATTGGCAAAGTGATATTTGGAAGCCCATAGAGGGTTATGGTGAAAAAGGAAATATCCTCAGATGATATCTGGAAAGAAGCTTTCTGAGAAACTGCTTAGTGTTCTGTTAATTCATCTCACAGAGTTAGATCTGTATTTCGTGGATCTCTTTGCTAGCCTTATTTCTGTGGAATCTGAGAACAGATATTTCGGATCCCATTGAAGACAATAGGGCCAAAGGAAATATCCTCCGATAACAAAGAGAAAGAAGCTTTCTGAGAAACTTCTTTGTGTTCTGTGAAATCATCTCACAGAGTTACAGCTTTCCCCTCAAGAAGCCTTTCGCTAAGACAGTTCTTGTGGAATTGGCAAAGTGATATTTGGAAGCCCATAGAGGGCTATGGTGAAAAAGGAAATATCCTCAGATGAAATCTGGAAAGAAGCTTTCTGAGAAACTGCTTAGTGTTCTGTTAATTCATCTCACAGAGTTACATCTGTATTTCGTGGATCTCTTTGCTAGCCTTATTTCTGTGGAATCTGAGAACAGATATTTCGGATCCCATTGAAGACTATAGGGCCAAAGGAAATATCCTCCGATAACAAAGAGAAAGAAGCTTTCTGAGAAACTTCTTTGTGTTCTGTGAAATCATCTCACAGAGTTACAGCTTTCCCCTCAAGAAGCCTTTCGCTAAGACAGTTCTTGTGGAATTGGCAAAGTGATATTTGGAAGCCCTTAGAGGGCTATGGTGAAAAAGGAAATATCCTCAGATGAAATCTGGAAAGAAGCTTTCTGAGAAACTGCTTAGTGTTCTGTTAATTCATCTCAAGGAGTTACATCCGTATTTCGTGGATCTCTTTGCTAGCCTTATTTCTGTGGAATCTGAGAACAGATATTTCGGATCCCATTTAAGACTATAGGGCCAAAGGAAATATCCTCCGATAACAAAGAGAAAGAAGCTTTCTGAGAAACTTCTTTGTTTTCTCTGAAATCATCTCACAGAGTTACAGCTTTCCCCTCAAGAAGCCTTTCGCTAAGACAGTTCTTGTGGAATTGGCAAAGTGATATTTGGAAGCCCTTAGAGGGCTATGGTGAAAAAGGAAATATCCTCAGATGAAATCTGGAAAGAAGCTTTCTGAGAAACTTCTCTGTGATGTGTGACTTCCACTCACAGAGTTACATCTGTATTTCGTGGATCTCTTTCTAGCCTTATTTCTGTGGAATCTGAGAACAGATATTTCGGACCCCTTTGAAGACTATACGGCCAAAGGAAATATCCTCCGATAACAAAGAGAAAGAAGCTTTCTGAGAAACTTCTTTGTGTTCTGTGAAATCATCTCACAGAGTTACAGCTTTCCCCTCAAGAAGCCTTTCGCTAAGACAGTTCTTGTGGAATTGGCAAAGTGATATTTGGAAGCCCATAGAGGGCTATGGTGAAAAAGGAAATATCCTCAGATGAAATCTGGAAAGAAGCTTTCTGAGAAACTGCTGAGTGTTCTGTTAATTCATCTCACAGAGTTACATCTGTATTTCGTGGATCTCTTTGCTAGCCTTATTTCTGTGGAATCTGAGAACAGATATTTCGGATCCCATTGAAGACTAGAGGGCCAAAGGAAATATCCTCCGATAACAAAGAGAAAGAAGTTTTCCGAGAAACTTCTTTGTGTTCTGTGAAATCATCTCACAGAGTTACAGCTTTCCCCTCAAGAAGCCTTTCGCTAAGACAGTTCTTGTGGAATTGGCAAAGTGATATTTGGAAGCCCATAGAGGGCTATGGTGAAAAAGGAAATATCCTCAGATGAAATCTGGAAAGAAGCTTTCTGAGAAACTTCTCTGTGATGTGTGACTTCCACTCACAGAGTTACATCTGTGTTTCGTGGATCTCTTTCTAGCCGTATTTCTGAGGAATCTGAGAACAGATATTTCGGATCCCTTTGAAGACTATAAAGCCAAAGGAAATATCCTCCGATAACAAAGAGAAAGAAGCTTTCTGAGAAACTTCTTTGTGTTCTGTGAAATCATCTCACAGAGTTACAGCTTTCCCCTCAAGAAGCCTTTCGCTGAGACAGTTCTTGTGGAATTGGCAAAGTGATATTTGGAAGCCCATAGAGGGCTATGGTGAAAAAGGAAATATCCTCAGATGAAATCTGGAAAGACGCTTTCTGAGAAAATGCTCAGTGTTCTGTTAATTCATCTCACAGAGTTACATCTGTAATTTGTGGATCTCTTTGCTAGCCTTATTTCTGTGGAATCTGAGAACAGATATTTCGGATCCCTTTGAAGACTATAGGGCCAAAGGAAATATCCTCCGATAACAAAGAGAAAGAAGCTTTCTGAGAAACTTCTTTGTGTTCTGTGAAATCATCTCACAGAGTTACAGCTTTCCCCTCAAGAAGTCTTTCGCTAAGACAGTTCTTGTGGCATTGGCAAAGTGATATTTGGAAGCCCATAGAGGGCTATGGTGAAAAAGGAAATATCCTCAGATGATATCTGGAAAGAAGCTTTCTGAGAAACTGCTTAGTGTTCTGTTAATTCATCTCACAGAGTTACATCTGTATTTCGTGGATCTCTTTGCTAGCCTTATTTCTGTGGAATCTGAGAACAGATATTTCGTATCCCTTTGAAGACAATAGGGCCAAAGGAAATATCCTCCGATAACAAAGAGAAAGAAGCTTTCTGAGAAACTTCTTTGTGTTCTGTGAAATCATCTCACAGAGTTACAGCTTTCCCCTCAAGAAGCCTTTCGCTAAGACAGTTCTTGTGGAATTGGCAAAGTGATATTTGGAAGCCCATAGAGGGCTATGGTGAAAAAGGAAATATCCTCAGATGAAATCTGGAAAGAAGCTTTCTGAGAAACTGCTTAGTGTTCTGTTAATTCATCTCACAGAGTTACATCTGTATTTCGTGGATCTCTTTGCTAGCCTTATTTCTGTGGAATCTGAGAACAGATATTTCGGATCCCATTGAAGACTATAGGGCCAAAGGATATATCCTCCGATAACAAAGAGGAAGAAGCTTTCTGAGAAACTTCTTTGTGTTCTGTGAAATCATCTCATAGAGTTACAGCTTTCCCCTCAAGAAGCCTTTCGCTAAGACAGTTCTTGTGGAATTGGCAAAGTGATATTTGGAAGCCCATAGAGGGCTATGGTGAAAAAGGAAATATCCTCAGATGAAATCTGGAAAGAAGCTTTCTGAGAAACTGCTTAGTGTTCTGTTAATTCATCTCAAAGAGTTACATCCGTATTTCGTGGATCTCTTTGCTAGCCTTATTTCTGTGGAATCTGAGAACAGATATTTCGGATCCCATTGAAGACTATAGGGCCAAAGGAAATATCCTCCGATAACAAAGAGAAAGAAGCTTACTGAGAAGCTTCTTTGTTTTCTCTGAAATCATCTCACAGAGTTACAGCTTTCCCCTCAAGAAGCCTTTCGCTAAGACAGTTCTTGTGGAATTGGCAAAGTGATATTTGGAAGCCATTAGAGGGCTATGGTGAAAAAGGAAATATCCTCAGATGAAATCTGGAAAGAAGCTTTCTGAGAAACTTCTCTGTGATGTGTGACTTCCACTCACAGAGTTACATCTGTATTTCGTGGATCTCTTTCTAGCCTTATTTCTGTGGAATCTGAGAACAGATATTTCGGACCCCTTTGAAGACTGTACGGCCAAAGGAAATATCCTCCGATAACAAAGAGAAAGAAGCTTTCTGAGAAACTTCTTTGTGTTCTGTGAAATCATCTCACAGAGTTACAGCTTTCCCCTCAAGAAGCCTTTCACTGAGACAGTTCTTGTGGAATTGGCAAAGTGATATTTGGAAGCCCATACAGGGCTATGGTGAAAAAGGAAATATCCTCAGATGAAATCTGGAAAGAAGTTTTCTGAGAAACTGCTGAGTGTTCTGTTAATTCATCTCACAGAGTTACATCTGTAATTTGTGGATCTCTTTGCTAGCCTTATTTCTGTGGAATCTGAGAACAGATATTTCGGATCCCATTGAAGATTATAGGGCCAAAGGAAATATCCTCCGATAACAAAGAGAAAGAAGCTTTCTGAGAAACTTCTTTGTGTTCTGTGAAATCATCTCACAGAGTTACAGCTTTCCCCTCTAGAAGCCTTTCACTAAGACAGTTCTTGTGGAATTGGCAAAGTGATATTTGGAAGCCCATAGAGGGCTATGGTGAAAAAGGAAATATCCTCAGATGATATCTGGAAAGAAGCTTTCTGAGAAACTGCTTAGTGTTCTGTTTATTCATCTCACAGAGATACATCTGTATTTCGTGGATCTCTTTGCTAGCCTTATTTCTGTGGAATCTGAGAACAGATATTTCGGATCCCATTGAAGACTATAGGGCCAAAGGAAATATCCTCCGATA
Source organism: Macaca nemestrina (assembly GCF_043159975.1). NCBI lineage: Eukaryota > Metazoa > Chordata > Mammalia > Primates > Cercopithecidae > Macaca > Macaca nemestrina. Next base: position 30,474,936 of record NC_092144.1, read on the forward strand.
ACAAAGAGAAAGAAGCTTTCTGAGAAACTTCTTTGTGTTCTGTGAAATCATCTCACAGAGTTACAGCTTTCCCTCAAGAAGCCTTTCGCTAAGACAGTTCTTGTGGAATTGGCAAAGTGATATTTGGAAGCCCATAGAGGGCTATGGTGAAAAAGGAAATAACCTCAGATGAAATCTGGAAAGAAGCTTTCTGAGAAACTGCTTAGTGTTCTGTTAATTCATCTCGCAGAGTTACATCCGTATTTCGTGGATCTCTTTGCTAGCCTTATTTCTGTGGAATCTGAGAACTGATATTTCGGATCCCTTTGAAGACTATAGGGCCAAAGGAAATATCCTCCGATAACAAAGAGAAAGAAGCTTTCTGAGAAACTTCTTTGTGTTCTCTGAAATCATCTCACAGAGTTACAGCTTTCCCCTCAAGAAGCCTTTCGCTAAGACAGTTCTTGTGGAATTGGCAAAGTGATATTTGGAAGCCCATAGAGGGCTATGGTGAAAAAGGAAATATCCTCAGATGAAATCTGGAAAGAAGCTTTCTGAGAAACTTCTCTGTGATGTGTGACTTCCACTCACAGAGTTACATCTGTATTTCTTGGATCTCTTTCTAGCCTTATTTCTGTGGAATCTGAGAACAGATATTTCGGATCCCTTTGAAGACTATACGGCCAAAGGAAATATCCTCCGATAACAAAGAGAAAGAAGCTTTCTGAGAAACTTCTTTGTGTTCTGTGAAATCATCTCACAGAGTTACAGCTTTCCCCTCAAGAAGCCTTTCGCTAAGACAGTTCTTGTGGAATTGGCAAAGTGATATTTGGAAGCCCATAGAGGGCTATGGTGAAAAAGGAAATATCCTCAGATGAAATCTGGAAAGAAGCTTTCTGAGAAACTTCTCTGTGATGTGTGACTTCCACTCACAGAGTTACATCTGTATTTCGTGGATCTCTTTCTAGCCTTATTTCTGTGGAATCTGAGAACAGATATTTCGGATCCCTTTGAAGACTATACGGCCAAAGGAAATATCCTCCGATAACAAAGAGAAAGAAGCTTTCTGAGAAACTTCTTTGTGTTCTGTGAAATCATATCACAGAGTTACAGCTTTCCCCTCAAGAAGCCTTTCGCTGAGACAGTTCTTGTGGAATTGGCATAGTGATATTTCGAAGCCCATAGAGGGCTATGGTGAAAAAGGAAATATCCTCAGATGAAATCTGGAAAGAAGCTTTCTGAGAAACTGCTTAGTGTTCTGTTAATTCATCTCACAGAATTACATCTGTATTTTGTGGATCTCTTTGCTAGCCTTATTTCTGTGAAATCTGAGAACAGATATTTCGGATCCCATTGAAGACTATAGGGCCAAAGGAAATATCCTCCGATAACAAAGAGAAAGAAGCTTTCTGAGAAACGTCTTTCTGTTCTGTGAAATCATCTCACAGAGTTATAGCTTTCCCGTCAAAAAGCCTTTCGCTAAGACAGTTCTTGTTGAATTGGCAAAGTGATATTTGGAAGCCCATAGAGGGCTATGGTGAAAAAGGAAATATCCTCAGATGAAATCTGGAAAGAAGCTTTCTGAGAAACTGCTGAGTGTTCTGTTAATTCATCTCACAGAGTTACATCTGTATTTCGTGGATCTCTTTGCTAGCCTTATTTCTGTGGAATCTGAGAACAGATATTTCGGATCCCATTGAAGACTATAGGGCCAAAGGAAATATCCTCCGATAACAAAGAGAAAGAAGTTTTCCGAGAAACTTCTTTGTGTTCTGTGAAATCATCTCACAGAGTTACAGCTTTCCCCTCAAGAAGCCTTTCGCTAAGACAGTTCTTGTGGAATTGGCAAAGTGATATTTGGAAGCCCATAGAGGGCTATGGTGAAAAAGGAAATATCCTCAGATGAAATCTGGAAAGAAGCTTTCTGAGAAACTTCTCTGTGATGTGTGACTTCCACTCACAGAGTTACATCTGTATTTCGTGGATCTCTTTCTAGCCGTATTTCTGAGGAATCTGAGAACAGATATTTCGGATCCCTTTGAAGACTATAAAGCCAAAGGAAATATCCTCCGATAACAAAGAGAAAGAAGCTTTCTGAGAAACTTCTTTGTGTTCTGTGAAATCATCTCACAGAGTTACAGCTTTCCCCTCAAGAAGCCTTTCGCTGAGACAGTTCTTGTGGAATTGGCAAAGTGATATTTGGAAGCCCATAGAGGGCTATGGTGAAAAAGGAAATATCCTCAGATGAAATCTGGAAAGACGCTTTCTGAGAAAATGCTCAGTGTTCTGTTAATTCATCTCACAGAGTTACATCTGCAATTTGTGGATCTCTTTTCTAGCCTTATTTCTGTGGAATCTGAGAACAGATATTTCGGATCCCTTTGAAGACTATAGGGCCAAAGGAAATATCCTCCGATAACAAAGAGAAAGAAGCTTTCTGAGAAACTTCTTTGTGTTCTGTGAAATCATCTCACAGAGTTACAGCTTTCCCCTCAAGAAGCCTTTCGCTAAGACAGTTCTTGTGGAATTGGCAAAGTGATATTTGGAAGCCCATAGAGGGCTATGGTGAAAAAGGAAATATCCTCAGATGATATCTGGAAAGAAGCTTTCTGAGAAACTGCTTAGTGTTCTGTTAATTCATCTCACAGAGTTACATCTGTATTTCGTGGATCTCTTTGCTAGCCTTATTTCTGTGGAATCTGAGAACAGATATTTCGTATCCCTTTGAAGACAATAGGGCCAAAGGAAATATCCTCCGATAACAAAGAGAAAGAAGCTTTCTGAGAAACTTCTTTGTGTTCTGTGAAATCATCTCACAGAGTTACAGCTTTCCCCTCAAGAAGCCTTTCGCTAAGACAGTTCTTGTGGAATTGGCAAAGTGATATTTGGAAGCCCATAGAGGGCTATGGTGAAAAAGGAAATATCCTCAGATGAAATCTGGAAAGAAGCTTTCTGAGAAACTGCTTAGTGTTCTGTTAATTCATCTCACAGAGTTACATCTGTATTTCGTGGATCTCTTTGCTAGCCTTATTTCTGTGGAATCTGAGAACAGATATTTCGGATCCCATTGAAGACTATAGGGCCAAAGGATATATCCTCCGATAACAAAGAGGAAGAAGCTTTCTGAGAAACTTCTTTGTGTTCTGTGAAATCATCTCATAGAGGTACAGCTTTCCCCTCAAGAAGCCTTTCGCTAAGACAGTTCTTCTGGAATTGGCAAAGTGATATTTGGAAGCCCATAGAGGGCTATGGTGAAAAAGGAAATATCCTCAGATGAAATCTGGAAAGAAGCTTTCTGAGAAACTGCTTAGTGTTCTGTTAATTCATCTCAAAGAGTTACATCCGTATTTCGTGGATCTCTTTGCTAGCCTTATTTCTGTGGAATCTGAGAACAGATATTTCGGATCCCATTGAAGACTATAGGGCCAAAGGAAATATCCTCCGATAACAAAGAGAAAGAAGCTTACTGAGAAACTTCTTTGTGTTCTGTGAAATCATCTCACAGAGTTACAGCTTTCCCCTCAAGAAGCCTTTCGCTAAGACAGTTCTTGTGGAATTGGCAAAGTGATATTTGGAAGCCCATAGAGGGCTATGGTGAAAAAGGAAATATCCTCAGATGAAATCTGGAAAGAAGCTTTCTGAGAAACTTCTCTGTGATGTGTGACTTCCACTCACAGAGTTACATCTGTATTTCGTGGATCTCTTTCTAGCCTTATTTCTGTGGAATCTGAGAACAGATATTTCGGATCCCTTTGAAGACTATACGGCCAAAGGAAATATCCTCCGATAACAAAGAGAAAGAAGCTTTCTGAGAAACTTCTTTGTGTTCTGTGAAATCATCTCACAGAGTTACAGCTTTCCCCTCAAGAAGCCTTTCGCTGAGACAGTTCTTGTGGAATTGGCAAAGTGATATTTGGAAGCCCATAGAGGGCTATGGTGAAAAAGGAAATATCCTCAGATGAAATCTGGAAAGAAGCTTTCTGAGAAACTGCTTAGTGTTCTGTTAATTCATCTCACAGAGTTACATCTGTGTTTCTTGGATCTCTTTGCTAGCCTTATTTTTGTGGAATCTGAGAACAGATATTTCGGATCCAATTGAAGACTATAGGGCCAAAGGAAATATCCTCCGAAAACAAAGAGAAAGAAGCTTTCTGAGAAACTTCTTTGTGTTCTGTGAAATCATCTCACAGAGTTACAGCTTTCCCCTCAAGAAGCCTTTCGCTAAGACAGTTCTTGTGGAATTGGCAAAGTGATATTTGGAAGCCCATAGAGGGCAATGGTGAAAAAGGAAATATCCTCAGATGAAATCTGGAAAGCTTTCTGAGAAACTGCTTAGTGTTCTGTTAATTCATCTCACAGAGTTACATCCGTATTTCGTGGATCTCTTTGCTAGCCTTATTTCTGTGGAATCTGAGAACAGATATTTCGGATCCCATTGAAGACTATAGGGCCAAAGGAAATATCCTCCGATAACAAAGAGAAAGAAGCTTTCTGAGAAACTTCTTTGTGTTCTCTGAAATCATCTCACAGAGTTACAGCTTTCCCCTCAAGAAGCCTTTCGCTAAGACAGTTCTTGTGGAATTGGCAAAGTGATATTTGGAAGCCCATAGAGGGCTATGGTGAAAAAGGAAATATCCTCAGATGAAATCTGGAAAGAAGCTTTCTGAGAAACTGCTTAGTGTTCTGTTAATTCATCTCACAGAATTACATCTGTATTTTGTGGATCTCTTTGCTAGCCTTATTTCTGTGAAATCTGAGAACAGATAGTTCGGATCCCTTTGAAGACTATAGGGCCAAAGGAAATATCCTCCGATAACAAAGAGAAAGAAGCTTTCTGAGAAACGTCTTTGTGTTCTGTGAAATCATCTCACAGAGTTACAGCTTTCCCCTCAAGAAGCCTTTCGCTAAGACAGTTCTTGTGGAATTGGCAAAGTGATATTTGGAAGCCCATAGAGGGCTATGGTGAAAAAGGAAATATCCTCAGATGAAATCTGGAAAGAAGCTTTCTGAGAAACTGCTTAGTGTTCTGTTAATTCATCTCACAGAGTTACATCTGTATTTCGTGGATCTCTTTGCTAGCCTTATTTCTGTGGAATCTGAGAACAGATATTTCGGATCCCTTTGAAGACTATAGGGCCAAAGGAAATATCCTCCGATAACAAAGAGAAAGAAGCTTTCTGAGAACCTTCTTTGTGTTCTGTGAAATCATCTCACAGAGTTACAGCTTTCCCCTCAAGAAGCCTTTCGCTAAGACAGTTCTTGTGGAATTGGCAAAGTGATATTTGGAAGCCCTTAGAGGGCTATGGTGAAAAAGGAAATATCCTCAGATGAAATCTGGAAAGAAGATTTCTGAGAAACTGCTTAGTGTTCTGTTAATTCATCTCGCAGAGTTACATCTGTATTTCGTGGATCTCTTTGCTAGCCTTATTTCTGTGGAATCTGAGAACAGATATTTCGGATCCCATTGAAGACTATAGGGCCAAAGGAAATATCCTCCGATAACAAAGAGAAAGAAGCTTTCTGAGAAACTTCTTTGTGTTCTGTAAAATCAACTCACAGAGTTACAGCTTTCCCCTCAAGAAGCCTTTTGCTAAGACAGTTCTTGTGGAATTGGCAAAGTGATATTTGGAAGCCCATAGAGGGCTATGGTGAAAAAGGAAATATCCTCAGATGAAATCTGGAAAGAAGCTTTCTGAGAAACTGCTCTGTGATGTGTGACTTCCACTCACAGAGTAACATCTGTATTTCGTGGATCTCTTTGCTAGCCTTATTTCTGTGGAATCTGAGAACAGATATTTCGGATCCCTTTGAAGACTATACGGCCAAAGGAAATATCCTCCGATAACAAAGAGAAAGAAGCTTTCTGAGAGACTTCTTTGTGTTCTCTGAAATCATATCACAGAGTTACAGCTTTCCCCTCAAGAAGCCTTTCGCTGAGACAGTTCTTGTGGAATTGGCATAGTAATATTTGGAAGCCCATAGAGGGCTATGGTGAAAAAGGAAATATCCTCAGATGAAATCTGGAAAGAAGCTTTCTGAGAAATTGCTTAGTGTTCTGTTAATTCATCTCACAGAGTTACATCTGTATTTTGTGGATCTCTTTGCTAGCCTTATTTCTGTGGAATCTGAGAACAGATATTTCGGATCCCTTTGAAGACTATACGGCCAAAGGAAATATCCTCCGATAACAAAGAGAAAGAAGCTTTCTGAGAAATTTCTTTGTGTTCTGTAAAATCATCTCACAGAGTTACAGCTTTCCCCTCAAGAAGCCTTTCGCTAAGACAGTTCTTGTGGAATTGGCAAAGTGATATTTGGAAGCCCATAGAGGGCTATGGTGAAAAAGGAAATATCCTCAGATGAAATCTGGAAAGAAGCTTTCTGAGAAACTGCTTAGTGTTCTGTTTATTCATCTCACAGAGTTACATCTGTGTTTCTTGGATCTCTTTGCTAGCCTTATTTTTGTGGAATCTGAGAACAGATATTTCGGATCCAATTGAAGACTATAGGGCCAAAGGAAATATCCTCCGAAAACAAAGAGAAAGAAGCTTTCTGAGAAACTTCTTTGTGTTCTGTGAAATCATCTCACAGAGTTACAGCTTTCCCCTCAAGAAGCCTTTCGCTAAGACAGTTCTTGTGCAATTGGCAAAGTGATATTTGGAAGCCCATACAGGGCTAGGTGAAAAAGGAAATATCCTCATCTGAAATCTGGAAAGAAGCTTTCTGAGAAACTGCTTAGTGTTCTGCTAATTCATCTCGCAGAATTACATCTCTATTTCGTGGATCTCTTTGCTAGCCTTATTTCTGTGAAATCTGAGAACAGATATTTCGGATCCCATTGAAGACTATAGGGCCAAAGGAAATATCCTCCGATAACAAAGAGAAAGAAGCTTTCTGAGAAACTTCTTTGTGTTCTGTGAAATCATCTCACAGAGTTACAGCTTTCCCCTCAAGAAGCCTTTCGCTAAGACAGTTCTTGTGGAATTGGCAAAGTGATATTTGGAAGCCCATAGAGGGCAAAGGTGAAAAAGGAAATATCCTCAGATGAAATCTGGAAAGCTTTCTGAGAAACTGCTTAGTGTTCTGTTAATTCATCTCACAGAGTTACATCCGTATTTCGTGGATCTCTTTGCTAGCCTTATTTCTGTGGAATCTGAGAACAGATATTTCGGATCCCATTGAAGACTATAGGGCCAAAGGAAATATCCTCCGATAAAAAAGAGAAAGACTTTCTGAGAAACTTCTTTGTGTTCTGTGAAATCATCTCACAGAGTTACAGCTTTCCCCTCAAGAAGCCTTTCGCTAAGACAGTTCTTGTGGAATTGGCAAAGTGATATTTGGAAGCCCATAGAGGGCTATGGTGAAAAAGGAAATATCCTCAGATGAAATCTGGAAAGAAGCTTTCTGAGAAACTTCTCTGTGATGTGTGACTTCCACTCACAGAGTTACATCTGTATTTCGTGGATCTCTTTCTAGCCTTATTTCTGTGGAATCTGAGAACAGATATTTCGGATCCCTTTGAAGACTATACGGCCAAAGGAAATATCCTCCGATAACAAAGAGAAAGAAGCTTTCTGAGAAACTTCTTTGTGTTCTGTGAAATCATCTCACAGAGTTACAGCTTTCCCCTCAAGAAGCCTTTCGCTGAGACAGTTCTTGTGGAATTGGCATAGTGATGTTTGGAAGCCCATAGAGTGCTATGGTGAAAAAGGAAATATCCTCAGATGAAATCTGGAAAGAAGCTTTCTGAGAAACTGCTTAGTGTTCTGTTAATTCATCTCACAGAGTTACATCTGTATTTTGTGGATCTCTTTGCTAGCCTTATTTCTGTGAAATCTGAGAACAGATATTTCGGATCCCATTGAAGACTATAGGGCCAAAGGAAATATCCTCCGATAACAAAGAGAAAGAAGCTTTCTGAGAAACGTCTTTGTGTTCTGTGAAATCATCTCACAGAGTTACAGCTTTCCCCTCAAGAAGCCTTTCGCTAAGACAGTTCTTGTTGAATTGGCAAAGTGATATTTGGAAGCCCATAGAGGGCTATGGTGAAAAAGGAAATATCCTCAGATGAAATCTGGAAAGAAGCTTTCTGAGAAACTGCTTAGTGTTCTGTTAATTCATCTCGCAGAGTTACATCTGTATTTCGTGGATCTCTTTGCTATCCTTATTTCTGTGGAATCTGAGAACAGATATTTCGGATCCCATTGAAGACTCTAGGGCCAAAGGAAATATCCTCCGATAACAAAGAGAAAGAAGCTTTCTGAGAAACTTCTTTGTGTTCTGTGAAATCATCTCACAGAGTTACAGCTTTCCCCTCAAGAAGCCTTTCGCTAAGACAGTTCTTGTGGAATTGGCAAAGTGATATTTGGAAGCCCATAGAGGGCTATGGTGAAAAAGGAAATATCCTCAGATGAAATCTGGAAAGAAGCTTTCTGAGAAACTGCTTAGTGTTCTGTTAATTCATCTCACAGAGTTACATCCGTATTTCGTGGATCTCTTTGCTAGCCTTATTTCTGTGGAATCTGAGAACAGATATTTCGGATCCCATTGAAGACTATAGGGCCAAAGGAAATATCCTCCGATAACAAAGAGAAAGAAGCTTTCTGAGAAACTTCTTTGTGTTCTCTGAAATCATCTCACAGAGTTACAGCTTTCCCCTCAAGAAGCCTTTCGCTAAGACAGTTCTTGTGGAATTGGAAAAGTGATATTTGGAAGCCCATAGAGGGCTATGGTGAAAAAGGAAATATCCTCAGATGAAATCTGGAAAGAAGCTTTCTGAGAAACTTCTCTGTGATGTGTGACTTCCACTCACAGAGTTACATCTGTATTTCGTGGATCTCTTTCTAGCCTTATTTCTGTGGAATCTGAGAACAGATATTTCGGATCCCTTTGAAGACTATACGGCCAAAGGAAATATCCTCCGATAACAAAGAGAAAGAAGCTTTCTGAGAAACTTCTTTGTGTTCTGTGAAATCATATCACAGAGTTACAGCTTTCCCCTCAAGAAGCCTTTCGCTGAGACAGTTCTTGTGGAATTGGCATAGTGATATTTGGAAGCCCATAGAGGGCTATGGTGAAAAAGGAAATATCCTCAGATGAAATCTGGAAAGAAGCTTTCTGAGAAACTGCTTAGTGTTCTGTTAATTCATCTCACAGAATTACATCTGTATTTTGTGGATCTCTTTGCTAGCCTTATTTCTGTGAAATCTGAGAACAGATATTTCGGATCCCATTGAAGACTATAGGGCCAAAGGAAATATCCTCCGATAACAAAGAGAAAGAAGCTTTCTGAGAACCTTCTTTGTGTTCTGTGAAATCATCTCACAGAGTTACAGCTTTCCCCTCAAGAAGCCTTTCGCTACGACAGTTCTTGTGGAATTGGCAAAGTGATATTTGGAAGCCCATAGAGGGCTATGGTGAAAAAGGAAATATCCTCAGATGAAATCTGGAAAGAAGCTTTCTGAGAAACTGCTTAGTGTTCTGTTAATTCATCTCGCAGAGTTACATCTGTATTTCGTGGATCTCTTTGCTAGCCTTATTTCTGGGGAATCTGAGAACAGATATTTCGGATCCCATTGAAGACTATAGGGCCAAAGGAAATATCCTCCGATAACAAAGAGAAAGAAGCTTTCTGAGAAACTTCTTTGTGTTCTGTAAAATCAACTCACAGAGTTACAGCTTTCCCCTCAAGAAGCCTTTTGCTAAGACAGTTCTTGTGGAATTGGCAAAGTGATATTTGGAAGCCCATAGAGGGCTATGTTGAAAAAGGAAATATCCTCAGATGAAATCTGGAAAGAAGATTTCTGAGAAATTGCTCTGTGATGTGTGACTTCCACTCACAGAGTTACATCTGTATTTCGTGGATCTCTTTGCTAGCCTTATTTCTGTGGAATCTGAGAACAGATATTTCGGATCCCTTTGAAGACTATACGGCCAAAGGAAATATCCTCCGATAACAAAGAGAAAGAAGCTTTCTGAGAAACTTCTTTGTGTTCTCTGAAATCATATCACAGAGTTACAGCTTTCCCCTCAAGAAGCCTTTCGCTGAGACAGTTCTTGTGGAATTGGCATTGTTATATTTGGAAGCCCATAGAGGGCTATGGTGAAAAAGGAAATATCCTCAGATGAAATCTGGAAAGAAGCTTTCTGAGAAATTGCTTAGTGTTCTGTTAATTCATCTCACAGAGTTACATCTGTATTTTGTGGATCTCTTTGCTAGCCTTATTTCTGTGGAATCTGAGAACAGATATTTCGGATCCCTTTGAAGACTATACGGCCAAAGGAAATATCCTCCGATAACAAAGAGAAAGAAGCTTTCTGAGAAACTTCTTTGTGTTCTGTAAAATCATCTCACAGAGTTACAGCTTTCCCCTCAAGAAGCCTTTCGCTAAGACAGTTCTTGTGGAATTGGCAAAGTGATATTTGGAAGCCCATAGAGGGCTATGGTGAAAAAGGAAATATCCTCAGATGAAATCTGGAAAGAAGCTTTCTGAGAAACTGCTTAGTGTTCTGTTAATTCATCTCACAGAGTTACATCTGTGTTTCTTGGATCTCTTTGCTAGCCTTATTTTTGTGGAATCTGAGAACAGATATTTCGGATCCAATTGAAGACTATAGGGCCAAAGGAAATATCCTCCGAAAACAAAGAGAAAGAAGCTTTCTGAGAATCTTCTTTGTGTTCTGTGAAATCATCTCACAGAGTTACAGCTTTCCCCTCAAGAAGCCTTTCGCTAAGACAGTTCTTGTGGAATTGGCAAAGTGATATTTGGAAGCCCATAGAGGGCAACGGTGAAAAAGGAAATATCCTCAGATGAAATCTGGAAAGCTTTCCGAGAAACTGCTTAGTGTTCTGTTAATTCATCTCACAGAGTTACATCCGTATTTCGTGGATCTCTTTGCTAGCCTTATTTCTGTGGAATCTGAGAACAGATATTTCGGATCCCATTGAAGACTATAGGGTAAAAGGAAATATCCTCCGATAAAAAAGAGAAAGACTTTCTGAGAAACTTCTTTGTGTTCTGTGAAATCATCTCACAGAGTTACAGCTTTCCCCTCAAGAAGCCTTTCGCTAAGACAGTTCTTGTGGAATTGGCAAAGTGATATTTGGAAGCCCATAGAGGGCTATGGTGAAAAAGGAAATATCCTCAGATGAAATCTGGAAAGAAGCTTTCTGAGAAACTTCTCTGTGATGTGTGACTTCCACTCACAGAGTTACATCTGTATTTCGAGGATCTCTTTCTAGCCTTATTTCTGTGGAATCTGAGAACAGATATTTCGGATCCCTTTGAAGACTATACGGCCAAAGGAAATATCCTCCGATAACAAAGAGAAAGAAGCTTTCTGAGAAACTTCTTTGTGTTCTGTGAAATCATCTCACAGAGTTACAGCTTTCCCCTCAAGAAGCCTTTCGCTGAGACAGTTCTTGTGGAATTGGCAAAGTGATATTTGGAAGCCCATAGAGGGCTATGGTGAAAAAGGAAATATCCTCAGATGAAATCTGGAAAGAAGCTTTCTGAGAAACTGCTTAGTGTTCTGTTAATTCATCTCACAGAGTTACATCTGTATTTCGTGGATCTCTTTGCTAGCCTTATTTCTGTGGAATCTGAGAACAGATATTTCGGATCCCATTGAAGACTAGAGGGCCAAAGGAAATATCCTCCGATAACAAAGAGAAAGAAGTTTTCCGAGAAACTTCTTTGTGTTCTGTGAAATCATCTCACAGAGTTACAGCTTTCCCCTCAAGAAGCCTTTCGCTACGACAGTTCTTGTGGAATTGGCAAAGTGATATTTGGAAGCCCATAGAGGGCTATGGTGAAAAAGGAAATATCCTCAGATGAAATCTGGAAAGAAGCTTTCTGAGAAACTGCTTAGTGTTCTGTTAATTCATCTCGCAGAGTTACATCTGTATTTCGTGGATCTCTTTGCTAGCCTTATTTCTGGGGAATCTGAGAACAGATATTTCGGATCCCATTGAAGACTATAGGGCCAAAGGAAATATCCTCCGATAACAAAGAGAAAGAAGCTTTCTGAGAAACTTCTTTGTGTTCTGTAAAATCAACTCACAGAGTTACAGCTTTCCCCTCAAGAAGCCTTTTGCTAAGACAGTTCTTGTGGAATTGGCAAAGTGATATTTGGAAGCCCATAGAGGGCTATGTTGAAAAAGGAAATATCCTCAGATGAAATCTGGAAAGAAGATTTCTGAGAAATTGCTCTGTGATGTGTGACTTCCACTCACAGAGTTACATCTGTATTTCGTGGATCTCTTTGCTAGCCTTATTTCTGTGGAATCTGAGAACAGATATTTCGGATCCCTTTGAAGACTATACGGCCAAAGGAAATATCCTCCGATAACAAAGAGAAAGAAGCTTTCTGAGAAACTTCTTTGTGTTCTCTGAAATCATATCACAGAGTTACAGCTTTCCCCTCAAGAAGCCTTTCGCTGAGACAGTTCTTGTGGAATTGGCATTGTTATATTTGGAAGCCCATAGAGGGCTATGGTGAAAAAGGAAATATCCTCAGATGAAATCTGGAAAGAAGCTTTCTGAGAAATTGCTTAGTGTTCTGTTAATTCATCTCACAGAGTTACATCTGTATTTTGTGGATCTCTTTGCTAGCCTTATTTCTGTGGAATCTGAGAACAGATATTTCGGATCCCTTTGAAGACTATACGGCCAAAGGAAATATCCTCCGATAACAAAGAGAAAGAAGCTTTCTGAGAAACTTCTTTGTGTTCTGTAAAATCATCTCACAGAGTTACAGCTTTCCCCTCAAGAAGCCTTTCGCTAAGACAGTTCTTGTGGAATTGGCAAAGTGATATTTGGAAGCCCATAGAGGGCTATGGTGAAAAAGGAAATATCCTCAGATGAAATCTGGAAAGAAGCTTTCTGAGAAACTGCTTAGTGTTCTGTTAATTCATCTCACAGAGTTACATCTGTGTTTCTTGGATCTCTTTGCTAGCCTTATTTTTGTGGAATCTGAGAACAGATATTTCGGATCCAATTGAAGACTATAGGGCCAAAGGAAATATCCTCCGAAAACAAAGAGAAAGAAGCTTTCTGAGAAACTTCTTTGTGTTCTGTGAAATCATCTCACAGAGTTACAGCTTTCCCCTCAAGAAGCCTTTCGCTAAGACAGTTCTTGTGGAATTGGCAAAGTGATATTTGGAAGCCCATAGAGGGCAACGGTGAAAAAGGAAATATCCTCAGATGAAATCTGGAAAGCTTTCTGAGAAACTGCTTAGTGTTCTGTTAATTCATCTCACAGAGTTACATCCGTATTTCGTGGATCTCTTTGCTAGCCTTATTTCTGTGGAATCTGAGAACAGATATTTCGGATCCCATTGAAGACTATAGGGTGAAAGGAAATATCCTCCGATAAAAAAGAGAAAGACTTTCTGAGAAACTTCTTTGTGTTCTGTGAAATCATCTCACAGAGTTACAGCTTTCCCCTCAAGAAGCCTTTCGCTAAGACAGTTCTTGTGGAATTGGCAAAGTGATATTTGGAAGCCCATAGAGGGCTATGGTGAAAAAGGAAATATCCTCAGATGAAATCTGGAAAGAAGCTTTCTGAGAAACTTCTCTGTGATGTGTGACTTCCACTCACAGAGTTACATCTGTATTTCGAGGATCTCTTTCTAGCCTTATTTCTGTGGAATCTGAGAACAGATATTTCGGATCCCTTTGAAGACTATACGGCCAAAGGAAATATCCTCCGATAACAAAGAGAAAGAAGCTTTCTGAGAAACTTCTTTGTGTTCTGTGAAATCATCTCACAGAGTTACAGCTTTCCCCTCAAGAAGCCTTTCGCTGAGACAGTTCTTGTGGAATTGGCAAAGTGATATTTGGAAGCCCATAGAGGGCTATGGTGAAAAAGGAAATATCCTCAGATGAAATCTGGAAAGAAGCTTTCTGAGAAACTGCTTAGTGTTCTGTTAATTCATCTCACAGAGTTACATCTGTATTTCGTGGATCTCTTTGCTAGCCTTATTTCTGTGGAATCTGAGAACAGATATTTCGGATCCCATTGAAGACTAGAGGGCCAAAGGAAATATCCTCCGATAACAAAGAGAAAGAAGTTTTCCGAGAAACTTCTTTGTGTTCTGTGAAATCATCTCACAGAGTTACAGCTTTCCCCTCAAGAAGCCTTTCGCTAAGACAGTTCTTGTGGAATTGGCAAAGTGATATTTGGAAGCCCATAGAGGGCTATGGTGAAAAAGGAAATATCCTCAGATGAAATCTGGAAAGAAGCTTTCTGAGAAACTTCTCTGTGATGTGTGACTTCCACTCACAGAGTTACATCTGTATTTCGTGGATCTCTTTCTAGCCGTATTTCTGAGGAATCTGAGAACAGATATTTCGGATCCCTTTGAAGACTATAAAGCCAAAGGAAATATCCTCCGATAACAAAGAGAAAGAAGCTTTCTGAGAAACTTCTTTGTGTTCTGTGAAATCATCTCACAGAGTTACAGCTTTCCCCTCAAGAAGCCTTTCGCTGAGACAGTTCTTGTGGAATTGGCAAAGTGATATTTGGAAGCCCATAGAGGGCTATGGTGAAAAAGGAAATATCCTCAGATGAAATCTGGAAAGACGCTTTCTGAGAAAATGCTCAGTGTTCTGTTAATTCATCTCACAGAGTTACATCTGCAATTTGTGGATCTCTTTTCTAGCCTTATTTCTGTGGAATCTGAGAACAGATATTTCGGATCCCTTTGAAGACTATAGGGCCAAAGGAAATATCCTCCGATAACAAAGAGAAAGAAGCTTTCTGAGAAACTTCTTTGTGTTCTGTGAAATCATCTCACAGAGTTACAGCTTTCCCCTCAAGAAGCCTTTCGCTAAGACAGTTCTTGTGGAATTGGCAAAGTGATATTTGGAAGCCCATAGAGGGCTATGGTGAAAAAGGAAATATCCTCAGATGATATCTGGAAAGAAGCTTTCTGAGAAACTGCTTAGTGTTCTGTTAATTCATCTCACAGAGTTACATCTGTATTTCGTGGATCTCTTTGCTAGCCTTATTTCTGTGGAATCTGAGAACAGATATTTCGTATCCCTTTGAAGACAATAGGGCCAAAGGAAATATCCTCCGATAACAAAGAGAAAGAAGCTTTCTGAGAAACTTCTTTGTGTTCTGTGAAATCATCTCACAGAGTTACAGCTTTCCCCTCAAGAAGCCTTTCGCTAAGACAGTTCTTGTGGAATTGGCAAAGTGATATTTGGAAGCCCATAGAGGGCTATGGTGAAAAAGGAAATATCCTCAGATGAAATCTGGAAAGAAGCTTTCTGAGAAACTGCTTAGTGTTCTGTTAATTCATCTCACAGAGTTACATCTGTATTTCGTGGATCTCTTTGCTAGCCTTATTTCTGTGGAATCTGAGAACAGATATTTCGGATCCCATTGAAGACTATAGGGCCAAAGGATATATCCTCCGATAACAAAGAGGAAGAAGCTTTCTGAGAAACTTCTTTGTGTTCTGTGAAATCATCTCATAGAGGTACAGCTTTCCCCTCAAGAAGCCTTTCGCTAAGACAGTTCTTGTGGAATTGGCAAAGTGATATTTGGAAGCCCATAGAGGGCTATGGTGAAAAAGGAAATATCCTCAGATGAAATCTGGAAAGAAGCTTTCTGAGAAACTGCTTAGTGTTCTGTTAATTCATCTCAAAGAGTTACATCCGTATTTCGTGGATCTCTTTGCTAGCCTTATTTCTGTGGAATCTGAGAACAGATATTTCGGATCCCATTGAAGACTATAGGGCCAAAGGAAATATCCTCCGATAACAAAGAGAAAGAAGCTTACTGAGAAACTTCTTTGTTTTCTCTGAAATCATCTCACAGAGTTACAGCTTTCCCCTCAAGAAGCCTTTCGCTAAGACAGTTCTTGTGGAATTGGCAAAGTGATATTTGGAAGCCATTAGAGGGCTATGGTGAAAAAGGAAATATCCTCAGATGAAATCTGGAAAGAAGCTTTCTGAGAAACTTCTCTGTGATGTGTGACTTCCACTCACAGAGTTACATCTGTATTTCGTGGATCTCTTTCTAGCCTTATTTCTGTGGAATCTGAGAACAGATATTTCGGACCCCTTTGAAGACTATACGGCCAAAGGAAATATCCTCCGATAACAAAGAGAAAGAAGCTTTCTGAGAAACTTCTTTGTGTTCTGTGAAATCATATCACAGAGTTACAGCTTTCCCCTCAAGAAGCCTTTCGCTGAGACAGTTCTTGTGGAATTGGCATAGTGATATTTGGAAGCCCATAGAGGGCTATGGTGAAAAAGGATATATCCTCAGATGAAATCTGGAAAGAAGCTTTCTGAGAAACTGTTTAGTGTTCTGTTAATTCATCTCACAGAATTACATCTGTATTTTTTGGATCTCTTTGCTAGCCTTATTTCTGTGAAATCTGAGAACAGATATTTCGGATCCCATTGAAGACTATAGGGCCAAAGGAAATATCCTCCTATAACAAAGAGAAAGAAGCTTTCTGAGAAACTTCTTTGTGTTCTGTGAAATCATCTCACAGAGTTACAGCTTTCCCCTCAAGAAGCCTTTCGCTAAGACAGTTCTTGTGCAATTGGCAAAGTGATATTTGGAAGCCCATACAGGGCTAGGTGAAAAAGGAAATATCCTCATCTGAAATCTGGAAAGAAGCTTTCTGAGAAACTGCTTAGTGTTCTGTTAATTCATCTCGCAGAATTACATCTGTATTTCGTGGATCTCTTTGCTAGCCTTATTTCTGTGGAATCTGAGAACAGATATTTCGGATCCCATTGAAGACTATAGGGCCAAAGGAAATATCCTCCGATAAAAAAGAGAAAGACTTTCTGAGAAACTTCTTTGTGTTCTGTGAAATCATCTCACAGAGTTACAGCTTTCCCCTCAAGAAGCCTTTCGCTAAGACAGTTCTTGTGGAATTGGCAAAGTGATATTTGGAAGCCCATAGAGGGCTATGGTGAAAAAGGAAATATCCTCAGATGAAATCTGGAAAGAAGCTTTCTGAGAAACTTCTCTGTGATGTGTGACTTCCACTCACAGAGTTACATCTGTATTTCGTGGATCTCTTTCTAGCCTTATTTCTGTGGAATCTGAGAACAGATATTTCGGATCCCTTTGAAGACTATACGGCCAAAGGAAATATCCTCCGATAACAAAGAGAAAGAAGCTTTCTGAGAAACTTCTTTGTGTTCTGTGAAATCATCTCACAGAGTTACAGCTTTCCCCTCAAGAAGCCTTTCGCTAAGACAGTTCTTGTGGAATTGGCAAAGTGATATTTGGAAGCCCATAGAGGGCTATGGTGAAAAAGGAAATATCCTCAGATGAAATCTGGAAAGAAGCTTTCTGAGAAACTGCTTAGTGTTCTGTTAATTCATCTCACAGAGTTACATCTGTATTTCGTGGATCTCTTTGCTAGCCTTATTTCTGTGGAATCTGAGAACAGATATTTCGGATCCCATTGAAGACTATAGGGCCAAAGGATATATCCTCCGATAACAAAGAGGAAGAAGCTTTCTGAGAAACTTCTTTGTGTTCTGTGAAATCATCTCATAGAGGTACAGCTTTCCCCTCAAGAAGCCTTTCGCTAAGACAGTTCTTGTGGAATTGGCAAAGTGATATTTGGAAGCCCATAGAGGGCTATGGTGAAAAAGGAAATATCCTCAGATGAAATCTGGAAAGAAGCTTTCTGAGAAACTGCTTAGTGTTCTGTTAATTCATCTCAAAGAGTTACATCCGTATTTCGTGGATCTCTTTGCTAGCCTTATTTCTGTGGAATCTGAGAACAGATATTTCGGATCCCATTGAAGACTATAGGGCCAAAGGAAATATCCTCCGATAACAAAGAGAAAGAAGCTTACTGAGAAACTTCTTTGTTTTCTCTGAAATCATCTCACAGAGTTACAGCTTTCCCCTCAAGAAGCCTTTCGCTAAGACAGTTCTTGTGGAATTGGCAAAGTGATATTTGGAAGCCATTAGAGGGCTATGGTGAAAAAGGAAATATCCTCAGATGAAATCTGGAAAGAAGCTTTCTGAGAAACTTCTCTGTGATGTGTGACTTCCACTCACAGAGTTACATCTGTATTTCGTGGATCTCTTTCTAGCCTTATTTCTGTGGAATCTGAGAACAGATATTTCGGACCCCTTTGAAGACTATACGGCCAAAGGAAATATCCTCCGATAACAAAGAGAAAGAAGCTTTCTGAGAAACTTCTTTGTGTTCTGTGAAATCATATCACAGAGTTACAGCTTTCCCCTCAAGAAGCCTTTCGCTGAGACAGTTCTTGTGGAATTGGCATAGTGATATTTGGAAGCCCATAGAGGGCTATGGTGAAAAAGGATATATCCTCAGATGAAATCTGGAAAGAAGCTTTCTGAGAAACTGTTTAGTGTTCTGTTAATTCATCTCACAGAATTACATCTGTATTTTTTGGATCTCTTTGCTAGCCTTATTTCTGTGAAATCTGAGAACAGATATTTCGGATCCCATTGAAGACTATAGGGCCAAAGGAAATATCCTCCTATAACAAAGAGAAAGAAGCTTTCTGAGAAACTTCTTTGTGTTCTGTGAAATCATCTCACAGAGTTACAGCTTTCCCCTCAAGAAGCCTTTCGCTAAGACAGTTCTTGTGCAATTGGCAAAGTGATATTTGGAAGCCCATACAGGGCTAGGTGAAAAAGGAAATATCCTCATCTGAAATCTGGAAAGAAGCTTTCTGAGAAACTGCTTAGTGTTCTGTTAATTCATCTCGCAGAATTACATCTGTATTTCGTGGATCTCTTTGCTAGCCTTATTTCTGTGAAATCTGAGAACAGATATTTCGGATCCCATTGAAGACTATAGGGCCAAAGGAAATATCCTCCGATAACAAAGAGAAAGAAGCTTTCTGAGAAACTTCTTTGTGTTCTGTGAAATCATCTCACAGAGTTACAGCTTTCCCCTCAAGAAGCCTTTCGCTAAGACAGTTCTTGTGGAATTGGCAAAGTGATATTTGGAAGCCCATAGAGGGCAATGGTGAAAAAGGAAATATCCTCAGATGAAATCTGGAAAGCTTTCTGAGAAACTGCTTAGTGTTCTGTTAATTCATCTCACAGAGTTACATCCGTATTTCGTGGATCTCTTTGCTAGCCTTATTTCTGTGGAATCTGAGAACAGATATTTCGGATCCCATTGAAGACTATAGGGCCAAAGGAAATATCCTCCGATAAAAAAGAGAAAGACTTTCTGAGAAACTTCTTTGTGTTCTGTGAAATCATCTCACAGAGTTACAGCTTTCCCCTCAAGAAGCCTTTCGCTAAGACAGTTCTTGTGGAATTGGCAAAGTGATATTTGGAAGCCCATAGAGGGCTATGGTGAAAAAGGAAATATCCTCAGATGAAATCTGGAAAGAAGCTTTCTGAGAAACTTCTCTGTGATGTGTGACTTCCACTCACAGAGTTACATCTGTATTTCGTGGATCTCTTTCTAGCCTTATTTCTGTGGAATCTGAGAACAGATATTTCGGATCCCTTTGAAGACTATACGGCCAAAGGAAATATCCTCCGATAACAAAGAGAAAGAAGCTTTCTGAGAAACTTCTTTGTGTTCTGTGAAATCATCTCACAGAGTTACAGCTTTCCCCTCAAGAAGCCTTTCGCTGAGACAGTTCTTGTGGAATTGGCAAAGTGATATTTGGAAGCCCATAGAGGGCTATGGTGAAAAAGGAAATATCCTCAGATGAAATCTGGAAAGAAGCTTTCTGAGAAACTGCTTAGTGTTCTGTTAATTCATCTCACAGAGTTACATCTGTGTTTCTTGGATCTCTTTGCTAGCCTTATATTTGTGGAATCTGAGAACAGATATTTCGGATCCAATTGAAGACTATAGGGCCAAAGGAAATATCCTCCGAAAACAAAGAGAAAGAAGCTTTCTGAGAAACTTCTTTGTGTTCTGTGAAATCATCTCACAGAGTTACAGCTTTCCCCTCAAGAAGCCTTTCGCTAAGACAGTTCTTGTGGAATTGGCAAAGTGATATTTGGAAGCCCATAGAGGGCAATGGTGAAAAAGAAAATATCCTCAGATGAAATCTGGAAAGCTTTCTGAGAAACTGCTTAGTGTTCTGTTAATTCATCTCACAGAGTTACATCCGTGTTTCGTGGATCTCTTTGCTAGCCTTATTTCTGTGGAATCTGAGAACAGATATTTCGGATCCCATTGAAGACTATAGGGCCAAAGGAAATATCCTCCGATACCAAAGAGAAAGAAGCTTTCTGAGAAACTTCTTTGTGTTCTCTGAAATCATCTCACAGAGTTACAGCTTTCCCCTCAAGAAGCCTTTCGCTAAGACAGTTCTTGTGGAATTGGCAAAGTGATATTTGGAAGCCCATAGAGGGCTATGGTGAAAAAGGAAATATCCTCAGATGAAATCTGGAAAGAAGCTTTCTGAGAAACTGCTTAGTGTTCTGTTAATTCATCTCACAGAATTACATCTGTATTTTGTGGATCTCTTTGCTAGCCTTATTTCTGTGAAATCTGAGAACAGATAGTTCGGATCCCTTTGAAGACTATAGGGCCAAAGGAAATATCCTCCGATAACAAAGAGAAAGAAGCTTTCTGAGAAACGTCTTTGTGTTCTGTGAAATCATCTCACAGAGTTACAGCTTTCCCCTCAAGAAGCCTTTCGCTAAGACAGTTCTTGTGGAATTGGCAAAGTGATATTTGGAAGCCCATAGAGGGCTATGGTGAAAAAGGAAATATCCTCAGATGAAATCTGGAAAGAAGCTTTCTGAGAAACTGCTTAGTGTTCTGTTAATTCATCTCACAGAGTTACATCTGTATTTCATGGATCTCTTTGCTAGCCTTATTTCTGTGGAATCTGAGAACAGATATTTCGGATCCCATTGAAGACTATAGGGCCAAAGGAAATATCCTCCGATAACAAAGAGAAAGAAGCTTTCTGAGAACCTTCTTTGTGTTCTGTGAAATCATCTCACAGAGTTACAGCTTTCCCCTCAAGAAGCCTTTCGCTAAGACAGTTCTTGTGGAATTGGCAAAGTGATATTTGGAAGCCCATAGAGGGCTATGGTGAAAAAGGAAATATCCTCAGATGAAATCTGGAAAGAAGATTTCTGAGAAACTGCTTAGTGTTCTGTTAATTCATCTCGCAGAGTTACATCTGTATTTCGTGGATCTCTTTGCTAGCCTTATTTCTGTGGAATCTGAGAACAGATATTTCGGATCCCATTGAAGACTATAGGGCCAAAGGAAATATCCTCCGATAACAAAGAGAAAGAAGCTTTCTGAGAAACTTCTTTGTGTTCTGTAAAATCAACTCACAGAGTTACAGCTTTCCCCTCAAGAAGCCTTTTGCTAAGACAGTTCTTGTGGAATTGGCAAAGTGATATTTGGAAGCCCATAGAGGGCTATGGTGAAAAAGGAAATATCCTCAGATGAAATCTGGATAGAAGCTTTCTGAGAAACTGCTCTGTGATGTGTGACTTCCACTCACAGAGTTACATCTGTATTTCGTGGATCTCTTTGCTAGCCTTATTTCTGTGGAATCTGAGAACAGATATTTCGGATCCCTTTGAAGACTATACGGCCAAAGGAAATATCCTCCGATAACAAAGAGAAAGAAGCTTTCTGAGAAA
This sequence comes from Macaca nemestrina, assembly GCF_043159975.1. NCBI lineage: Eukaryota > Metazoa > Chordata > Mammalia > Primates > Cercopithecidae > Macaca > Macaca nemestrina. The sequence goes on from NC_092144.1 coordinate 30,496,527, forward strand.
CTTCTTTGTGTTCTCTGAAATCATATCACAGAGTTACAGCTTTCCCCTCAAGAAGCCTTTCGCTGAGACAGTTCTTGTGGAATTGGCATAGTAATATTTGGAAGCCCATAGAGGGCTATGGTGAAAAAGGAAATATCCTCAGATGAAATCTGGAAAGAAGCTTTCTGAGAAATTGCTTAGTGTTCTGTTAATTCATCTCACAGAGTTACATCTGTATTTTGTGGATCTCTTTGCTAGCCTTATTTCTGTGGAATCTGAGAACAGATATTTCGGATCCCTTTGAAGACTATACGGCCAAAGGAAATATCCTCCGATAACAAAGAGAAAGAAGCTTTCTGAGAAATTTCTTTGTGTTCTGTAAAATCATCTCACAGAGTTACAGCTTTCCCCTCAAGAAGCCTTTCGCTAAGACAGTTCTTGTGGAATTGGCAAAGTGATATTTGGAAGCCCATAGAGGGCTATGGTGAAAAAGGAAATATCCTCAGATGAAATCTGGAAAGAAGCTTTCTGAGAAACTGCTTAGTGTTCTGTTTATTCATCTCACAGAGTTACATCTGTGTTTCTTGGATCTCTTTGCTAGCCTTATTTTTGTGGAATCTGAGAACAGATATTTCGGATCCAATTGAAGACTATAGGGCCAAAGGAAATATCCTCCGAAAACAAAGAGAAAGAAGCTTTCTGAGAAACTTCTTTGTGTTCTGTGAAATCATCTCACAGAGTTACAGCTTTCCCCTCAAGAAGCCTTTCGCTAAGACAGTTCTTGTGCAATTGGCAAAGTGATATTTGGAAGCCCATACAGGGCTAGGTGAAAAAGGAAATATCCTCATCTGAAATCTGGAAAGAAGCTTTCTGAGAAACTGCTTAGTGTTCTGTTAATTCATCTCGCAGAATTACATCTGTATTTCGTGGATCTCTTTGCTAGCCTTATTTCTGTGAAATCTGAGAACAGATATTTCGGATCCCATTGAAGACTATAGGGCCAAAGGAAATATCCTCCGATAACAAAGAGAAAGAAGCTTTCTGAGAAACTTCTTTGTGTTCTGTGAAATCATCTCACAGAGTTACAGCTTTCCCCTCAAGAAGCCTTTCGCTAAGACAGTTCTTGTGGAATTGGCAAAGTGATATTTGGAAGCCCATAGAGGGCAATGGTGAAAAAGGAAATATCCTCAGATGAAATCTGGAAAGCTTTCTGAGAAACTGCTTAGTGTTCTGTTAATTCATCTCACAGAGTTACATCCGTATTTCGTGGATCTCTTTGCTAGCCTTATTTCTGTGGAATCTGAGAACAGATATTTCGGATCCCATTGAAGACTATAGGGCCAAAGGAAATATCCTCCGATAAAAAAGAGAAAGACTTTCTGAGAAACTTCTTTGTGTTCTGTGAAATCATCTCACAGAGTTACAGCTTTCCCCTCAAGAAGCCTTTCGCTAAGACAGTTCTTGTGGAATTGGCAAAGTGATATTTGGAAGCCCATAGAGGGCTATGGTGAAAAAGGAAATATCCTCAGATGAAATCTGGAAAGAAGCTTTCTGAGAAACTTCTCTGTGATGTGTGACTTCCACTCACAGAGTTACATCTGTATTTCGTGGATCTCTTTCTAGCCTTATTTCTGTGGAATCTGAGAACAGATATTTCGGATCCCTTTGAAGACTATACGGCCAAAGGAAATATCCTCCGATAACAAAGAGAAAGAAGCTTTCTGAGAAACTTCTTTGTGTTCTGTGAAATCATCTCACAGAGTTACAGCTTTCCCCTCAAGAAGCCTTTCGCTGAGACAGTTCTTGTGGAATTGGCATAGTGATGTTTGGAAGCCCATAGAGGGCTATGGTGAAAAAGGAAATATCCTCAGATGAAATCTGGAAAGAAGCTTTCTGAGAAACTGCTTAGTGTTCTGTTAATTCATCTCACAGAGTTACATCTGTATTTTGTGGATCTCTTTGCTAGCCTTATTTCTGTGAAATCTGAGAACAGATAGTTCGGATCCCTTTGAAGACTATAGGGCCAAAGGAAATATCCTCCGATAACAAAGAGAAAGAAGCTTTCTGAGAAACGTCTTTGTGTTCTGTGAAATCATCTCACAGAGTTACAGCTTTCCCCTCAAGAAGCCTTTCGCTAAGACAGTTCTTGTGGAATTGGCAAAGTGATATTTGGAAGCCCATAGAGGGCTATGGTAAAAAAGGAAATATCCTCAGATGAAATCTGGAAAGAAGCTTTCTGAGAAACTACTTAGTGTTCTGTTAATTCATCTCACAGAGTTACATCTGTATTTCATGGATCTCTTTGCTAGCCTTATTTCTGTGGAATCTGAGAACAGATATTTCGGATCCCATTGAAGACTATAGGGCCAAAGGAAATATCCTCCGATAACAAAGAGAAAGAAGCTTTCTGAGAACCTTCTTTGTGTTCTGTGAAATCATCTCACAGAGTTACAGCTTTCCCCTCAAGAAGCCTTTCGCTAAGACAGTTCTTGTGGAATTGGCAAAGTGATATTTGGAAGCCCATAGAGGGCTATGGTGAAAAAGGAAATATCCTCAGATGAAATCTGGAAAGAAGATTTCTGAGAAACTGCTTAGTGTTCTGTTAATTCATCTCGCAGAGTTACATCTGTGTTTCGTGGATCTCTTTGCTAGCCTTATTTCTGTGGAATCTGAGAACAGATATTTCGGATCCCATTGAAGACTATAGGGCCAAAGGAAATATCCTCCGATAACAAAGAGAAAGAAGCTTTCTGAGAAACTTCTTTGTGTTCTGTAAAATCAACTCACAGAGTTACAGCTTTCCCCTCAAGAAGCCTTTTGCTAAGACAGTTCTTGTGGAATTGGCAAAGTGATATTTGGAAGCCCATAGAGGGCTATGGTGAAAAAGGAAATATCCTCAGATGAAATCTGGAAAGAAGCTTTCTGAGAAACTGCTCTGTGATGTGTGACTTCCACTCACAGAGTTACATCTGTATTTCGTGGATCTCTTTGCTAGCCTTATTTCTGTGGAATCTGAGAACAGATATTTCGGATCCCTTTGAAGACTATACGGCCAAAGGAAATATCCTCCGATAACAAAGAGAAAGAAGCTTTCTGAGAAACTTCTTTGTGTTCTCTGAAATCATATCACAGAGTTACAGCTTTCCCCTCAAGAAGCCTTTCGCTGAGACAGTTCTTGTGGAATTGGCATAGTAATATTTGGAAGCCCATAGAGGGCTATGGTGAAAAAGGAAATATCCTCAGATGAAATCTGGAAAGAAGCTTTCTGAGAAATTGCTTAGTGTTCTGTTAATTCATCTCACAGAGTTACATCTGTATTTTGTGGATCTCTTTGCTAGCCTTATTTCTGTGGAATCTGAGAACAGATATTTCGGATCCCTTTGAAGACTATACGGCCAAAGGAAATATCCTCCGATAACAAAGAGAAAGAAGCTTTCTGAGAAATTTCTTTGTGTTCTGTAAAATCATCTCACAGAGTTACAGCTTTCCCCTCAAGAAGCCTTTCGCTAAGACAGTTCTTGTGGAATTGGCAAAGTGATATTTGGAAGCCCATAGAGGGCTATGGTGAAAAAGGAAATATCCTCAGATGAAATCTGGAAAGAAGCTTTCTGAGAAACTGCTTAGTGTTCTGTTTATTCATCTCACAGAGTTACATCTGTGTTTCTTGGATCTCTTTGCTAGCCTTATTTTTGTGGAATCTGAGAACAGATATTTCGGATCCAATTGAAGACTATAGGGCCAAAGGAAATATCCTCCGAAAACAAAGAGAAAGAAGCTTTCTGAGAAACTTCTTTGTGTTCTGTGAAATCATCTCACAGAGTTACAGCTTTCCCCTCAAGAAGCCTTTCGCTAAGACAGTTCTTGTGCAATTGGCAAAGTGATATTTGGAAGCCCATACAGGGCTAGGTGAAAAAGGAAATATCCTCATCTGAAATCTGGAAAGAAGCTTTCTGAGAAACTGCTTAGTGTTCTGTTAATTCATCTCGCAGAATTACATCTGTATTTCGTGGATCTCTTTGCTAGCCTTATTTCTGTGAAATCTGAGAACAGATATTTCGGATCCCATTGAAGACTATAGGGCCAAAGGAAATATCCTCCGATAACAAAGAGAAAGAAGCTTTCTGAGAAACTTCTTTGTGTTCTGTGAAATCATCTCACAGAGTTACAGCTTTCCCCTCAAGAAGCCTTTCGCTAAGACAGTTCTTGTGGAATTGGCAAAGTGATATTTGGAAGCCCATAGAGGGCAATGGTGAAAAAGGAAATATCCTCAGATGAAATCTGGAAAGCTTTCTGAGAAACTGCTTAGTGTTCTGTTAATTCATCTCACAGAGTTACATCCGTATTTCGTGGATCTCTTTGCTAGCCTTATTTCTGTGGAATCTGAGAACAGATATTTCGGATCCCATTGAAGACTATAGGGCCAAAGGAAATATCCTCCGATAAAAAAGAGAAAGACTTTCTGAGAAACTTCTTTGTGTTCTGTGAAATCATCTCACAGAGTTACAGCTTTCCCCTCAAGAAGCCTTTCGCTAAGACAGTTCTTGTGGAATTGGCAAAGTGATATTTGGAAGCCCATAGAGGGCTATGGTGAAAAAGGAAATATCCTCAGATGAAATCTGGAAAGAAGCTTTCTGAGAAACTTCTCTGTGATATGTGACTTCCACTCACAGAGTTACATCTGTATTTCGTGGATCTCTTTCTAGCCTTATTTCTGTGGAATCTGAGAACAGATATTTCGGATCCCTTTGAAGACTATACGGCCAAAGGAAATATCCTCCGATAACAAAGAGAAAGAAGCTTTCTGAGAAACTTCTTTGTGTTCTGTGAAATCATCTCACAGAGTTACAGCTTTCCCCTTAAGAAGCCTTTCGCTGAGACAGTTCTTGTGGAATTGGCATAGTGATGTTTGGAAGCCCATAGAGGGCTATGGTGAAAAAGGAAATATCCTCAGATGAAATCTGGAAAGAAGCTTTCTGAGAAACTGCTTAGTGTTCTGTTAATTCATCTCACAGAGTTACATCTGTATTTTGTGGATCTCTTTGCTAGCCTTATTTCTGTGAAATCTGAGAACAGATATTTCGGATCCCTTTGAAGACTATACGGCCAAAGGAAATATCCTCCGATAACAAAGAGAAAGAAGCTTTCTGAGAAACTTCTTTGTGTTCTGTAAAATCAACTCACAGAGTTACAGCTTTCCCCTCAAGAAGCCTTTTGCTAAGACAGTTCTTGTGGAATTGGCAAAGTGATATTTGGAAGCCCATAGAGGGCTATGTTGAAAAAGGAAATATCCTCAGATGAAATCTGGAAAGAAGATTTCTGAGAAATTGCTCTGTGATGTGTGACTTCCACTCACAGAGTTACATCTGTATTTCGTGGATCTCTTTGCTAGCCTTATTTCTGTGGAATCTGAGAACAGATATTTCGGATCCCTTTGAAGACTATACGGCCAAAGGAAATATCCTCCGATAACAAAGAGAAAGAAGCTTTCTGAGAAACTTCTTTGTGTTCTCTGAAATCATATCACAGAGTTACAGCTTTCCCCTCAAGAAGCCTTTCGCTGAGACAGTTCTTGTGGAATTGGCATTGTTATATTTGGAAGCCCATAGAGGGCTATGGTGAAAAAGGAAATATCCTCAGATGAAATCTGGAAAGAAGCTTTCTGAGAAATTGCTTAGTGTTCTGTTAATTCATCTCACAGAGTTACATCTGTATTTTGTGGATCTCTTTGCTAGCCTTATTTCTGTGGAATCTGAGAACAGATATTTCGGATCCCTTTGAAGACTATACGGCCAAAGGAAATATCCTCCGATAACAAAGAGAAAGAAGCTTTCTGAGAAACTTCTTTGTGTTCTGTAAAATCATCTCACAGAGTTACAGCTTTCCCCTCAAGAAGCCTTTCGCTAAGACAGTTCTTGTGGAATTGGCAAAGTGATATTTGGAAGCCCATAGAGGGCTATGGTGAAAAAGGAAATATCCTCAGATGAAATCTGGAAAGAAGCTTTCTGAGAAACTGCTTAGTGTTCTGTTAATTCATCTCACAGAGTTACATCTGTGTTTCTTGGATCTCTTTGCTAGCCTTATTTTTGTGGAATCTGAGAACAGATATTTCGGATCCAATTGAAGACTATAGGGCCAAAGGAAATATCCTCCGAAAACAAAGAGAAAGAAGCTTTCTGAGAAACTTCTTTGTGTTCTGTGAAATCATCTCACAGAGTTACAGCTTTCCCCTCAAGAAGCCTTTCGCTAAGACAGTTCTTGTGGAATTGGCAAAGTGATATTTGGAAGCCCATAGAGGGCAACGGTGAAAAAGGAAATATCCTCAGATGAAATCTGGAAAGCTTTCTGAGAAACTGCTTAGTGTTCTGTTAATTCATCTCACAGAGTTACATCCGTATTTCGTGGATCTCTTTGCTAGCCTTATTTCTGTGGAATCTGAGAACAGATATTTCGGATCCCATTGAAGACTATAGGGTGAAAGGAAATATCCTCCGATAAAAAAGAGAAAGACTTTCTGAGAAACTTCTTTGTGTTCTGTGAAATCATCTCACAGAGTTACAGCTTTCCCCTCAAGAAGCCTTTCGCTAAGACAGTTCTTGTGGAATTGGCAAAGTGATATTTGGAAGCCCATAGAGGGCTATGGTGAAAAAGGAAATATCCTCAGATGAAATCTGGAAAGAAGCTTTCTGAGAAACTTCTCTGTGATGTGTGACTTCCACTCACAGAGTTACATCTGTATTTCGTGGATCTCTTTCTAGCCTTATTTCTGTGGAATCTGAGAACAGATATTTCGGATCCCTTTGAAGACTATACGGCCAAAGGAAATATCCTCCGATAACAAAGAGAAAGAAGCTTTCTGAGAAACTTCTTTGTGTTCTGTGAAATCATCTCACAGAGTTACAGCTTTCCCCTCAAGAAGCCTTTCGCTGAGACAGTTATTGTGGAATTGGCAAAGTGATATTTGGAAGCCCATAGAGGGCTATGGTGAAAAAGGAAATATCCTCAGATGAAATCTGGAAAGAAGCTTTCTGAGAAACTGCTTAGTGTTCTGTTAATTCATCTCACAGAGTTACATCTGTATTTCGTGGATCTCTTTGCTAGCCTTATTTCTGTGGAATCTGAGAACAGATATTTCGGATCCCATTGAAGACTATAGGGCCAAAGGAAATATCCTCCGATAACAAAGAGAAAGAAGCTTTCTGAGAACCTTCTTTGTGTTCTGTGAAATCGTCTCACAGAGTTACAGCTTTCCCCTCAAGAAGCCTTTCGCTACGACAGTTCTTGTGGAGTTGGCAAAGTGATATTTGGAAGCCCATAGAGGGCTATGGTGAAAAAGGAAATATCCTCAGATGAAATCTGGATAGAAGATTTCTGAGAAACTGCTTAGTGTTCTGTTAATTCATCTCGCAGAGTTACATCTGTATTTCGTGGATCTCTTTGCTAGCCTTATTTCTGTGGAATCTGAGAACAGATATTTCGGATCCCATTGAAGACTATAGGGCCAAAGGAAATATCCTCCGATAACAAAGAGAAAGAAGCTTTCTGAGAACCTTCTTTGTGTTCTGTGAAATCATCTCACAGAGTTACAGCTTTCCCCTCAAGAAGCCTTTCGCTTAGACAGTTCTTGTGGAATTGGCAAAGTGATATTTGGAAGCCCATAGAGGGCTATGGTGAAAAAGGAAATATCCTCAGATGAAATCTGGAAAGAAGCTTTCTGAGAAACTGCTTAGTGTTCTGTTAATTCATCTCGCAGAGTTACATCTGTATTTCGTGGATCTCTTTGCTAGCCTTATTTCTGTGGAATCTGAGAACAGATATTTCGGATCCCATTGAAGACTATAGGGCCAAAGGAAATATCCTCCGATAACAAAGAGAAAGAAGCTTTCTGAGAAACTTCTTTGTGTTCTGTAAAATCAACTCATAGAGTTACAGCTTTCCCCTCAAGAAGCCTTTTGCTAAGACAGTTCTTGTGGAATTGGCAAAGTGATATTTGGAAGCCCATAGAGGGCTATGGTGAAAAAGGAAATATCCTCAGATGAAATCTGGAAAGAAGCTTTCTGAGAAACTGCTTAGTGTTCTGTTAATTCATCTCACAGAGTTACATCTGTATTTCGTGGATCTCTTTGCTAGCCTTATTTCTGTGGAATCTGAGAACGGATATTTCGGATCCCTTTGAAGACTATACGGCCAAAGGAAATATCCTCCGATAACAAAGAGAAAGAAGCTTTCTGAGAAACTTCTTTGTGTTCTCTGAAATCATATCACAGAGTTACAGCTTTCCCCTCAAGAAGCCTTTCGCTGAGACAGTTCTTGTGGAATTGGCAAAGTGATATTTGGAAGCCCATAGAGGGCTATGGTGAAAAAGGAAATATCCTCAGATGAAATCTGGAAAGAAGATTTCTGAGAAATTGCTTAGTGTTCTGTTAATTCATGTCACAGAGTTTCATCTGTATTTTGTGGATCTCTTTGCTAGCCTTATTTCTGTGGAATCTGAGAACAGATATTTCGGATCCCTTTGAAGACTATACGACCAAAGGAAATATCCTCCGATAACAAAGAGAAAGAAGCTTTCTGAGAAACTTCTTTGTGTTCTGTAAAATCATCTCACAGAGTTACAGCTTTCCCCTCAAGAAGCCTTTCGCTAAGACAGTTCTTGTGGAATTGGCAAAGTGATATTTGGAAGCCCATAGAGGGCTATGGTGAAAAAGGAAATATCCTCAGATGAAATCTGGAAAGAAGCTTTCTGAGAAACTGCTTAGTGTTCTGTTAATTCATCTCACAGAGTTACATCTGTATTTCGTGGATCTCTTTGCTAGCCTTATTTTTGTGGAATCTGAGAACAGATATTTCGGATCCAATTGAAGACTATAGGGACAAAGGAAATATCCTCCGAAAACAAAGAAAAAGAAGCTTTCTGAGAAACTTCTTTGTGTTCTGAGAAATCATCTCACAGAGTTACAGCTTTCCCCTCAAGAAGCCTTTCGCTAAGACAGTTCTTGTGGAATTGGCAAAGTGATATTTGGAAGCCCGTAGAGGGCAATGGTGAAAAAGGAAATATCGTCAGATGAAATCTGGAAAGCTTTCTGAGAAACTGCTTAGTGTTCTGTTAATTCATCTCACAGAGTTACATCCGTATTTCGTGGATCTCTTTGCTAGCCTTATTTCTGTGGAATCTGAGAACAGATATTTCGGATCCCATTGAAGACTATAGGGCCAAAGGAAATATCCTCCGATAAAAAAGAGAAAGACTTTCTGAGAAACTTCTTTGTGTTCTGTGAAATCATCTCACAGAGTTACAGCTTTCCCCTCAAGAAGCCTTTCGCTAAGACAGTTCTTGTGGAATTGGCAAAGTGATATTTGGAAGCCCATAGAGGGCTATGGTGAAAAAGGAAATATCCTCAGATGAAATCTGGAAAGAAGCTTTCTGAGAAACTTCTCTGTGATGTGTGACTTCCACTCACAGAGTTACATCTGTATTTCGTGGATCTCTTTCTAGCCTTATTTCTGTGGAATCTGAGAACAGATATTTTGATCCCTTTGAAGACTATACGGCCAAAGGAAATATCCTCCGATAACAAAGAGAAAGAAGCTTTCTGAGAAACTTCTTTGTGTTCTGTGAAATCATCTCACAGAGTTACAGCTTTCCCCTCAAGAAGCCTTTCGCTGAGACAGTTCTTGTGGAATTGGCAAAGTGATATTTGGAAGCCCATAGAGGGCTATGGTGAAAAAGGAAATATCCTCAGATGAAATCTGGAAAGAAGCTTTCTGAGAAACTGCTTAGTGTTCTGTTAATTCATCTCACAGAGTTACATCTGTATTTCGTGGATCTCTTTGCTAGCCTTATTTCTGTGGAATCTGAGAACAGATATTTCGGATCCCATTGAAGACTATAGGGCCAAAGGAAATATCCTCCGATAACAAAGAGAAAGAAGCTTTCTGAGAACCTTCTTTGTGTTCTGTGAAATCATCTCACAGAGTTACAGCTTTCCCCTCAAGAAGCCTTTCGCTGAGACAGTTCTTGTGGAATTGGCAAAGTGATATTTGGAAGCCCATAGAGGGCTATGGTGAAAAAGGAAATATCCTCAGATGAAATCTGGAAAGAAGATTTCTGAGAAACTGCTTAGTGTTCTGTTAATTCATCTCGCAGAGTTACATCTGTATTTCGTGGATCTCTTTGCTAGCCTTATTTCTGTGGAATCTGAGAACAGATATTTCGGATCCCTTTGAAGACTATAGGGCCAAAGGAAATATCCTCCGATAACAAAGAGAAAGAAGCTTTCTGAGAAACTTCTTTGTGTTCTGTAAAATCAACTCACAGAGTTACAGCTTTCCCCTCAAGAAGCCTTTTGCTAAGACAGTTCTTGTGGAATTGGCAAAGTGATATTTGGAAGCCCTTAGAGGGCTATGGTGAAAAAGGAAATATCCTCAGATGAAATCTGGAAAGAAGCTTTCTGAGAAACTGCTCTGTGATGTGTGACTTCCACTCACAGAGTTACATCTGTATTTCGTGGATCTCTTTGGTAGCCTTATTTCTGTGGAATCTGAGAACAGATATTTCGGATCCCTTTGAAGACTATACGGCCAAAGGAAATATCCTCCGATAACAAAGAGAAAGAAGCTTTCTGAGAAACTTCTTTGTGTTCTCTGAAATCATATCACAGAGTTACAGCTTTCCCCTCAAGAAGCCTTTCGCTGAGACAGTTCTTGTGGAATTGGCATAGTGATATTTGGAAGCCCATAGAGGGCTATGGTGAAAAAGGAAATATCCTCAGATGAAATCTGGAAAGAAGCTTTCTGAGAAACTGCTTAGTGTTCTGTTAATTCATCTCACAGAGTTACATTTGTGTTTCTTGGATCTCTTTGCTAGCCTTATTTTTGTGGAATCTGAGAACAGATATTTCGGATCAAATTGAAGACTATAGGGCCAAAGGAAATATCCTCCGATAACAAAGAGAAAGAAGCTTTCTGAGAAACTTCTTTGTGTTCTGTGAAATCATCTCACAGAGTTACAGCTTTCCCCTCAAGAAGCCTTTCGCTAAGACAGTTCTTGTGGAATTGGCAAAGTGATATTTGGAAGCCCATAGAGGGCAATGGTGAAAAAGGAAATATCCTCAGATGAAATCTGGAAAGCTTTCTGAGAAACTGCTTAGTTTTCTGTTAATTCATCTCACAGAGTTACATCCGTATTTCGTGGATCTCTTTGCTAGCCTTATTTCTGTGGAATCTGAGAACAGATATTTCGGATCCCTTTGAAGACTATAGGGCCAAAGGAAATATCCTCCGATAACAAAGAGAAAGAAGCTTTCTGAGAAACTTCTTTGTGTTCTGTAAAATCAACTCACAGAGTTACAGCTTTCCCCTCAAGAAGCCTTTCGCTAAGACAGTTCTTGTGGAATTGGCAAAGTGATATTTGGAAGCCCTTAGAGGGCTATGGTGAAAAAGGAAATATCCTCAGATGAAATCTGGAAAGAAGCTTTCTGAGAAACTGCTCTGTGATGTGTGACTTCCACTCACAGAGTTACATCTGTATTTCGTGGATCTCTTTGGTAGCCTTATTTCTGTGGAATCTGAGAACAGATATTTCGGATCCCTTTGAAGACTATACGGCCAAAGGAAATATCCTCCGATAACAAAGAGAAAGAAGCTTTCTGAGAAACTTCTTTGTGTTCTCTGAAATCATATCACAGAGTTACAGCTTTCCCCTCAAGAAGCCTTTCGCTGAGACAGTTCTTGTGGAATTGGCAAAGTGATATTTGGAAGCCCATAGAGGGCTATGGTGAAAAAGGAAATATCCTCAGATGAAATCTGGAAAGAAGCTTTCTGAGAAACTGCTTAGTGTTCTGTTAATTCATCTCACAGAGTTACATCTGTATTTCGTGGATCTCTTTGCTAGCCTTATTTCTGTGGAATCTGAGAACAGATATTTCGGATCCCATTGAAGACTATAGGGCCAAAGGAAATATCCTCCGATAACAAAGAGAAAGAAGCTTTCTGAGAAACTTCTTTGTGTTCTGTAAAATCAACTCACAGAGTTACAGCTTTCCCCTCAAGAAGCCTTTTGCTAAGACAGTTCTTGTGGAATTGGCAAAGTGATATTTGGAAGCCCATAGAGGGCTATGGTGAAAAAGGAAATATCCTCAGATGAAATCTGGAAAGAAGCTTTCTGAGAAACTGCTCTGTGATGTGTGACTTCCACTCACAGAGTTACATCTGTATTTCGTGGATCTCTATGCTAGCCTTATTTCTGTGGAATCTGAGAACAGATATTTCGGATCCCTTTGAAGACTATACGGCCAAAGGAAATATCCTCCGATAACAAAGAGAAAGAAGCTTTCTGAGACACTTCTTTGTGTTCTCTGAAATCATATCACAGAGTTACAGCTTTCCCCTCAAGAAGCCTTTCGCTGAGACAGTTCTTGTGGAATTGGCATAGTGATATTTGGAAGCCCATAGAGGGCTATGGTGAAAAAGGAAATATCCTCAGATGAAATCTGGAAAGAAGCTTTCTGAGAAATTGCTTAGTGTTCTGTTAATTCATCTCACAGAGTTACATCTGTATTTTGTGGATCTCTTTGCTAGCCTTATTTCTGTGGAATCTGAGAACAGATATTTCGGATCCCTTTGAAGACTATACGGCCAAAGGAAATATCCTCCGATAACAAAGAGAAAGAAGCTTTCTGAGAAACTTCTTTGTGTTCTGTAAAATCATCTCACAGAGTTACACCTTTCCCCTCAAGAAGCCTTTCGCTAAGACAGTTCTTGTGGAATTGGCAAAGTGATATTTGGAAGCCCATAGAGGGCTATGGTGAAAAAGGAAATATCCTCAGATGAAATCTGGAAAGAAGCTTTCTGAGAAACTGCTTAGTGTTCTGTTAATTCATCTCACAGAGTTACATCTGTGTTTCTTGGATCTCTTTGCTAGCCTTATTTTTGTGGAATCTGAGAACAGATATTTCGGATCCAATTGAAGACTATAGGGCCAAAGGAAATATCCTCCGAAAACAAAGAGAAAGAAGCTTTCTGAGAAACTTCTTTGTGTTCTGTGAAATCATCTCACAGAGTTACAGCTTTCCCCTCAAGAAGCCTTTCGCTAAGACAGTTCTTGTGCAATTGGCAAAGTGATATTTGGAAGCCCATACAGGGCTAGGTGAAAAAGGAAATATCCTCATCTGAAATCTGGAAAGAAGCTTTCTGAGAATCTGCTTAGTGTTCTGTTAATTCATCTCGCAGAATTACATCTGTATTTCGTGGATCTCTTTGCTAGCCTTATTTCTGTGAAATCTGAGAACAGATATTTCGGATCCCATTGAAGACTATAGGGCCAAAGGAAATATCCTCCGATAACAAAGAGAAAGAAGCTTTCTGAGAAACGTCTTTGTGTTCTGTGAAATCATCTCACAGAGTTACAGCTTTCCCCTCAAGAAGCCTTTCGCTAAGACAGTTCTTGTGGAATTGGCAAAGTGATATTTGGAAGCCCATAGAGGGCAATGGTGAAAAAGGAAATATCCTCAGATGAAATCTGGAAAGCTTTCTGAGAAACTGCTTAGTGTTCTGTTAATTCATCTCACAGAGTTACATCCGTATTTCTTGGATCTCTTTCCTAGCCTTATTTCTGTGGAATCTGAGAACAGATATTTCGGATCCCATTGAAGACTAGAGGGCCAAAGGAAATATCCTCCGATAAAAAAGAGAAAGACTTTCTGAGAAACTTCTTTGTGTTCTGTGAAATCATCTCACAGAGTTACAGCTTTCCCCTCAAGAAGCCTTTCGCTAAGACAGTTCTTGTGGAATTGGCAAAGTGATATTTGGAAGCCCATAGAGGGCTATGGTGAAAAAGGAAATATCCTCAGATGAAATCTGGAAAGAAGCTTTCTGAGAAACTTCTCTGTGATGTGTGACTTCCACTCACAGAGTTACATCTGTATTTCGTGGATCTCTTTCTAGCCTTATTTCTGTGGAATCTGAGAACAGATATTTCGGATCCCTTTGAAGACTATACGGCCAAAGGAAATATCCTCCGATAACAAAGAGAAAGAAGCTTTCTGAGAAACTTCTTTGTGTTCTGTGAAATCATCTCACAGAGTTACAGCTTTCCCCTCAAGAAGCCTTTCGCTGAGACAGTTCTTGTGGAATTGGCAAAGTGATATTTGGAAGCCCATAGAGGGCTATGGTGAAAAAGGAAATATCCTCAGATGAAATCTGGAAAGAAGCTTTCTGAGAAACTGCTTAGTGTTCTGTTAATTCATCTCACAGAGTTACATCTGTATTTCGTGGATCTCTTTGCTAGCCTTATTTCTGTGGAATCTGAGAACAGATATTTCGGATCCCATTGAAGACTATAGGGCCAAAGGAAATATCCTCCGATAACAAAGAGAAAGAAGCTTTCTGAGAAACTTCTTTGTGTTCTGTAAAATCAACTCACAGAGTTACAGCTTTCCCCTCAAGAAGCCTTTTGCTAAGACAGTTCTTGTGGAATTGGCAAAGTGATATTTGGAAGCCCATAGAGGGCTATGGTGAAAAAGGAAATATCCTCAGATGAAATCTGGAAAGAAGCTTTCTGAGAAACTGCTCTGTGATGTGTGACTTCCACTCACAGAGTTACATCTGTATTTCGTGGATCTCTTTGCTAGCCTTATTTCTGTGGAATCTGAGAAAAGATATTTCGGATCCCTTTGAAGACTATACGGCCAAAGGAAATATCCTCCGATAACAAAGAGAAAGAAGCTTTCTGAGAAACTTCTTTGTGTTCTCTGAAATCATATCACAGAGTTACAGCTTGCCCCTCAAGAAGCCTTTCGCTGAGACAGTTCTTGTGGAATTGGCATAGTGATATTTGGAAGCCCATAGAGGGCTATGGTGAAAAAGGAAATATCCTCAGATGAAATCTGGAAAGAAGCTTTCTGAGAAATTGCTTAGCGTTCTGTTAATTCATCTCACAGAGTTACATCTGTATTTTGTGGATCTCTTTGCTAGCCTTATTTCTGTGGAATCTGAGAACAGATATTTCGGATCCCTTTGAAGACTATACGGCCAAAGGAAATATCCTCCGATAACAAAGAGAAAGAAGCTTTCTGAGAAACTTCTTTGTGTTCTGTAAAATCATCTCACAGAGTTACACCTTTCCCCTCAAGAAGCCTTTCGCTAAGACAGTTCTTGTGGAATTGGCATAGTGATATTTGGAAGCCCATAGAGGGCTATGGTGAAAAAGGAAATATCCTCAGATGAAATCTGGAAAGAAGCTTTCTGAGAAACTGCTTAGTGTTCTGTTAATTCATCTCACAGAGTTACATCTGTGTTTCTTGGATCTCTTTGCTAGCCTTATTTTTGTGGAATCTGAGAACAGATATTTCGGATCCAATTGAAGACTATAGGGCCAAAGGAAATATCCTCCGAAAACAAAGAGAAAGAAGCTTTCTGAGAAACTTCTTTGTGTTCTGTGAAATCATCTCACAGAGTTACAGCTTTCCCCTCAAGAAGCCTTTCGCTAAGACAGTTCTTGTGCAATTGGCAAAGTGATATTTGGAAGCCCATACAGGGCTAGGTGAAAAAGGAAATATCCTCATCTGAAATCTGGAAAGAAGCTTTCTGAGAAACTGCTTAGTGTTCTGTTAATTCATCTCGCAGAATTACATCTGTATTTCGTGGATCTCTTTGCTAGCCTTATTTCTGTGAAATCTGAGAACAGATATTTCGGATCCCATTGAAGACTATAGGGCCAAAGGAAATATCCTCCGATAACAAAGAGAAAGAAGCTTTCTGAGAAACTTCTTTGTGTTCTGTGAAATCATCTCACAGAGTTACAGCTTTCCCCTCAAGAAGCCTTTCGCTAAGACAGTTCTTGTGGAATTGGCAAAGTGATATTTGGAAGCCCATAGAGGGCAATGGTGAAAAAGGAAATATCCTCAGATGAAATCTGGAAAGCTTTCTGAGAAACTGCTTAGTGTTCTGTTAATTCATCTCACAGAGTTACATCCGTATTTCGTGGATCTCTTTGCTAGCCTTATTTCTGTGGAATCTGAGAACAGATATTTCGGATCCCATTGAAGACTATAGGGCCAAAGGAAATATCCTCCGATAAAAAAGAGAAAGACTTTCTGAGAAACTTCTTTGTGTTCTGTGAAATCATCTCACAGAGTTACAGCTTTCCCCTCAAGAAGCCTTTCGCTAAGACAGTTCTTGTGGAATTGGCAAAGTGATATTTTGAAGCCCATAGAGGGCTATGGTGAAAAAGGAAATATCCTCAGATGAAATCTGGAAAGAAGCTTTCTGAGAAACTTCTCTGTGATGTGTGACTTCCACTCACAGAGTTACATCTGTATTTCGTGGATCTCTTTCTAGCCTTATTTCTGTGGAATCTGAGAACAGATATTTCGGATCCCTTTGAAGACTATACGGCCAAAGGAAATATCCTCCGATAACAAAGAGAAAGAAGCTTTCTGAGAAACTTCTTTGTGTTCTGTGAAATCATCTCACAGAGTTACAGCTTTCCCCTCAAGAAGCCTTTCGCTGAGACAGTTCTTGTGGAATTGGCAAAGTGATATTTGGAAGCCCATAGAGGGCTATGGTGAAAAAGGAAATATCCTCAGATGAAATCTGGAAAGAAGCTTTCTGAGAAACTGCTTAGTGTTCTGTTAATTCATCTCACAGAGTTACATCTGTATTTCGTGGATCTCTTTGCTAGCCTTATTTCTGTGGAATCTGAGAACAGATATTTCGGATCCCATTGAAGATTATAGGGCCAAAGGAAATATCCTCCGATAACAAAGAGAAAGAAGCTTTCTGAGAACCTTCTTTGTGTTCTGTGAAATCATCTCACAGAGTTACAGCTTTCCCCTCAATAAGCCTTTCGCTACGACAGTTCTTGTGGAATTGGCAAAGTGATATTTGGAAGCCCATAGAGGGCTATGGTGAAAAAGGAAATATCCTCAGATGAAATCTGGAAAGAAGATTTCTGAGAAACTGCTTAGTGTTCTGTTAATTCATCTCACAGAGTTACATCTGTATTTCGTGGATCTCTTTGCTAGCCTTATTTCTGTGGAATCTGAGAACAGATATTTCGGATCCCATTGAAGACTATAGGGCCAAAGGAAATATCCTCCGATAAAAAAGAGAAAGAAGCTTTCTGAGAAACTTCTTTGTGTTCTGTAAAATCAACTCACAGAGTTACAGCTTTCCCCTCAAGAAGCTTTTTGCTAAGACAGTTCTTGTGGAATTGGCAAAGTGATATTTGTAAGCCCATAGAGGGCTATGGTGAAAAAGGAAATATCCTCAGATGAAATCTGGAAAGAAGCTTTCTGAGAAACTGCTCTGTGATGTGTGACTTCCACTCACAGAGTTACATCTGTATTTCGTGGATCTCTTTGCTAGCCTTATTTCTGTGGAATCTGAGAACAGATATTTCGGATCCCTTTGAAGACTATACGGCCAAAGGAAATATCCTCCGAAAACAAAGAGAAAGAAGCTTTCTGAGAAACTTCTTTGTGTTCTCTGAAATCATATCACAGAGTTACAGCTTTCCCCTCAAGAAGCCTTTCGCTGAGACTGTTCTTGTGGAATTGGCATAGTTATATTTGGAAGCCCATAGAGGGCTATGGTGAAAAAGGAAATATCCTCAGATGAAATCTGGAAAGAAGCTTTCTGAGAAATTGCTTAGTGTTCTGTTAATTCATCTCACAGAGTTACATCTGTATTTTGTGGATCTCTTTGCTAGCCTTATTTCTGTGGAATCTGAGAACAGATATTTCTGATCCCTTTGAAGACTCTACGGCCAAAGGAAATATCCTCCGATAACAAAGAGAAAGAAGCTTTCTGAGAAACTTCTTTGTGTTCTGTAAAATCATCTCACAGAGTTACAGCTTTCCCCTCAAGAAGCCTTTCGCTAAGACAGATCTTGTGGAATTGGCAAAGTGATATTTGGAAGCCCATAGAGGGCTATGGTGAAAAAGGAAATATCCTCAGATGAAATCTGGAAAGAAGCTTTCTGAGAAACTGCTTAGTGTTCTGTTAATTCATCTCACAGAGTTACATCTGTGTTTCTTGGATCTCTTTGCTAGCCTTATTTTTGTGGAATCTGAGAACAGATATTTCGGATCCAATTGAAGACTATAGGGCCAAAGGAAATATCCTCCGAAAACAAAGAGAAAGAAGCTTTCTGAGAAACTTCTTTGTGTTCTGTGAAATCATCTCACAGAGTTACAGCTTTCCCCTCAAGAAGCCTTTCGCTAAGACAGTTCTTGTGCAATTGGCAAAGTGATATTTGGAAGCCCATACAGGGCTAGGTGAAAAAGGAAATATCCTCATCTGATATCTGGAAAGAAGCTTTCTGAGAAACTGCTTAGTGTTCTGTTAATTCATCTCGCAGAATTACATCTGTATTTCGTGGATCTCTTTGCTAGCCTTATTTCTGTGAAATCTGAGAACAGATATTTCGGATCCCATTGAAGACTATAGGGCCAAAGGAAATATCCTCCGATAACAAAGAGAAAGAAGCTTTCTGAGAAACTTCTTTGTGTTCTGTGAAATCATCTCACAGAGTTACAGCTTTCCCCTCAAGAAGCCTTTCGCTAAGACAGTTCTTGTGGAATTGGCAAAGTGATATTTGGAAGCCCATAGAGGGCAATGGTGAAAAAGGAAATATCCTCAGATGAAATCTGGAAAGCTTTCTGAGAAACTTCTTAGTGTTCTGTTAATTCATCTCACAGAGTTACATCCGTATTTCGTGGATCTCTTTCTAGCCTTATTTCTGTGGAATCTGAGAACAGATATTTCGGATCCCATTGAAGACTATAGGGCCAAAGGAAATATCCTCCGATAAAAAAGAGAAAGACTTTCTGAGAAACTTCTTTGTGTTCTGTGAAATCATCTCACAGAGTTACAGCTTTCCCCTCAAGAAGCCTTTCGCTAAGACAGTTCTTGTGGAATTGGCAAAGTGATATTTGGAAGCCCATAGAGGGCTATGGAGAAAAAGGAAATATCCTCAGATGAAATCTGGAAAGAAGCTTTCTGAGAAACTTCTCTGTGATGTGTGACTTCCACTCACAGCGTTACATCTGTATTTCGTGGATCTCTTTCTAGCCTTATTTCTGTGGAATCTGAGAACAGATATTTCGGATCCCTTTGAAGACTATACGGCCAAAGGAAATATCCTCCGATAACAAAGAGAAAGAAGCTTTCTGAGAAACTTCTTTGTGTTCTGTGAAATCATATCACAGAGTTACAGCTTTCCCCTCAAGAAGCCTTTCGTTGAGACAGTTCTTGTGGAATTGGCATAGTGATATTTGGAAGCCCATAGAGGGCTATGGTAAAAAGGAAATATCCTCAGATGAAATCTGGAAAGAAGCTTTCTGAGAAACTGCTTAGTGTTCTGTTAATTCATCTCACAGAGTTACATCTGTATTTTGTGGATCTCTTTGCTAGCCTTATTTCTGTGAAATCTGAGAACAGATATTTCGGATCCCATTGAAGACTAGAGGGCCAAAGGAAATATCCTCCGATAACAAAGAGAAAGAAGCTTTCTGAGAAACGTCTTTGTGTTCTGTGAAATCATCTCACAGAGTTACAGCTTTCCCCTCAAGAAGCCTTTCGCTAAGACAGTTCTTGTGGAATTGGCAAAGTGATATTTGGAAGCCCATAGAGGGCTATGGTGAAAAAGGAAATATCCTCAGATGATATCTGGAAAGAAGCTTTCTGAGAAACTGCTTAGTGTTCTGTTAATTCATCTCACAGAGTTACATCTGTATTTCGTGGATCTCTTTGCTAGACTTATTTCTGTGGAATCTGAGAACAGATATTTCAGATCCCATTGAAGACAATAGGGCCAAAGGAAATATCCTCCGATAACAAAGAGAAAGAAGTTTTCTGAGAAACTTCTTCGTGTTCTGTGAAATCATCTCACAGAGTTACAGCTCTCCCCTCAAGAAGCCTTTCGCTAAGACAGTTCTTGTGGAATTGGCAAAGTGATATTTGGAAGCCCTTAGAGGGCTATGGTGAAAAAGGAAATATCCTCAGATGAAATCTGGAAAGAAGCTTTCTGAGAAACTGCTTAGTGTTCTGTTAATTCATCTCACAGAGTTACATCTGTATTTCGTGGATCTCTTTGCTAGCCTTATTTCTGTGGAATCTGAGAACAGATATTTCGGATCCCATTGAAGACTACAGGGCCAAAGGAAATATCCTCCGATAACAAAGAGAAAGAAGCTTTCTGAGAAACTTCTTTGTGTTCTGTGAAATCATCTCACAGAGTTACAGCTTTCCCCTCAAGTTGCCTTTCGCTAAGACAGTTCTTGTGGAATTGGCAAAGTGATATTTGGAAGCCCATAGAGGGCTATGGTGAAAAAGGAAATATCCTCAGATGAAATCTGGAAAGAAGCTTTCTGAGAAACTGCTTAGTGTTCTCTTAATTCATCTCACAGAGTTACATCCGTATTTCGTGGATCTCTTTGCTAGCCTTATTTCTGTGGAATCTGAGAACAGATATTTCGGATCCCATTGAAGACTATAGGGCCAAAGGAAATACCCTCCGATAACAAAGAGAAAGAAGCTTTCTGAGAAACTTCTTTGTGTTCTGTGAAATCATATCACAGAGTTACAGCTTTCCCCTCAAGAAGCCTTTCGTTGAGACAGTTCTTGTGGAATTGGCATAGTGATATTTGGAAGCCCATAGAGGGCTATGGTGAAAAAGGAAATATCCTCAGATGAAATCTGGAAAGAAGCTTTCTGAGAAACTGCTTAGTGTTCTGTTAATTCATCTCACAGAGTTACATCTGTATTTTGTGGATCTCTTTGCTAGCCTTATTTCTGTGAAATCTGAGAACAGATATTTCGGATCCCATTGAAGACTATAGGGCCAAAGGAAATATCCTCCGATAACAAAGAGAAAGAAGCTTTCTGAGAAACGTCTTTGTGTTCTGTGAAATCATCTCACAGAGTTACAGCTTTCCCCTCAAGAAGCCTTTCGCTAAGACAGTTCTTGTGGAATTGGCAAAGTGATATTTGGAAGCCCATAGAGGGCTATGGTGAAAAAGGAAATATCCTCAGATGATATCTGGAAAGAAGCTTTCTGAGAAACTGCTTAGTGTTCTGTTAATTCATCTCACAGAGTTACATCTGTATTTCGTGGATCTCTTTGCTAGACTTATTTCTGTGGAATCTGAGAACAGATATTTCGGATCCCATTGAAGACAATAGGGCCAAAGGAAATATCCTCCGATAACAAAGAGAAAGAAGTTTTCTGAGAAACTTCTTCGTGTTCTGTGAAATCATCTCACAGAGTTACAGCTCTCCCCTCAAGAAGTCTTTCGCTAAGACAGTTCTTGTGGAATTGGCAAAGTGATATTTGGAAGCCCTTAGAGGGCTATGGTGAAAAAGGAAATATCCTCAGATGAAATCTGGAAAGAAGCTTTCTGAGAAACTGCTTAGTGTTCTGTTAATTCATCTCACAGAGTTACATCTGTATTTCGTGGATCTCTTTGCTAGCCTTATTTCTGTGGAATCTGAGAACAGATATTTCGGATCCCATTGAAGACTACAGGGCCAAAGGAAATATCCTCCGATAACAAAGAGAAAGAAGCTTTCTGAGAAACTTCTTTGTGTTCTGTGAAATCATCTCACAGAGTTACAGCTTTCCCCTCAAGAAGCCTTTCGCTAAGACAGTTCTTGTGGAATTGGCAAAGTGATATTTGGAAGCCCATAGAGGGCTATGGTGAAAAAGGAAATATCCTCAGATGAAATCTGGAAAGAAGCTTTCTGAGAAACTGCTTAGTGTTCTCTTAATTCATCTCACAGAGTTACATCCGTATTTCGTGGATCTCTTTGCTAGCCTTATTTCTGTGGAATCTGAGAACAGATATTTCGGATTCCATTGAAGACTATAGGGCCAAAGGAAATATCCTCCGATAACAAAGAGAAAGAAGCTTTCTGAGAAACTTCTTTGTGTTCTGTGAAATCATATCACAGAGTTACAGCTTTCCCCTCAAGAAGCCTTTCGCTGAGACAGTTCTTGTGGAATTGGCATAGTGATATTTGGAAGCCCATAGAGGGCTATGGTGAAAAAGGAAATATTCTCAGATGAAATCTGGAAAGAAGCTTTCTGAGAAACTGCTTAGTGTTCTGTTAATTCATCTCACAGAATTACATCTGTATTTTGTGGATCTCTTTGCTAGCCTTATTTCCGTGAAATCTGAGAACAGATATTTCGGATCCCATTGAAGACTATAGGGCCAAAGGAAATATCCTCCGATAACAAAGAGAAAGAAGCTTTCTGAGAAACGTCTTTGTGTTCTGTGAAATCATCTCACAGAGTTACAGCTTTCCCCTCAAGAAGCCTTTCGCTAAGACAGTTCTTGTGGAATTGGCAAAGTGATATTTGGAAGCCCATAGAGGGCTATGGTGAAAAAGGAAATATCCTCAGATGAAATCTGGAAAGAAGCTTTCTGAGAAACTGCTTAGTGTTCTGTTAATTCACCTCACAGAGTTACATCTGTATTTCGTGGATCTCTTTGCTAGCCTTATTTCTGTGGAATCTGAGAACAGATATTTCGGATCCCATTGAAGACTATAGGGCCAAAGGAAATATCCTCCGATAACAAAGAGAAAGAAGCTTTCTGAGAACCTTCTTTGTGTTCTGTGAAATCATCTCACAGAGTTACAGCATTCCCCTCAAGAAGCCTTTCGCTACGACAGTTCTTGTGGAATTGGCAAAGTGATATTTGGAAGCCCATAGAGGGCTATGGTGAAAAAGGAAATATCCTCAGATGAAATCTGGAAAGAAGCTTTCTGAGAAACTGCTCTGTGATGTGTGACTTCCACTCACAGAGTTACATCTGTATTTCGTGGATCTCTTTGCTAGCCTTATTTCTGTGGAATCTGAGAACAGATATTTCGTATCCCTTTGAAGACTATACGGCCAAAGGAAATATCCTCCGATAACAAAGAGAAAGAAGCTTTCTGAGAAACTTCTTTGTGTTCTCTGAAATCATATCACAGAGTTACAGCTTTCCCCTCAAGAAGCCTTTCGCTGAGACAGTTCTTGTGGAATTGGCATAGTGATATTTGGAAGCCCATAGAGGGCTATGGTGAAAAAGGAAATATCCTGAGATGAAATCTGGAAAGAAGCTTTCTGAGAAGTTGCTTAGTGTTCTGTTAATTCATCTCACAGAGTTACATCTGTATTTTGTGGATCTCTTTGCTAGCCTTATTTCTGTGGAATCTGAGAACAGATATTTCGGATCCCTTTGAAGACTATACGGCCAAAGGAAATATCCTCCGATAACAAAGAGAAAGAAGCTTTCTGAGAAACTTCTTTGTGTTCTGTAAAATCATCTCACAGAGTTACAGCTTTCCCCTCAAGAAGCCTTTCGCTAAGACAGTTCTTGTGGAATTGGCAAAGTGATATTTGGAAGCCCATAGAGGGCTATGGTGAAAAAGGAAATATCCTCAGATGAAATCTGGAAAGAAGCTTTCTGAGAAACTGCTTAGTGTTCTGTTAATTCATCTCACAGAGTTACATCTGTGTTTCTTGGATCTCTTTGCTAGCCTTATTTTTGTGGAATCTGAGAACAGATATTTCGGATCCAATTGAAGACTATAGGGCCAAAGGAAATATCCTCCGAAAACAAAGAGAAAGAAGCTTTCTGAGAAACTTCTTTGTGTTCTGTGAAATCATCTCACAGAGTTACAGCTTTCCCCTCAAGAAGCCTTTCGCTAAGACAGTTCTTGTGCAATTGGCAAAGTGATATTTGGAAGCCCATAGAGGGCTATGGTGAAAAAGGAAATATCCTCAGATGAAATCTGGAAAGAAGCTTTCTGAGAAACTTCTTAGTGTTCTGTTAATTCATCTCACAGAGTTACATCTGTATTTCGTGGATCTCTTTCTAGCCTTATTTCTGTGGAATCTGAGAACAGATATTTCGGATCCCTTTGAAGACTATACGGCCAAAGGAAATATCCTCCGATAACAAAGAGAATGAAGCTTTCTGAGAAACTTCTTTGTGTTCTGTGAAATCATATCAAAGAGTTACAGCTTTCCCCTCAAGAAGCCTTTCGCTGAGACAGTTCTCGTGGAATTGGCATAGTGATATTTGGAAGCCCATAGAGGGCTATGGTGAAAAAGGAAATATCCTCAGATGAAATCTGGAAAGAAGCTTTCTGAGAAACTGCTTAGTGTTCTGTTAATTCATCTCACAGAGTTACATCTGTATTTCGTGGATCTCTTTGCTAGCCTTATTTCTGTGGAATCTGAGAACAGATATTTCGGATCCCATTGAAGACTATAGGGCCAAAGGAAATATCCTCCGATAACAAAGAGAAAGAAGCTTTCTGAGAAACTTCTTTGTGTTCTGTAAAATCATCTCACAGAGTTACACCTTTCCCCTCAAGAAGCCTTTCGCTAAGACAGTTCTTGTGGAATTGGCATAGTGATATTTGGAAGCCCATAGAGGGCTATGGTGAAAAAGGAAATATCCTCAGATGAAATCTGGAAAGAAGCTTTCTGAGAAACTGCTTAGTGTTCTGTTAATTCATCTCACAGAGTTACATCTGTGTTTCTTGGATCTCTTTGCTAGCCTTATTTTTGTGGAATCTGAGAACAGATATTTCGGATCCAATTGAAGACTATAGGGCCAAAGGAAATATCCTCCGAAAACAAAGAGAAAGAAGCTTTCTGAGAAACTTCTTTGTGTTCTGTGAAATCATCTCACAGAGTTACAGCTTTCCCCTCAAGAAGCCTTTCGCTAAGACAGTTCTTGTGCAATTGGCAAAGTGATATTTGGAAGCCCATACAGGGCTAGGTGAAAAAGGAAATATCCTCATCTGAAATCTGGAAAGAAGCTTTCTGAGAAACTGCTTAGTGTTCTGTTAATTCATCTCGCAGAATTACATCTGTATTTCGTGGATCTCTTTGCTAGCCTTATTTCTGTGAAATCTGAGAACAGATATTTCGGATCCCATTGAAGACTATAGGGCCAAAGGAAATATCCTCCGATAACAAAGAGAAAGAAGCTTTCTGAGAAACTTCTTTGTGTTCTGTGAAATCATCTCACAGAGTTACAGCTTTCCCCTCAAGAAGCCTTTCGCTAAGACAGTTCTTGTGGAATTGGCAAAGTGATATTTGGAAGCCCATAGAGGGCAATGGTGAAAAAGGAAATATCCTCAGATGAAATCTGGAAAGCTTTCTGAGAAACTGCTTAGTGTTCTGTTAATTCATCTCACAGAGTTACATCCGTATTTCGTGGATCTCTTTGCTAGCCTTATTTCTGTGGAATCTGAGAACAGATATTTCGGATCCCATTGAAGACTATAGGGCCAAAGGAAATATCCTCCGATAAAAAAGAGAAAGACTTTCTGAGAAACTTCTTTGTGTTCTGTGAAATCATCTCACAGAGTTACAGCTTTCCCCTCAAGAAGCCTTTCGCTAAGACAGTTCTTGTGGAATTGGCAAAGTGATATTTTGAAGCCCATAGAGGGCTATGGTGAAAAAGGAAATATCCTCAGATGAAATCTGGAAAGAAGCTTTCTGAGAAACTTCTCTGTGATGTGTGACTTCCACTCACAGAGTTACATCTGTATTTCGTGGATCTCTTTCTAGCCTTATTTCTGTGGAATCTGAGAACAGATATTTCGGATCCCTTTGAAGACTATACGGCCAAAGGAAATATCCTCCGATAACAAAGAGAAAGAAGCTTTCTGAGAAACTTCTTTGTGTTCTGTGAAATCATCTCACAGAGTTACAGCTTTCCCCTCAAGAAGCCTTTCGCTGAGACAGTTCTTGTGGAATTGGCAAAGTGATATTTGGAAGCCCATAGAGGGCTATGGTGAAAAAGGAAATATCCTCAGATGAAATCTGGAAAGAAGCTTTCTGAGAAACTGCTTAGTGTTCTGTTAATTCATCTCACAGAGTTACATCTGTATTTCGTGGATCTCTTTGCTAGCCTTATTTCTGTGGAATCTGAGAACAGATATTTCGGATCCCATTGAAGACTATAGGGCCAAAGGAAATATCCTCCGATAACAAAGAGAAAGAAGCTTTCTGAGAACCTTCTTTGTGTTCTGTGAAATCATCTCACAGAGTTACAGCTTTCCCCTCAATAAGCCTTTCGCTACGACAGTTCTTGTGGAATTGGCAAAGTGATATTTGGAAGCCCATAGAGGGCTATGGTGAAAAAGGAAATATCCTCAGATGAAATCTGGAAAGAAGATTTCTGAGAAACTGCTTAGTGTTCTGTTAATTCATCTCACAGAGTTACATCTGTATTTCGTGGATCTCTTTGCTAGCCTTATTTCTGTGGAATCTGAGAACAGATATTTCGGATCCCATTGAAGACTATAGGGCCAAAGGAAATATCCTCCGATAAAAAAGAGAAAGAAGCTTTCTGAGAAACTTCTTTGTGTTCTGTAAAATCAACTCACAGAGTTACAGCTTTCCCCTCAAGAAGCTTTTTGCTAAGACAGTTCTTGTGGAATTGGCAAAGTGATATTTGTAAGCCCATAGAGGGCTATGGTGAAAAAGGAAATATCCTCAGATGAAATCTGGAAAGAAGCTTTCTGAGAAACTGCTCTGTGATGTGTGACTTCCACTCACAGAGTTACATCTGTATTTCGTGGATCTCTTTGCTAGCCTTATTTCTGTGGAATCTGAGAACAGATATTTCGGATCCCTTTGAAGACTATACGGCCAAAGGAAATATCCTCCGAAAACAAAGAGAAAGAAGCTTTCTGAGAAACTTCTTTGTGTTCTCTGAAATCATATCACAGAGTTACAGCTTTCCCCTCAAGAAGCCTTTCGCTGAGACTGTTCTTGTGGAATTGGCATAGTTATATTTGGAAGCCCATAGAGGGCTATGGTGAAAAAGGAAATATCCTCAGATGAAATCTGGAAAGAAGCTTTCTGAGAAATTGCTTAGTGTTCTGTTAATTCATCTCACAGAGTTACATCTGTATTTTGTGGATCTCTTTGCTAGCCTTATTTCTGTGGAATCTGAGAACAGATATTTCTGATCCCTTTGAAGACTATACGGCCAAAGGAAATATCCTCCGATAACAAAGAGAAAGAAGCTTTCTGAGAAACTTCTTTGTGTTCTGTAAAATCATCTCACAGAGTTACAGCTTTCCCCTCAAGAAGCCTTTCGCTAAGACAGATCTTGTGGAATTGGCAAAGTGATATTTGGAAGCCCATAGAGGGCTATGGTGAAAAAGGAAATATCCTCAGATGAAATCTGGAAAGAAGCTTTCTGAGAAACTGCTTAGTGTTCTGTTAATTCATCTCACAGAGTTACATCTGTGTTTCTTGGATCTCTTTGCTAGCCTTATTTTTGTGGAATCTGAGAACAGATATTTCGGATCCAATTGAAGACTATAGGGCCAAAGGAAATATCCTCCGAAAACAAAGAGAAAGAAGCTTTCTGAGAAACTTCTTTGTGTTCTGTGAAATCATCTCACAGAGTTACAGCTTTCCCCTCAAGAAGCCTTTCGCTAAGACAGTTCTTGTGCAATTGGCAAAGTGATATTTGGAAGCCCATACAGGGCTAGGTGAAAAAGGAAATATCCTCATCTGATATCTGGAAAGAAGCTTTCTGAGAAACTGCTTAGTGTTCTGTTAATTCATCTCGCAGAATTACATCTGTATTTCGTGGATCTCTTTGGTAGCCTTATTTCTGTGAAATCTGAGAACAGATATTTCGGATCCCATTGAAGACTATAGGGCCAAAGGAAATATCCTCCGATAACAAAGAGAAAGAAGCTTTCTGAGAAACTTCTTTGTGTTCTGTGAAATCATCTCACAGAGTTACAGCTTTCCCCTCAAGAAGCCTTTCGCTAAGACAGTTCTTGTGGAATTGGCAAAGTGATATTTGGAAGCCCATAGAGGGCAATGGTGAAAAAGGAAATATCCTCAGATGAAATCTGGAAAGCTTTCTGAGAAACTTCTTAGTGTTCTGTTAATTCATCTCACAGAGTTACATCCGTATTTCGTGGATCTCTTTGCTAGCCTTATTTCTGTGGAATCTGAGAACAGATATTTCGGATCCCATTGAAGACTATAGGGCCAAAGGAAATATCCTCCGATAAAAAAGAGAAAGACTTTCTGAGAAACTTCTTTGTGTTCTGTGAAATCATCTCACAGAGTTACAGCTTTCCCCTCAAGAAGCCTTTCGCTAAGACAGTTCTTGTGGAATTGGCAAAGTGATATTTGGAAGCCCATAGAGGGCTATGGAGAAAAAGGAAATATCCTCAGATGAAATCTGGAAAGAAGCTTTCTGAGAAACTTCTCTGTGATGTGTGACTTCCACTCACAGCGTTACATCTGTATTTCGTGGATCTCTTTCTAGCCTTATTTCTGTGGAATCTGAGAACAGATATTTCGGATCCCTTTGAAGACTATACGGCCAAAGGAAATATCCTCCGATAACAAAGAGAAAGAAGCTTTCTGAGAAACTTCTTTGTGTTCTGTGAAATCATATCACAGAGTTACAGCTTTCCCCTCAAGAAGCCTTTCGTTGAGACAGTTCTTGTGGAATTGGCATAGTGATATTTGGAAGCCCATAGAGGGCTATGGTAAAAAGGAAATATCCTCAGATGAAATCTGGAAAGAAGCTTTCTGAGAAACTGCTTAGTGTTCTGTTAATTCATCTCACAGAGTTACATCTGTATTTTGTGGATCTCTTTGCTAGCCTTATTTCTGTGAAATCTGAGAACAGATATTTCGGATCCCATTGAAGACTATAGGGCCAAAGGAAATATCCTCCGATAACAAAGAGAAAGAAGCTTTCTGAGAAACGTCTTTGTGTTCTGTGAAATCATCTCACAGAGTTACAGCTTTCCCCTCAAGAAGCCTTTCGCTAAGACAGTTCTTGTGGAATTGGCAAAGTGATATTTGGAAGCCCATAGAGGGCTATGGTGAAAAAGGAAATATCCTCAGATGATATCTGGAAAGAAGCTTTCTGAGAAACTGCTTAGTGTTCTGTTAATTCATCTCACAGAGTTACATCTGTATTTCGTGGATCTCTTTGCTAGACTTATTTCTGTGGAATCTGAGAACAGATATTTCGGATCCCATTGAAGACAATAGGGCCAAAGGAAATATCCTCCGATAACAAAGAGAAAGAAGTTTTCTGAGAAACTTCTTCGTGTTCTGTGAAATCATCTCACAGAGTTACAGCTCTCCCCTCAAGAAGCCTTTCGCTAAGACAGTTCTTGTGGAATTGGCAAAGTGATATTTGGAAGCCCTTAGAGGGCTATGGTGAAAAAGGAAATATCCTCAGATGAAATCTGGAAAGAAGCTTTCTGAGAAACTGCTTAGTGTTCTGTTAATTCATCTCACAGAGTTACATCTGTATTTCGTGGATCTCTTTGCTAGCCTTATTTCTGTGGAATCTGAGAACAGATATTTCGGATCCCATTGAAGACTACAGGGCCAAAGGAAATATCCTCCGATAACAAAGAGAAAGAAGCTTTCTGAGAAACTTCTTTGTGTTCTGTGAAATCATCTCACAGAGTTACAGCTTTCCCCTCAAGTTGCCTTTCGCTAAGACAGTTCTTGTGGAATTGGCAAAGTGATATTTGGAAGCCCATAGAGGGCTATGGTGAAAAAGGAAATATCCTCAGATGAAATCTGGAAAGAAGCTTTCTGAGAAACTGCTTAGTGTTCTCTTAATTCATCTCACAGAGTTACATCCGTATTTCGTGGATCTCTTTGCTAGCCTTATTTCTGTGGAATCTGAGAACAGATATTTCGGATCCCATTGAAGACTATAGGGCCAAAGGAAATACCCTCCGATAACAAAGAGAAAGAAGCTTTCTGAGAAACTTCTTTGTGTTCTGTGAAATCATATCACAGAGTTACAGCTTTCCCCTCAAGAAGCCTTTCGTTGAGACAGTTCTTGTGGAATTGGCATAGTGATATTTGGAAGCCCATAGAGGGCTATGGTGAAAAAGGAAATATCCTCAGATGAAATCTGGAAAGAAGCTTTCTGAGAAACTGCTTAGTGTTCTGTTAATTCATCTCACAGAGTTACATCTGTATTTTGTGGATCTCTTTGCTAGCCTTATTTCTGTGAAATCTGAGAACAGATATTTCGGATCCCATTGAAGACTATAGGGCCAAAGGAAATATCCTCCGATAACAAAGAGAAAGAAGCTTTCTGAGAAACGTCTTTGTGTTCTGTGAAATCATCTCACAGAGTTACAGCTTTCCCCTCAAGAAGCCTTTCGCTAAGACAGTTCTTGTGGAATTGGCAAAGTGATATTTGGAAGCCCATAGAGGGCTATGGTGAAAAAGGAAATATCCTCAGATGATATCTGGAAAGAAGCTTTCTGAGAAACTGCTTAGTGTTCTGTTAATTCATCTCACAGAGTTACATCTGTATTTCGTGGATCTCTTTGCTAGACTTATTTCTGTGGAATCTGAGAACAGATATTTCGGATCCCATTGAAGACAATAGGGCCAAAGGAAATATCCTCCGATAACAAAGAGAAAGAAGTTTTCTGAGAAACTTCTTCGTGTTCTGTGAAATCATCTCACAGGGTTACAGCTCTCCCCTCAAGAAGTCTTTCGCTAAGACAGTTCTTGTGGAATTGGCAAAGTGATATTTGGAAGCCCTTAGAGGGCTATGGTGAAAAAGGAAATATCCTCAGATGAAATCTGGAAAGAAGCTTTCTGAGAAACTGCTTAGTGTTCTGTTAATTCATCTCACAGAGTTACATCTGTATTTCGTGGATCTCTTTGCTAGCCTTATTTCTGTGGAATCTGAGAACAGATATTTCGGATCCCATTGAAGACTACAGGGCCAAAGGAAATATCCTCCGATAACAAAGAGAAAGAAGCTTTCTGAGAAACTTCTTTGTGTTCTGTGAAATCATCTCACAGAGTTACAGCTTTCCCCTCAAGAAGCCTTTCGCTAAGACAGTTCTTGTGGAATTGGCAAAGTGATATTTGGAAGCCCATAGAGGGCTATGGTGAAAAAGGAAATATCCTCAGATGAAATCTGGAAAGAAGCTTTCTGAGAAACTGCTTAGTGTTCTCTTAATTCATCTCACAGAGTTACATCCGTATTTCGTGGATCTCTTTGCTAGCCTTATTTCTGTGGAATCTGAGAACAGATATTTCGGATTCCATTGAAGACTATAGGGCCAAAGGAAATATCCTCCGATAACAAAGAGAAAGAAGCTTTCTGAGAAACTTCTTTGTGTTCTGTGAAATCATATCACAGAGTTACAGCTTTCCCCTCAAGAAGCCTTTCGCTGAGACAGTTCTTGTGGAATTGGCATAGTGATATTTGGAAGCCCATAGAGGGCTATGGTGAAAAAGGAAATATTCTCAGATGAAATCTGGAAAGAAGCTTTCTGAGAAACTGCTTAGTGTTCTGTTAATTCATCTCACAGAATTACATCTGTATTTTGTGGATCTCTTTGCTAGCCTTATTTCCGTGAAATCTGAGAACAGATATTTCGGATCCCATTGAAGACTATAGGGCCAAAGGAAATATCCTCCGATAACAAAGAGAAAGAAGCTTTCTGAGAAACGTCTTTGTGTTCTGTGAAATCATCTCACAGAGTTACAGCTTTCCCCTCAAGAAGCCTTTCGCTAAGACAGTTCTTGTGGAATTGGCAAAGTGATATTTGGAAGCCCATAGAGGGCTATGGTGAAAAAGGAAATATCCTCAGATGAAATCTGGAAAGAAGCTTTCTGAGAAACTGCTTAGTGTTCTGTTAATTCACCTCACAGAGTTACATCTGTATTTCGTGGATCTCTTTGCTAGCCTTATTTCTGTGGAATCTGAGAACAGATATTTCGGATCCCATTGAAGACTATAGGGCCAAAGGAAATATCCTCCGATAACAAAGAGAAAGAAGCTTTCTGAGAACCTTCTTTGTGTTCTGTGAAATCATCTCACAGAGTTACAGCATTCCCCTCAAGAAGCCTTTCGCTACGACAGTTCTTGTGGAATTGGCAAAGTGATATTTGGAAGCCCATAGAGGGCTATGGTGAAAAAGGAAATATCCTCAGATGAAATCTGGAAAGAAGCTTTCTGAGAAACTGCTCTGTGATGTGTGACTTCCACTCACAGAGTTACATCTGTATTTCGTGGATCTCTTTGCTAGCCTTATTTCTGTGGAATCTGAGAACAGATATTTCGTATCCCTTTGAAGACTATACGGCCAAAGGAAATATCCTCCGATAACAAAGAGAAAGAAGCTTTCTGAGAAACTTCTTTGTGTTCTCTGAAATCATATCACAGAGTTACAGCTTTCCCCTCAAGAAGCCTTTCGCTGAGACAGTTCTTGTGGAATTGGCATAGTGATATTTGGAAGCCCATAGAGGGCTATGGTGAAAAAGGAAATATCCTGAGATGAAATCTGGAAAGAAGCTTTCTGAGAAATTGCTTAGTGTTCTGTTAATTCATCTCACAGAGTTACATCTGTATTTTGTGGATCTCTTTGCTAGCCTTATTTCTGTGGAATCTGAGAACAGATATTTCGGATCCCTTTGAAGACTATACGGCCAAAGGAAATATCCTCCGATAACAAAGAGAAAGAAGCTTTCTGAGAAACTTCTTTGTGTTCTGTAAAATCATCTCACAGAGTTACAGCTTTCCCCTCAAGAAGCCTTTCGCTAAGACAGTTCTTGTGGAATTGGCAAAGTGATATTTGGAAGCCCATAGAGGGCTATGGTGAAAAAGGAAATATCCTCAGATGAAATCTGGAAAGAAGCTTTCTGAGAAACTGCTTAGTGTTCTGTTAATTCATCTCACAGAATTACATCTGTATTTTGTGGATCTCTTTGCTAGCCTTATTTCCGTGAAATCTGAGAACAGATATTTCGGATCCCATTGAAGACTATAGGGCCAAAGGAAATATCCTCCGATAACAAAGAGAAAGAAGCTTTCTGAGAAACGTCTTTGTGTTCTGTGAAATCATCTCACAGAGTTACAGCTTTCCCCTCAAGAAGCCTTTCGCTAAGACAGTTCTTGTGGAATTGGCAAAGTGATATTTGGAAGCCCATAGAGGGCTATGGTGAAAAAGGAAATATCCTCAGATGAAATCTGGAAAGAAGCTTTCTGAGAAACTGCTTAGTGTTCTGTTAATTCACCTCACAGAGTTACATCTGTATTTCGTGGATCTCTTTGCTAGCCTTATTTCTGTGGAATCTGAGAACAGATATTTCGGATCCCATTGAAGACTATAGGGCCAAAGGAAATATCCTCCGATAACAAAGAGAAAGAAGCTTTCTGAGAACCTTCTTTGTGTTCTGTGAAATCATCTCACAGAGTTACAGCATTCCCCTCAAGAAGCCTTTCGCTACGACAGTTCTTGTGGAATTGGCAAAGTGATATTTGGAAGCCCATAGAGGGCTATGGTGAAAAAGGAAATATCCTCAGATGAAATCTGGAAAGAAGCTTTCTGAGAAACTGCTCTGTGATGTGTGACTTCCACTCACAGAGTTACATCTGTATTTCGTGGATCTCTTTGCTAGCCTTATTTCTGTGGAATCTGAGAACAGATATTTCGTATCCCTTTGAAGACTATACGGCCAAAGGAAATATCCTCCGATAACAAAGAGAAAGAAGCTTTCTGAGAAACTTCTTTGTGTTCTCTGAAATCATATCACAGAGTTACAGCTTTCCCCTCAAGAAGCCTTTCGCTGAGACAGTTCTTGTGGAATTGGCATAGTGATATTTGGAAGCCCATAGAGGGCTATGGTGAAAAAGGAAATATCCTGAGATGAAATCTGGAAAGAAGCTTTCTGAGAAATTGCTTAGTGTTCTGTTAATTCATCTCACAGAGTTACATCTGTATTTTGTGGATCTCTTTGCTAGCCTTATTTCTGTGGAATCTGAGAACAGATATTTCGGATCCCTTTGAAGACTATACGGCCAAAGGAAATATCCTCCGATAACAAAGAGAAAGAAGCTTTCTGAGAAACTTCTTTGTGTTCTGTAAAATCATCTCACAGAGTTACAGCTTTCCCCTCAAGAAGCCTTTCGCTAAGACAGTTCTTGTGGAATTGGCAAAGTGATATTTGGAAGCCCATAGAGGGCTATGGTGAAAAAGGAAATATCCTCAGATGAAATCTGGAAAGAAGCTTTCTGAGAAACTGCTTAGTGTTCTGTTAATTCATCTCACAGAGTTACATCTGTGTTTCTTGGATCTCTTTGCTAGCCTTATTTTTGTGGAATCTGAGAACAGATATTTCGGATCCAATTGAAGACTATAGGGCCAAAGGAAATATCCTCCGAAAACAAAGAGAAAGAAGCTTTCTGAGAAACTTCTTTGTGTTCTGTGAAATCATCTCACAGAGTTACAGCTTTCCCCTCAAGAAGCCTTTCGCTAAGACAGTTCTTGTGCAATTGGCAAAGTGATATTTGGAAGCCCATAGAGGGCTATGGTGAAAAAGGAAATATCCTCAGATGAAATCTGGAAAGAAGCTTTCTGAGAAACTTCTTAGTGTTCTGTTAATTCATCTCACAGAGTTACATCTGTATTTCGTGGATCTCTTTCTAGCCTTATTTCTGTGGAATCTGAGAACAGATATTTCGGATCCCTTTGAAGACTATACGGCCAAAGGAAATATCCTCCGATAACAAAGAGAATGAAGCTTTCTGAGAAACTTCTTTGTGTTCTGTGAAATCATATCAAAGAGTTACAGCTTTCCCCTCAAGAAGCCTTTCGCTGAGACAGTTCTCGTGGAATTGGCATAGTGATATTTGGAAGCCCATAGAGGGCTATGGTGAAAAAGGAAATATCCTCAGATGAAATCTGGAAAGAAGCTTTCTGAGAAACTGCTTAGTGTTCTGTTAATTCATCTCACAGAGTTACATCTGTATTTCGTGGATCTCTTTGCTAGCCTTATTTCTGTGGAATCTGAGAACAGATATTTCGGATCCCATTGAAGACTATAGGGCCAAAGGAAATATCCTCCGATAACAAAGAGAAAGAAGCTTTCTGAGAAACGTCTTTGTGTTCTGTGAAATCATCTCACAGAGTTACAGCTTTCCCCTCAAGAAGCCTTTGACTACGACAGTTCTTGTGGAATTGGCAAAGTGATATTTGGAAGCCCTTAGAGGGCTATGGTGAAAAAGGAAATATCCTCAGATGAAATCTGGAAAGAAGCTTTCTGAGAAACTGCTTAGTATTCTGTTAATTCATCTCACAGAGTTACATCCGTATTTCGTGAATCTCTTTGCTAGCCTTATTTCTGTGGAATCTGAGAACAGATATTTCGCATCCCATTGAAGACTATAGGACCAAAGGAAATATCCTCCGATAACAAAGAGAAAGAAGCTTTCTGAGAAACTTCTTTGTGTTCTGTGAAATCATCTCACAGAGTTACAGCTTTCCCCTCAAGAAGCCTTTCGCTAA
Source organism: Macaca nemestrina (assembly GCF_043159975.1). Taxonomy (NCBI): domain Eukaryota; kingdom Metazoa; phylum Chordata; class Mammalia; order Primates; family Cercopithecidae; genus Macaca; species Macaca nemestrina. The sequence goes on from NC_092144.1 coordinate 30,531,852, forward strand.
GACAGTTCTTGTGGAATTGGCAAAGTGATATTTGGAAGCCCATAGAGGGCTATGGTGAAAAAGGAAATATCCTCAGATGAAATCTGGAAAGAAGCTTTCTGAGAAACTTCTTAGTGTTCTGTTAATTCATCTCACAGAGTTACATCTGTATTTCGTGGATCTCTTTGCTAGCCTTATTTCTGTGGAATCTGAGAACAGATATTTCGGATCCCTTTGAAGACTATAGGGCCAAAGGAAATATCCTCCGATAACAAAGAGAAAGAAGCTTTCTGAGAAACTTCTTTGTGTTCTGTGAAATCATCTCACAGAGTTGCAGCTTTCCCCTCAAGAAGCCTTTCGCTAAGACAGTTCTTGTGCAATTGGCAAAGTGATATTTGGAAGCCCATACAGGGCTAGGTGAAAAAGGAAATATCCTCATCTGAAATCTGGAAAGAAGCTTTCTGAGAAACTGCTTAGTGTTCTGTTAATTCATCTCACAGAGTTACATCTGTATTTCGTGGATCTCTTTGCTAGCCTTATTTCTGTGATATCTGAGAACAGATATTTCGGATCCCATTGAAGACTATAGGGCCAAAGGAAATATCCTCCGATAACAAAGAGAAAGAAGCTTTCTGAGAAACTTCTTTGTGTTCTGTGAAATCATCTCACAGAGTTACAGCTTTCCCCTCAAGAAGCCTTTCGCTAAGACAGTTCTTGTGGAATTGGCAAAGTGATATTTGGAAGCCCATAGAGGGCTATGGTGAAAAGGGAAATATCCTAAGATGAAATCTCGAAAGAAGCTTTCTGAGAAACTGCTGAGTGTTCTGTTAATTCATCTCACAGAGTTACATCTGTATTTCGTGGATCTCTTTGCTAGCCTTATTTCTGTGGAATCTGAGAACAGATATTTCGGATCCCATTGAAGACTATAGGGCCAAAGGAAATATCCTCCGATAACAAAGAGAAAGAAGTTTTCCGAGAAACTTCTTTGTGTTCTGTGAAATCATCTCACAGAGTTACAGCTTTCTCCTCAAGAAGCCTTTCGCTAAGACAGTTCTTGTGGAATTGGCAAAGTGATATTTGGAAGCCCATAGAGGGCTATGGTGAAAAAGGAAATATCCTCAGATGAAATCTGGAAAGAAGCTTTCTGAGAAACTGCTTAGTGTTCTGTTAATTCATCTCACAGAGTTACATCTGTATTTCGTGGATCTCTTTGCTAGCCTTTTTTCTGTGGAATCTGAGAACAGATATTTCGGATCCCATTGAAGACTATAGGGCCAAAGGAAATATCCTCCGATAACAAAGAGAAAGAAGCTTTCTGAGAAACTTCTTTGTGTTCTGTGAAATCATCTCACAGAGTTACAGCTTTCCCCTCAAGAAGCCTTTCGCTAAGACAGTTCTTGTGGAATTGGCAAAGTGATATTTGGAAGCCCATAGAGGGCTATGGTGAAAAAGGAAATATCCTCAGATGAAATCTGGAAAGAAGCTTTCTGAGAAACTTCTCTGTGATGTGTGACTTCCACTCACAGAGATACATCTGTATTTCGAGGATCTCTTTCTAGCCGTATTTCTGAGGAATCTGAGAACAGATATTTCGGATCCCTTTGAAGACTACACAGCCAAAGGAAATATCCTCCGATAACAAAGAGAAAAAAGCTTTCTGAGAACCTTCTTTGTGTTCTGTGAAATCATCTCACAGAGTTACAGCTTTCCCCTCAAGAAGCCTTTCGCTAAGACAGTTCTTGTGGAATTGGCAAAGTGATATTTGGAAGCCCATAGAGGTCTATGGTGAAACAGGAAATATCCTCAGATGAAATCTGCAAAGAAGCTTTCTGAGAAACTGCTGAGTGTTCTGTTAATTCATCTCACAGAGTTACATCTGTATTTTGTGGATCTCTTTGCTAGCCTTATTTCTGTGGAATCTGAGAACAGATATTTCGGATCCCATTGAAGACTATAGGGCCAAAGGAAATATCCTCCGATAACAAAGAGAAAGAAGCTTTCTGAGAAACTTCTTTGTGTTCTGTGAAATCATCTCACAGAGTTACAGCTTTCCCCTCAAGAAGCCTTTCGCTAAGACAGTTCTTGTGGAATTGGCAAAGTGATATTTGGAAGCCCATAGAGGGCTATGGTGAAAAAGGAAATATCCTCAGATGAAATCTGGAAAGAAGCTTTCTGAGAAACTTCTCTGTGATGTGTGACTTCCACTCACAGCGTTACATCTGTATTTCGTGGATCTCTTTCTAGCCTTATTTCTGTGGAATCTGAGAACAGATATTTCGGATCCCTTTGAAGACTATACGGCCAAAGGAAATATCCTCCGATAACAAAGAGAAAGAAGCTTTCTGAGAAACTTCTTTGTGTTCTGTGAAATCATATCACAGAGTTACAGCTTTCCCCTCAAGAAGCCTTTCGTTGAGACAGTTCTTGCGGAATTGGCATAGTGATATTTGGAAGCCCATAGAGGGCTATGGTGAAAAAGGAAATATCCTCAGATGAAATCTGGAAAGAAGCTTTCTGAGAAACTGCTTAGTGTTCTGTTAATTCATCTCACAGAGTTACATCTGTATTTTGTGGATCTCTTTGCTAGCCTTATTTCTGTGAAATCTGAGAACAGATATTTCGGATCCCATTGAAGACTATAGGGCCAAAGGAAATATCCTCCGATAACAAAGAGAAAGAAGCTTTCTGAGAAACGTCTTTGTGTTCTGTGAAATCATCTCACAGAGTTACAGCTTTCCCCTCAAGAAGCCTTTCGCTAAGACAGTTCTTGTGGAATTGGCAAAGTGATATTTGGAAGCCCATAGAGGGCTATGGTGAAAAAGGAAATATCCTCAGATGAAATCTGGAAAGAAGCTTTCTGAGAAACTGCTTAGTGTTCTCTTAATTCATCTCACAGAGTTACATCCGTATTTCGTGGATCTCTTTGCTAGCCTTATTTCTGTGGAATCTGAGAACAGATATTTCGGATCCCATTGAAGACTATAGGGCCAAAGGAAATATCCTCCGATAACAAAGAGAAAGAAGCTTTCTGAGAAACTTCTTTGTGTTCTGTGAAATCATCTCACAGAGTTACAGCTTTCCCCTCAAGAAGCCTTTCGCTAAGACAGTTCTTGTGGAATTGGCAAAGTGATATTTGGAAGCCCATAGAGGGCTATGGTGAAAAAGGAAATATCCTCAGATGAAATCTGGAAAGAAGCTTTCTGAGAAACTTCTCTGTGATGTGTGACTTCCACTCACAGAGTTACATCTGTATTTCGTGGATCTCTTTCTAGCCTTATTTCTGTGGAATCTGAGAACAGATATTTCGTATCCCTTTGAAGACTAAATGGCCAAAGGAAATATCCTCCGATAACAAAGAGAAAGAAGCTTTCTGAGAAACTTCTTTGTGTTCTGTGAAATCATATCACAGAGTTACAGCTTTCCCCTCAAGAAGCCTTTCGCTGAGACAGTTCTTGTGGAATTGGCATAGTGATATTTGGAAGCCCATAGAGGGCTATGGTGAAAAAGGAAATATTCTCAGATGAAATCTGGAAAGAAGCTTTCTGAGAAACTGCTTAGTGTTCTGTTAATTCATCTCACAGAATTACATCTGTATTTTGTGGATCTCTTTGCTCGTCTTATTTCTGTGAAATCTGAGAACAGATATTTCGGATCCCATTGAAGACTATAGGGCCAAAGGAAATATCCTCCGATAACAAAGAGAAGGAAGCTTTCTGAGAAACGTCTTTGTGTTCTGTGAAATCATCTCACAGAGTTACAGCTTTCCCCTCAAGAAGCCTTTCGCTAAGACAGTTCTTGTGGAATTGGCAAAGTGATATTTGGAAGCCCATAGAGGGCTATGGTGAAAAAGGAAATATCCTCAGATGAAATCTGGAAAGAAGCTTTCTGAGAAACTGCTTAGTGTTCTGTTAATTCATCTCACAGAGTTACATCTGTATTTCGTGGATCTCTTTGCTAGCCTTATTTCTGTGGAATCTGAGAACAGATATTTCGTATCCCTTTGAAGACTATACGGCCAAAGGAAATATCCTCCGATAACAAAGAGAAAGAAGCTTTCTGAGAAACTTCTTTGTGTTCTCTGAAATCATATCACAGAGTTACAGCTTTCCCCTCAAGAAGCCTTTCGCTGAGACAGTTCTTGTGGAATTGGCATAGTGATATTTGGAAGCCCATAGAGGGCTATGGTGAAAAAGGAAATATTCTCAGATGAAATCTGGAAAGAAGCTTTCTGAGAAATTGCTTAGTCTTCTGTTAATTCATCTCACAGAGTTACATCTGTATTTTGTGGATCTCTTTGCTAGCCTTATTTCTGTGGAATCTGAGAACAGATAATTCGGATCCCTTTGAAGACTATACGGCCAAAGGAAATATCCTCCGATAACAAAGAGAAAGAAGCTTTCTGAGAAACTTCTTTGTGTTCTGTAAAATCCTCTCACAGAGTTACAGCTTTCCCCTCAAGAAGCCTTTCGCTAAGACAGTTCTTGTGGAATTGGCAAAGTGATATTTGGAAGCCCATAGAGGGCTATGGTGAAAAAGGAAATATCCTCAGATGAAATCTGGAAAGAAGCTTTCTGAGAAACTGCTTAGTGTTCTGTTAATTCATCTCACAGAGTTACATCTGTGTTTCTTGGATCTCTTTGCTAGCCTTATTTTTGTGGAATCTGAGAACAGATATTTCGGATCCAATTGAAGACTATAGGGCCAAAGGAAATATCCTCCGAAAACAAAGAGAAAGAAGCTTTCTGAGAAACTTCTTTGTGTTCTGTGAAATCATCTCACAGAGTTACAGCTTTCCCCTCAAGAAGCCTTTCGCTAAGACAGTTCTTGTGCAATTGGCAAAGTGATATTTGGAAGCCCATAGAGGGCTATGGTGAAAAAGGAAATATCCTCAGATGAAATCTGGAAAGAAGCTTTCTGAGAAACTTCTTAGTGTTCTGTTAATTCATCTCACAGAGTTACATCTGTATTTCGTGGATCTCTTTGCTAGCCTTATTTCTGTGGAATCTGAGAACAGATATTTCGGATCCCTTTGAAGACTATACGGCCAAAGGAAATATCCTCCGATAACAAAGAGAAAGAAGCTTTCTGAGAAACTTCTTTGTGTTCTCTGAAATCATATCACAGAGTTACAGCTTTCCCCTCAAGAAGCCTTTCGCTGAGACAGTTCTTGTGGAATTGGCATAGTGATATTTGGAAGCCCATAGAGGGCTATGGTGAAAAAGGAAATATCCTCAGATGAAATCTGGAAAGAAGCTTTCTGAGAAATTGCTTAGTGTTCTGTTAATTCATCTCACAGAGTTACATCTGTATTTTGTGGATCTCTTTGCTAGCCTTATTTCTGTGGAATCTGAGAACAGATATTTCGAAGCCCTTTGAAGACTATAGGGCCAAAGGAAATATCCTCCGATAACAAAGAGAAAGAAGCTTTCTGAGAAACTTCTTTGTGTTCTGTAAAATCATCTCACAGAGTTACAGCTTTCCCCTCAAGAAGCCTTTCGCTAAGACAGTTCTTGTGGAATTGGCAAAGTGATATTTGGAAGCCCATAGAGGGCTATGGTGAAAAAGGAAATATCCTCAGATGAAATCTGGAAAGAAGCTTTCTGAGAAACTGCTTAGTGTTCTGTTAATTCATCTCACAGAGTTACATCTGTGTTTCGTGGATCTCTTTGCTAGCCTTATTTTTGTGGAATCTGAGAGCAGATATTTCGGATCCAATTGAAGACTATAGGGCCAAAGGAAATATCCTCCGATAACAAAGAGAAAGAAGCTTTCTGAGAAACTTCTTTGTGTTCTGTGAAATCATCTCACAGAGTTACAGCTTTCCCCTCAAGAAGCCTTTCGCTAAGACAGTTCTTGTGGAATTGGCAAAGTGATATTTGGAAGCCCATAGAGGGCTATGGTGAAAAAGGAAATATCCTCAGATGAAATCTGGAAAGAAGCTTTCTGAGAAACTTCTCTGTGATGTGTGACTTCCACTCACAGAGTTACATCTGTATTTCGTGGATCTCTTTCTAGCCGTATTTCTGAGGAATCTGAGAACAGATATTTCGGATCCCTTTGAAGACTATACAGCCAAAGGAAATATCCTCCGATAACAAAGAGAAAGAAGCTTTCTGAGAAACTTCTTTGTGTTCTGTGAAATCATCTCACAGAGTTACAGCTTTCCCCTCAAGAAGCCTTTTGCTGAGACAGTTCTTTTGGAATTGGCAAAGTGATATTTGGAAGCCCATAGAGGGCTATGGTGAAAAAGGAAATATCCTCAGATGAAATCTGGAAAGAAGCTTTCTGAGAAACTGCTGAGTGTTCTGTTAATTCATCTCACAGAGTTACATCTGTATTTTTTGGATCTCTTTGCTAGCCTTATTTCTGTGAAATCTGAGAACAGATATTTCGGATCCCATTGAAGACTATAGGGCCAAAGGAAATATCCTCCGATAACAAAGAGAAAGAAGCTTTCTGAGAAACGTCTTTGTGTTCTCTGAAATCATCTCACAGAGTTACAGCTTTCCCCTCAAGAAGCCTTTCGCTAAGACAGTTCTTGTGGAATTGGCAAAGTGATATTTGGAAGCCCATAGAGGGCTATGGTGAAAAAGGAAATATCCTCAGATGAAATCTGGAAAGAAGTTTTCTGAGAAACTGCTTAGTGTTCTGTTAATTCATCTCACAGAGTTACATCTGTATTTCGTGGATCTCTTTGCTAGCCTTATTTCTGTGGAATCTGAGAACAGATATTTCGGATCCCATTGAAGAAAATAGGGCCAAAGGAAATATCCTCCGATAACAAAGAGAAAGAAGCTTTCTGAGAAACTTCTTTGTGTTCTGTGAAATCATCTCACAGAGTTACAGCTTTCCCCTCAAGAAGCCTTTCGCTAAGACAGTTCTTGTGGAATTGGCAAAGTGATATTTGGAAGCCCATAGAGGGCTATGGTGAAAAAGGAAATATCCTCAGATGAAATCTGGAAAGAAGCTTTCTGAGAAACTTCTCTGTGATGTGTGACTTCCACTCACAGAGATACATCTGTATTTCGTGGATCTCTTTCTAGCCGTATTTCTGAGGAATCTGAGAACAGATATTTCGGATCCCTTTGAAGACTATACAGCCAAAGGAAATATCCTCCGATAACAAAGAGAAAGAAGCTTTCTGAGAAACTTCTTTGTGTTCTGTGAAATCATCTCACAGAGTTACAGCTTTCCCCTCAAGAAGCCTTTCGCTAAGACAGTTCTTGTGGAATTGGCAAAGTGATATTTGGAAGCCCATAGAGGGCTATGGTGAAAAAGGAAATATCCTCAGATGAAATCTGGAAAGAAGCTTTCTGAGAAACTGCTGAGTGTTCTGTTAATTCATCTCACAGAGTTACATCCGTATTTCGTGGATCTCTTTGCTAGCCTTATTTCTGTGGAATCTGAGAACAGATATTTCGGATCCCATTGAAGACTATAGGGCCAAAGGAAATATCCTCCGATAACAAAGAGAAAGAAGCTTTCTGAGAAACTTCTTTGTGTTCTCTGAAATCATCTCACACAGTTACAGCTTTCCCCTCAAGGAGCCTTTCGCTAAGACAGTTCTTGTGGAATTGGCAAAGTGATATTTGGAAGCCCATAGAGGGCTATGGTGAAAAAGGAAATATACTCAGATGAAATCTGGAAAGAAGCTTTCTGAGAAACTGCTTAGTGTTCTGTTAATTCATCTCACAGATTTACATCTGTGTTTCGTGGATCTCTTTGCTAGCCTTATTTTTGTGGAATCTGAGAACAGATATTTCGGATCCAATTGAAGACTATAGGGCCAAAGGAAATATCCTCCGATAACAAAGAGAAAGAAGCTTTCTGAGAAACTTCTTTGTGTTCTGTGAAATCATCTCACGGAGTTACAGCTTTCCCCTCAAGAAGACTTTCGCTAAGACAGTTCTTGTGCAATTGGCAAAGTGATATTTCGAAGCCCATACAGGGCGAGGAGAAAAAGGAAATATCCTCAGATGAAATCTGGAAAGAAGCTTTCTGAGAAACTGCTTAGTGTTCTGTTAATTCATCTCACAGAGTTACATCTGTATTTCGTGGATCTCTTTGCTAGCCTTATTTCTGTGGAATCTGAGAACAGATATTTCGGATCCCATTGAAGACTACAGGGCCAAAGGAAATATCCTCCGATAACAAAGAGAAAGAAGCTTTCTGAGAAACTTCTTTGTGTTCTGTGAAATCATCTCACAGAGTTACAGCTTTCCCCTCAAGAAGCCTTTCGCTAAGACAGTTCTTGTGGAATTGGCAAAGTGATATTTGGAAGCCCATAGAGGGCTATGGTGAAAAAGGAAATATCCTCAGATGAAATCTGGAAAGAAGCTTTCTGAGAAACTGCTTAGTGTTCTCTTAATTCATCTCACAGAGTTACATCCGTATTTCGTGGATCTCTTTGCTAGCCTTATTTCTGTGGAATCTGAGAACAGATATTTCGGATTCCATTGAAGACTATAGGGCCAAAGGAAATATCCTCCGATAACAAAGAGAAAGAAGCTTTCTGAGAAACTTCTTTGTGTTCTGTGAAATCATATCACAGAGTTACAGCTTTCCCCTCAAGAAGCCTTTCGCTGAGACAGTTCTTGTGGAATTGGCATAGTGATATTTGGAAGCCCATAGAGGGCTATGGTGAAAAAGGAAATATTCTCAGATGAAATCTGGAAAGAAGCTTTCTGAGAAACTGCTTAGTGTTCTGTTAATTCATCTCACAGAATTACATCTGTATTTTGTGGATCTCTTTGCTAGCCTTATTTCCGTGAAATCTGAGAACAGATATTTCGGATCCCATTGAAGACTATAGGGCCAAAGGAAATATCCTCCGATAACAAAGAGAAAGAAGCTTTCTGAGAAACGTCTTTGTGTTCTGTGAAATCATCTCACAGAGTTACAGCTTTCCCCTCAAGAAGCCTTTCGCTAAGACAGTTCTTGTGGAATTGGCAAAGTGATATTTGGAAGCCCATAGAGGGCTATGGTGAAAAAGGAAATATCCTCAGATGAAATCTGGAAAGAAGCTTTCTGAGAAACTGCTTAGTGTTCTGTTAATTCACCTCACAGAGTTACATCTGTATTTCGTGGATCTCTTTGCTAGCCTTATTTCTGTGGAATCTGAGAACAGATATTTCGGATCCCATTGAAGACTATAGGGCCAAAGGAAATATCCTCCGATAACAAAGAGAAAGAAGCTTTCTGAGAACCTTCTTTGTGTTCTGTGAAATCATCTCACAGAGTTACAGCATTCCCCTCAAGAAGCCTTTCGCTACGACAGTTCTTGTGGAATTGGCAAAGTGATATTTGGAAGCCCATAGAGGGCTATGGTGAAAAAGGAAATATCCTCAGATGAAATCTGGAAAGAAGCTTTCTGAGAAACTGCTCTGTGATGTGTGACTTCCACTCACAGAGTTACATCTGTATTTCGTGGATCTCTTTGCTAGCCTTATTTCTGTGGAATCTGAGAACAGATATTTCGTATCCCTTTGAAGACTATACGGCCAAAGGAAATATCCTCCGATAACAAAGAGAAAGAAGCTTTCTGAGAAACTTCTTTGTGTTCTCTGAAATCATATCACAGAGTTACAGCTTTCCCCTCAAGAAGCCTTTCGCTGAGACAGTTCTTGTGGAATTGGCATAGTGATATTTGGAAGCCCATAGAGGGCTATGGTGAAAAAGGAAATATCCTGAGATGAAATCTGGAAAGAAGCTTTCTGAGAAATTGCTTAGTGTTCTGTTAATTCATCTCACAGAGTTACATCTGTATTTTGTGGATCTCTTTGCTAGCCTTATTTCTGTGGAATCTGAGAACAGATATTTCGGATCCCTTTGAAGACTATACGGCCAAAGGAAATATCCTCCGATAACAAAGAGAAAGAAGCTTTCTGAGAAACTTCTTTGTGTTCTGTAAAATCATCTCACAGAGTTACAGCTTTCCCCTCAAGAAGCCTTTCGCTAAGACAGTTCTTGTGGAATTGGCAAAGTGATATTTGGAAGCCCATAGAGGGCTATGGTGAAAAAGGAAATATCCTCAGATGAAATCTGGAAAGAAGCTTTCTGAGAAACTGCTTAGTGTTCTGTTAATTCATCTCACAGAGTTACATCTGTGTTTCTTGGATCTCTTTGCTAGCCTTATTTTTGTGGAATCTGAGAACAGATATTTCGGATCCAATTGAAGACTATAGGGCCAAAGGAAATATCCTCCGAAAACAAAGAGAAAGAAGCTTTCTGAGAAACTTCTTTGTGTTCTGTGAAATCATCTCACAGAGTTACAGCTTTCCCCTCAAGAAGCCTTTCGCTAAGACAGTTCTTGTGCAATTGGCAAAGTGATATTTGGAAGCCCATAGAGGGCTATGGTGAAAAAGGAAATATCCTCAGATGAAATCTGGAAAGAAGCTTTCTGAGAAACTTCTTAGTGTTCTGTTAATTCATCTCACAGAGTTACATCTGTATTTCGTGGATCTCTTTCTAGCCTTATTTCTGTGGAATCTGAGAACAGATATTTCGGATCCCTTTGAAGACTATACGGCCAAAGGAAATATCCTCCGATAACAAAGAGAATGAAGCTTTCTGAGAAACTTCTTTGTGTTCTGTGAAATCATATCAAAGAGTTACAGCTTTCCCCTAAAGAAGCCTTTCGCTGAGACAGTTCTCGTGGAATTGGCATAGTGATATTTGGAAGCCCATAGAGGGCTATGGTGAAAAAGGAAATATCCTCAGATGAAATCTGGAAAGAAGCTTTCTGAGAAACTGCTTAGTGTTCTGTTAATTCATCTCACAGAGTTACATCTGTATTTCGTGGATCTCTTTGCTAGCCTTATTTCTGTGGAATCTGAGAACAGATATTTCGGATCCCATTGAAGACTATAGGGCCAAAGGAAATATCCTCCGATAACAAAGAGAAAGAAGCTTTCTGAGAAACGTCTTTGTGTTCTGTGAAATCATCTCACAGAGTTACAGCTTTCCCCTCAAGAAGCCTTTGACTACGACAGTTCTTGTGGAATTGGCAAAGTGATATTTGGAAGCCCTTAGAGGGCTATGGTGAAAAAGGAAATATCCTCAGATGAAATCTGGAAAGAAGCTTTCTGAGAAACTGCTTAGTATTCTGTTAATTCATCTCACAGAGTTACATCCGTATTTCGTGAATCTCTTTGCTAGCCTTATTTCTGTGGAATCTGAGAACAGATATTTCGCATCCCATTGAAGACTATAGGACCAAAGGAAATATCCTCCGATAACAAAGAGAAAGAAGCTTTCTGAGAAACTTCTTTGTGTTCTGTGAAATCATCTCACAGAGTTACAGCTTTCCCCTCAAGAAGCCTTTCGCTAAGACAGTTCTTGTGGAATTGGCAAAGTGATATTTGGAAGCCCATAGAGGGCTATGGTGAAAAAGGAAATATCCTCAGATGAAATCTGGAAAGAAGCTTTCTGAGAAACTTCTTAGTGTTCTGTTAATTCATCTCACAGAGTTACATCTGTATTTCGTGGATCTCTTTGCTAGCCTTATTTCTGTGGAATCTGAGAACAGATATTTCGGATCCCTTTGAAGACTATAGGGCCAAAGGAAATATCCTCCGATAACAAAGAGAAAGAAGCTTTCTGAGAAACTTCTTTGTGTTCTGTGAAATCATCTCACAGAGTTGCAGCTTTCCCCTCAAGAAGCCTTTCGCTAAGACAGTTCTTGTGCAATTGGCAAAGTGATATTTGGAAGCCCATACAGGGCTAGGTGAAAAAGGAAATATCCTCATCTGAAATCTGGAAAGAAGCTTTCTGAGAAACTGCTTAGTGTTCTGTTAATTCATCTCACAGAGTTACATCTGTATTTCGTGGATCTCTTTGCTAGCCTTATTTCTGTGATATCTGAGAACAGATATTTCGGATCCCATTGAAGACTATAGGGCCAAAGGAAATATCCTCCGATAACAAAGAGAAAGAAGCTTTCTGAGAAACTTCTTTGTGTTCTGTGAAATCATCTCACAGAGTTACAGCTTTCCCCTCAAGAAGCCTTTCGCTAAGACAGTTCTTGTGGAATTGGCAAAGTGATATTTGGAAGCCCATAGAGGGCTATGGTGAAAAGGGAAATATCCTAAGATGAAATCTCGAAAGAAGCTTTCTGAGAAACTGCTGAGTGTTCTGTTAATTCATCTCACAGAGTTACATCTGTATTTCGTGGATCTCTTTGCTAGCCTTATTTCTGTGGAATCTGAGAACAGATATTTCGGATCCCATTGAAGACTATAGGGCCAAAGGAAATATCCTCCGATAACAAAGAGAAAGAAGTTTTCCGAGAAACTTCTTTGTGTTCTGTGAAATCATCTCACAGAGTTACAGCTTTCTCCTCAAGAAGCCTTTCGCTAAGACAGTTCTTGTGGAATTGGCAAAGTGATATTTGGAAGCCCATAGAGGGCTATGGTGAAAAAGGAAATATCCTCAGATGAAATCTGGAAAGAAGCTTTCTGAGAAACTGCTTAGTGTTCTGTTAATTCATCTCACAGAGTTACATCTGTATTTCGTGGATCTCTTTGCTAGCCTTTTTTCTGTGGAATCTGAGAACAGATATTTCGGATCCCATTGAAGACTATAGGGCCAAAGGAAATATCCTCCGATAACAAAGAGAAAGAAGCTTTCTGAGAAACTTCTTTGTGTTCTGTGAAATCATCTCACAGAGTTACAGCTTTCCCCTCAAGAAGCCTTTCGCTAAGACAGTTCTTGTGGAATTGGCAAAGTGATATTTGGAAGCCCATAGAGGGCTATGGTGAAAAAGGAAATATCCTCAGATGAAATCTGGAAAGAAGCTTTCTGAGAAACTTCTCTGTGATGTGTGACTTCCACTCACAGAGATACATCTGTATTTCGAGGATCTCTTTCTAGCCGTATTTCTGAGGAATCTGAGAACAGATATTTCGGATCCCTTTGAAGACTACACAGCCAAAGGAAATATCCTCCGATAACAAAGAGAAAAAAGCTTTCTGAGAACCTTCTTTGTGTTCTGTGAAATCATCTCACAGAGTTACAGCTTTCCCCTCAAGAAGCCTTTCGCTAAGACAGTTCTTGTGGAATTGGCAAAGTGATATTTGGAAGCCCATAGAGGTCTATGGTGAAACAGGAAATATCCTCAGATGAAATCTGCAAAGAAGCTTTCTGAGAAACTGCTGAGTGTTCTGTTAATTCATCTCACAGAGTTACATCTGTATTTTGTGGATCTCTTTGCTAGCCTTATTTCTGTGGAATCTGAGAACAGATATTTCGGATCCCATTGAAGACTATAGGGCCAAAGGAAATATCCTCCGATAACAAAGAGAAAGAAGCTTTCTGAGAAACTTCTTTGTGTTCTGTGAAATCATCTCACAGAGTTACAGCTTTCCCCTCAAGAAGCCTTTCGCTAAGACAGTTCTTGTGGAATTGGCAAAGTGATATTTGGAAGCCCATAGAGGGCTATGGTGAAAAAGGAAATATCCTCAGATGAAATCTGGAAAGAAGCTTTCTGAGAAACTTCTCTGTGATGTGTGACTTCCACTCACAGCGTTACATCTGTATTTCGTGGATCTCTTTCTAGCCTTATTTCTGTGGAATCTGAGAACAGATATTTCGGATCCCTTTGAAGACTATACGGCCAAAGGAAATATCCTCCGATAACAAAGAGAAAGAAGCTTTCTGAGAAACTTCTTTGTGTTCTGTGAAATCATATCACAGAGTTACAGCTTTCCCCTCAAGAAGCCTTTCGTTGAGACAGTTCTTGCGGAATTGGCATAGTGATATTTGGAAGCCCATAGAGGGCTATGGTGAAAAAGGAAATATCCTCAGATGAAATCTGGAAAGAAGCTTTCTGAGAAACTGCTTAGTGTTCTGTTAATTCATCTCACAGAGTTACATCTGTATTTTGTGGATCTCTTTGCTAGCCTTATTTCTGTGAAATCTGAGAACAGATATTTCGGATCCCATTGAAGACTATAGGGCCAAAGGAAATATCCTCCGATAACAAAGAGAAAGAAGCTTTCTGAGAAACGTCTTTGTGTTCTGTGAAATCATCTCACAGAGTTACAGCTTTCCCCTCAAGAAGCCTTTCGCTAAGACAGTTCTTGTGGAATTGGCAAAGTGATATTTGGAAGCCCATAGAGGGCTATGGTGAAAAAGGAAATATCCTCAGATGAAATCTGGAAAGAAGCTTTCTGAGAAACTGCTTAGTGTTCTCTTAATTCATCTCACAGAGTTACATCCGTATTTCGTGGATCTCTTTGCTAGCCTTATTTCTGTGGAATCTGAGAACAGATATTTCGGATCCCATTGAAGACTATAGGGCCAAAGGAAATATCCTCCGATAACAAAGAGAAAGAAGCTTTCTGAGAAACTTCTTTGTGTTCTGTGAAATCATCTCACAGAGTTACAGCTTTCCCCTCAAGAAGCCTTTCGCTAAGACAGTTCTTGTGGAATTGGCAAAGTGATATTTGGAAGCCCATAGAGGGCTATGGTGAAAAAGGAAATATCCTCAGATGAAATCTGGAAAGAAGCTTTCTGAGAAACTTCTCTGTGATGTGTGACTTCCACTCACAGAGTTACATCTGTATTTCGTGGATCTCTTTCTAGCCTTATTTCTGTGGAATCTGAGAACAGATATTTCGTATCCCTTTGAAGACTAAATGGCCAAAGGAAATATCCTCCGATAACAAAGAGAAAGAAGCTTTCTGAGAAACTTCTTTGTGTTCTGTGAAATCATATCACAGAGTTACAGCTTTCCCCTCAAGAAGCCTTTCGCTGAGACAGTTCTTGTGGAATTGGCATAGTGATATTTGGAAGCCCATAGAGGGCTATGGTGAAAAAGGAAATATTCTCAGATGAAATCTGGAAAGAAGCTTTCTGAGAAACTGCTTAGTGTTCTGTTAATTCATCTCACAGAATTACATCTGTATTTTGTGGATCTCTTTGCTCGTCTTATTTCTGTGAAATCTGAGAACAGATATTTCGGATCCCATTGAAGACTATAGGGCCAAAGGAAATATCCTCCGATAACAAAGAGAAGGAAGCTTTCTGAGAAACGTCTTTGTGTTCTGTGAAATCATCTCACAGAGTTACAGCTTTCCCCTCAAGAAGCCTTTCGCTAAGACAGTTCTTGTGGAATTGGCAAAGTGATATTTGGAAGCCCATAGAGGGCTATGGTGAAAAAGGAAATATCCTCAGATGAAATCTGGAAAGAAGCTTTCTGAGAAACTGCTTAGTGTTCTGTTAATTCATCTCACAGAGTTACATCTGTATTTCGTGGATCTCTTTGCTAGCCTTATTTCTGTGGAATCTGAGAACAGATATTTCGTATCCCTTTGAAGACTATACGGCCAAAGGAAATATCCTCCGATAACAAAGAGAAAGAAGCTTTCTGAGAAACTTCTTTGTGTTCTCTGAAATCATATCACAGAGTTACAGCTTTCCCCTCAAGAAGCCTTTCGCTGAGACAGTTCTTGTGGAATTGGCATAGTGATATTTGGAAGCCCATAGAGGGCTATGGTGAAAAAGGAAATATCCTGAGATGAAATCTGGAAAGAAGCTTTCTGAGAAATTGCTTAGTCTTCTGTTAATTCATCTCACAGAGTTACATCTGTATTTTGTGGATCTCTTTGCTAGCCTTATTTCTGTGGAATCTGAGAACAGATAATTCGGATCCCTTTGAAGACTATACGGCCAAAGGAAATATCCTCCGATAACAAAGAGAAAGAAGCTTTCTGAGAAACTTCTTTGTGTTCTGTAAAATCCTCTCACAGAGTTACAGCTTTCCCCTCAAGAAGCCTTTCGCTAAGACAGTTCTTGTGGAATTGGCAAAGTGATATTTGGAAGCCCATAGAGGGCTATGGTGAAAAAGGAAATATCCTCAGATGAAATCTGGAAAGAAGCTTTCTGAGAAACTGCTTAGTGTTCTGTTAATTCATCTCACAGAGTTACATCTGTGTTTCTTGGATCTCTTTGCTAGCCTTATTTTTGTGGAATCTGAGAACAGATATTTCGGATCCAATTGAAGACTATAGGGCCAAAGGAAATATCCTCCGAAAACAAAGAGAAAGAAGCTTTCTGAGAAACTTCTTTGTGTTCTGTGAAATCATCTCACAGAGTTACAGCTTTCCCCTCAAGAAGCCTTTCGCTAAGACAGTTCTTGTGCAATTGGCAAAGTGATATTTGGAAGCCCATAGAGGGCTATGGTGAAAAAGGAAATATCCTCAGATGAAATCTGGAAAGAAGCTTTCTGAGAAACTTCTTAGTGTTCTGTTAATTCATCTCACAGAGTTACATCTGTATTTCGTGGATCTCTTTGCTAGCCTTATTTCTGTGGAATCTGAGAACAGATATTTCGGATCCCTTTGAAGACTATACGGCCAAAGGAAATATCCTCCGATAACAAAGAGAAAGAAGCTTTCTGAGAAACTTCTTTGTGTTCTCTGAAATCATATCACAGAGTTACAGCTTTCCCCTCAAGAAGCCTTTCGCTGAGACAGTTCTTGTGGAATTGGCATAGTGATATTTGGAAGCCCATAGAGGGCTATGGTGAAAAAGGAAATATCCTCAGATGAAATCTGGAAAGAAGCTTTCTGAGAAATTGCTTAGTGTTCTGTTAATTCATCTCACAGAGTTACATCTGTATTTTGTGGATCTCTTTGCTAGCCTTATTTCTGTGGAATCTGAGAACAGATATTTCGAAGCCCTTTGAAGACTATAGGGCCAAAGGAAATATCCTCCGATAACAAAGAGAAAGAAGCTTTCTGAGAAACTTCTTTGTGTTCTGTAAAATCATCTCACAGAGTTACAGCTTTCCCCTCAAGAAGCCTTTCGCTAAGACAGTTCTTGTGGAATTGGCAAAGTGATATTTGGAAGCCCATAGAGGGCTATGGTGAAAAAGGAAATATCCTCAGATGAAATCTGGAAAGAAGCTTTCTGAGAAACTGCTTAGTGTTCTGTTAATTCATCTCACAGAGTTACATCTGTGTTTCGTGGATCTCTTTGCTAGCCTTATTTTTGTGGAATCTGAGAGCAGATATTTCGGATCCAATTGAAGACTATAGGGCCAAAGGAAATATCCTCCGATAACAAAGAGAAAGAAGCTTTCTGAGAAACTTCTTTGTGTTCTGTGAAATCATCTCACAGAGTTACAGCTTTCCCCTCAAGAAGCCTTTCGCTAAGACAGTTCTTGTGGAATTGGCAAAGTGATATTTGGAAGCCCATAGAGGGCTATGGTGAAAAAGGAAATATCCTCAGATGAAATCTGGAAAGAAGCTTTCTGAGAAACTTCTCTGTGATGTGTGACTTCCACTCACAGAGTTACATCTGTATTTCGTGGATCTCTTTCTAGCCGTATTTCTGAGGAATCTGAGAACAGATATTTCGGATCCCTTTGAAGACTATACAGCCAAAGGAAATATCCTCCGATAACAAAGAGAAAGAAGCTTTCTGAGAAACTTCTTTGTGTTCTGTGAAATCATCTCACAGAGTTACAGCTTTCCCCTCAAGAAGCCTTTTGCTGAGACAGTTCTTTTGGAATTGGCAAAGTGATATTTGGAAGCCCATAGAGGGCTATGGTGAAAAAGGAAATATCCTCAGATGAAATCTGGAAAGAAGCTTTCTGAGAAACTGCTGAGTGTTCTGTTAATTCATCTCACAGAGTTACATCTGTATTTTTTGGATCTCTTTGCTAGCCTTATTTCTGTGAAATCTGAGAACAGATATTTCGGATCCCATTGAAGACTATAGGGCCAAAGGAAATATCCTCCGATAACAAAGAGAAAGAAGCTTTCTGAGAAACGTCTTTGTGTTCTCTGAAATCATCTCACAGAGTTACAGCTTTCCCCTCAAGAAGCCTTTCGCTAAGACAGTTCTTGTGGAATTGGCAAAGTGATATTTGGAAGCCCATAGAGGGCTATGGTGAAAAAGGAAATATCCTCAGATGAAATCTGGAAAGAAGTTTTCTGAGAAACTGCTTAGTGTTCTGTTAATTCATCTCACAGAGTTACATCTGTATTTCGTGGATCTCTTTGCTAGCCTTATTTCTGTGGAATCTGAGAACAGATATTTCGGATCCCATTGAAGAAAATAGGGCCAAAGGAAATATCCTCCGATAACAAAGAGAAAGAAGCTTTCTGAGAAACTTCTTTGTGTTCTGTGAAATCATCTCACAGAGTTACAGCTTTCCCCTCAAGAAGCCTTTCGCTAAGACAGTTCTTGTGGAATTGGCAAAGTGATATTTGGAAGCCCATAGAGGGCTATGGTGAAAAAGGAAATATCCTCAGATGAAATCTGGAAAGAAGCTTTCTGAGAAACTTCTCTGTGATGTGTGACTTCCACTCACAGAGATACATCTGTATTTCGTGGATCTCTTTCTAGCCGTATTTCTGAGGAATCTGAGAACAGATATTTCGGATCCCTTTGAAGACTATACAGCCAAAGGAAATATCCTCCGATAACAAAGAGAAAGAAGCTTTCTGAGAAACTTCTTTGTGTTCTGTGAAATCATCTCACAGAGTTACAGCTTTCCCCTCAAGAAGCCTTTCGCTAAGACAGTTCTTGTGGAATTGGCAAAGTGATATTTGGAAGCCCATAGAGGGCTATGGTGAAAAAGGAAATATCCTCAGATGAAATCTGGAAAGAAGCTTTCTGAGAAACTGCTGAGTGTTCTGTTAATTCATCTCACAGAGTTACATCCGTATTTCGTGGATCTCTTTGCTAGCCTTATTTCTGTGGAATCTGAGAACAGATATTTCGGATCCCATTGAAGACTATAGGGCCAAAGGAAATATCCTCCGATAACAAAGAGAAAGAAGCTTTCTGAGAAACTTCTTTGTGTTCTCTGAAATCATCTCACACAGTTACAGCTTTCCCCTCAAGGAGCCTTTCGCTAAGACAGTTCTTGTGGAATTGGCAAAGTGATATTTGGAAGCCCATAGAGGGCTATGGTGAAAAAGGAAATATACTCAGATGAAATCTGGAAAGAAGCTTTCTGAGAAACTGCTTAGTGTTCTGTTAATTCATCTCACAGATTTACATCTGTGTTTCGTGGATCTCTTTGCTAGCCTTATTTTTGTGGAATCTGAGAACAGATATTTCGGATCCAATTGAAGACTATAGGGCCAAAGGAAATATCCTCCGATAACAAAGAGAAAGAAGCTTTCTGAGAAACTTCTTTGTGTTCTGTGAAATCATCTCACGGAGTTACAGCTTTCCCCTCAAGAAGACTTTCGCTAAGACAGTTCTTGTGCAATTGGCAAAGTGATATTTCGAAGCCCATACAGGGCGAGGAGAAAAAGGAAATATCCTCAGATGAAATCTGGAAAGAAGCTTTCTGAGAAACTGCTTAGTGTTCTGTTAATTCATCTCAAAGGGTTACATCTGTATTTCGTGGATCTCTTTGCTAGCCTTATTTTTGTGGAATCTGAGAACAGATATTTCGGATCCAATTGAAGACTGTAGAGCCAAAGGAAATATCCTCCGATAACAAAGAGAAAGAAGCTTTCTGAGAAACTTCTTTGTGTTCTGTGAAATCATCTCACAGAGTTACAGCTTTCCCCTCAAGAAGCCTTTCGCTAAGACAGTTCTTGTGCAATTGGCAAAGTGATATTTGGAAGCCCATACATGGCTAGGTGAAAAAGGAAATATCCTCATCTGAAATCTGGAAAGAAGCTCTCTGAGAAACTGCTTAGTGTTCTGTTAATTCATCTCACAGAGTTACATCTGTATTTCGTGGATCTCTTTGCTAGCCTTATTTCTGTGATATCTGAGAACAGATATTTCGGATCCCATTGAAGACTATAGGGCCAAAGGAAATATCCTCCGATAACAAAGAGAAAGAAGCTTTCTGAGAAACTTCTTTGTGTTCTGTGAAATCATCTCACAGAGTTACAGCTTTCCCCTCAAGAAGCCTTTCGCTAAGACAGTTCTTGTGGAATTGGCAAAGTGATATTTGGAAGCCCATAGAGGGCTATGGTGAAAAGGGAAATATCCTCAGATGAAATCTGAAAAGAAGCTTTCTGAGAAACTGCTGAGTGTTCTGTGAATTCATCTCACAGAGTTACATCTGTATTTCGTGGATCTCTTTGCTAGCCTTATTTCTGTGGAATCTGAGAACAGATATTTCAGATCCCATTGAAGACTATAGGGCCAAAGGAAATATCCTCCGATAACAAAGAGAAAGAAGTTTTCCGAGAAACTTCTTTGTGTTCTGTGAAATCATCTCACAAAGTTACAGTTTTCCCCTCAAGAAGCCTTTCGCTAAGACAGTTCTTGTGGAATTGGCAAAGTGATATTTGGAAGCCCATAGAGGGCTATGGTGAAAAAGGAAATATCCTCAGATGAAATCTGGAAAGAAGCTTTCTGAGAAACTTCTCTGTGATGTGTGACTTCCACTCACAGAGTTACATCTGTATTTCGTGGATCTCTTTCTAGCCGTATTTCTGAGGAATCTGAGAACAGATATTTCGGATCCCTTTGAAGACTATACAGCCAAAGGAAATATCCTCCGATAACAAAGAGAAAGAAGCTTTCTGAGAAACTTCTTTGTGTTCTGTGAAATCATCTCACAGAGTTACAGCTTTCCCCTCCAGAAGCCTTTCGCTGAGACAGTTCTTGTGGAATTGGCAAAGTGATATTTGGAAGCCCATAGAGGGCTATGGTGAAAAAGGAAATATCCTCAGATGAAATCTGGAAAGAAGCTTTCTGAAAAAATGCTTAATGTTCTGTTAATTCATCTCACAGAGTTACATCTGTATTTTGTGGATCTCTTTGCTAGCCTTATTTCTGTGGAATCTGAGAACAGATATTTCGGATCCCTTTGAAGACTATAGGGCCAAAGGAAATATCCTCCGATAACAAAGAGAAAGAAGCTTTCTGAGAAACATCTTTGTGTTCTGTGAAATCATCTCACAGAGTTACAGCTTTCCCCTCAAGAAGTCTTTCGCTAAGACAGTTCTTGTGGAATTGGCAAAGTGATATTTGGAAGCCCATAGAGGCCTATGGTGAAAAAGGAAATATCCTCAGATGATATCTGGAAAGAAGATTTCTGAGAAACTGCTTAGTGTTCTGTTAATTCATCTCACAGAGTTACATCTGTATTTCGTGGATCTCTTTGATAGCCTTATTTCTGTGGAATCTGAGAACAGATATTTCGGATCCAATTGAAGACTATAGGGCCAAAGGAAATATCCTCCGATAACAAAGAGAAAGAAACTTTCTGAGAAACTTCTTTGTGTTCTGTGAAATCATCTCACAGAGTTACAGCTTTCCCCTCAAGAAGCCTTTCGCTAAGACAGTTCTTGGGGAATTGGCAAAGTGATATTTGGAAGCCCCTAGAGGGCTATGGTGAAAAAGGAAATATCCTCAGATGAAATCTGGAAAGAAGCTTTCTGAGAAACTGCTTAGTGTTCTGTTAATTCATCTCACAGAGTTACATCCGTATTTCGTGGATCTCTATGCTAGCCTTATTTCTGTGGAATCTGAGAACAGATATTTCGGATCCCATTGAAGACTATAGGGCCAAAGGAAATATCCTCCGATAACAGAGAGAAAGAAGCTTTCTGAGAAACTTCTTTGTGTTCTCTGAAATCATCTCACAGAGTTACAGCTTTCCCCTCAAGAAGCCTTTCGCTAAGACAGTTCTTGTGGAATTGGCAAAGTGATATTTGGAAGCCCATAGAGGGCTATGGTGAAACAGGAAATATCCTCAGATGAAATCTGGAAAGAAGCTTTCTGAGAAACTTCTCTGTGATGTGTGACTTCCACTCACAGAGTTACATCTGTATTTCGTGGATCTCTTTCTAGCCTTATTTCTGTGGAATCTGAGAACAGATATTTCGGATCCCTTTGAAGACTATACGGCCAAAGGAAATATCCTCCGATAACAAAGAGAAAGAAGCTTTCTGAGAAACTTCTTTGTGTTCTGTGAAATCATCTCACAGAGTTACAGCTTTCCCCTCAAGAAGACTTTCGCTAAGACAGTTCTTGTGGAATTGGCAAAGTGATATTTGGAAGCCCATAGAGGGCTATGGTGAAAAGGGAAATATCCTCAGATGAAATCTCGAAAGAAGCTTTCTGAGAAACTGCTGAGTGTTCTGTTAATTCATCTCACAGAGTTACATCTGTATTTCGTGGATCTCTTTGCTAGCCTTATTTCTGTGGAATCTGAGAACAGATATTTCAGATCCCATTGAAGACTATAGGGCCAAAGGAAATATCCTCCGATAACAAAGAGAAAGAAGTTTTCCGAGAAACTTCTTTGTGTTCTGTGAAATCATCTCACAGAGTTACAGCTTTCTCCTCAAGAAGCCTTTCGCTAAGACAGTTCTTGTGGAATTGGCAAAGTGATATTTGGAAGCCCATAGAGGGCTATGGTGAAAAAGGAAATATCCTCAGATGAAATCTGGAAAGAAGCTTTCTGAGAAACTGCTTAGTGTTCTGTTAATTCATCTCACAGAGTTACATCTGTATTTCGTGGATCTCTTTGCTAGCCTTTTTTCTGTGGAATCTGAGAACAGATATTTCGGATCCCATTGAAGACTATAGGGCCAAAGGAAATATCCTCCGATAACAAAGAGAAAGAAGCTTTCTGAGAAACTTCTTTGTGTTCTGTGAAATCATCTCACAGAGTTACAGCTTTCCCCTCAAGAAGCCTTTCGCTAAGACAGTTCTTGTGGAATTGGCAAAGTGATATTTGGAAGCCCATAGAGGGCTACGGTGAAAAAGGAAATATCCTCTGATGAAATCTGGAAAGAAGCTTTCTGAGAAACTTCTCTGTGATGTGTGACTTCCACTCACAGAGATACATCTGTATTTCGAGGATCTCTTTCTAGCCGTATTTCTGAGGAATCTGAGAACAGATATTTCGGATCCCTTTGAAGACTATACAGCCAAAGGAAATATCCTCCGATAACAAAGAAAAAGAAGCTTTCTGAGAAACTTCTTTGTGTTCTGTGAAATCATCTCACAGAGTTACAGCTTTCCCCTCAAGAAGCCTTTCGCTAAGACAGTTCTTGTGGAATTGGCAAAGTGATATTTGGAAGCCCATAGAGGGCTATGGTGAAACAGGAAATATCCTCAGATGAAATCTGGAAAGAAGCTTTCTGAGAAACTGCTGAGTGTTCTGTTAATTCATCTCACAGAGTTACATCTGTATTTTGTGGATCTCTTTGCTAGCCTTATTTCTGTGGAATCTGAGAACAGATATTTCGGATCCCATTGAAGACTATAGGGCCAAAGGAAATATCCTCCGATAACAAAGAGAAAGAAGCTTTCTGAGAAACTTCTTTGTGTTCTGTGAAATCATCTCACAGAGTTACAGCTTTCCCCTCAAGAAGCCTTTCGCTAAGACAGTTCTTGTGGAATTGGCAAAGTGATATTTGGAAGCCCATAGAGGGCTATGGTGAAAAAGGAAATATCCTCAGATGAAATCTGGAAAGAAGCTTTCTGAGAAACTGCTTAGTGTTCTGTTAATTCATCTCACAGAGTTACATCCGTATTTCGTGGATCTCTTTGCTAGCCTTATTTCTGTGGAATCTGAGAACAGATATTTCGGATCCCATTGAAGACTATAGGGCCAAAGGAAATATCCTCCGATAACAAAGAGAAAGAAGCTTTCTGAGAAACTTCTTTGTGTTCTGTGAAATCATCTCACAGAGTTACAGCTTTCCCCTCCAGAAGACTTTCGCTAAGACAGTTCTTGTGCAATTGGCAAAGTGATATTTCGAAGCCCATACAGGGCGAGGTGAAAAAGGAAATATCCTCAGATGAAATCTGGAAAGAAGCTTTCTGAGAAACTGCTTAGTGTTCTGTTAATTCATCTCACAGAGTTACATCTGTATTTCGTGGATCTCTTTGCTAGCCTTATTTTTGTGGAATCTGAGAACAGATATTTCGGATCCAGTTGAAGACTATAGAGCCAAAGGAAATATCCTCCGATAACAAAGAGAAAGAAGCTTTCTGAGAAACTTCTTTGTGTTCTGTGAAATCATCTCACAGAGTTACAGCTTTCCCCTCAAGAAGCCTTTCGCTAAGACAGTTCTTGTGCAATTGGCAAAGTGATATTTGGAAGCCCATACATGGCTAGGTGAAAAAGGAAATATCCTCATCTGAAATCTGGAAAGAAGCTCTCTGAGAAACTGCTTAGTGTTCTGTTAATTCATCTCACAGAGTTACATCTGTATTTCGTGGATCTCTTTGCTAGCCTTATTTCTGTGATATCTGAGAACTGATATTTCGGATCCCATTGAAGACTATAGGGCCAAAGGAAATATCCTCCGATAACAAAGAGAAAGAAGCTTTCTGAGAAACTTCTTTGTGTTCTGTGAAATCATCTCACAGAGTTACAGCTTTCCCCTCAAGAAGCCTTTCGCTAAGACAGTTCTTGTGGAATTGGCAAAGTGATATTTGGAAGCCCATAGAGGGCTATGGTGAAAAAGGAAATATCCTCAGATGAAATCTGGAAAGAAGCTTTCTGAGAAACTTCTCTGTGATGTGTGACTTCCACTCACAGAGATACATCTGTATTTCGTGGATCTCTTTCTAGCCGTATTTCTGAGGATTCTGAGAACAGATATTTCGGATCCCTTTGAAGACTATACAGCCAAAGGAAATATCCTCCGATAACAAAGAGAAAGAAGCTTTCTGAGAAACTATTTTGTGTTCTGTGAAATCATCTCACAGAGTTACAGCTTTCCCCTCAAGAAGCCTTTCGCTAAGACAGTTCTTGTGGAATTGGCAAAGTGATATTTGGAAGCCCATAGAGGGCTATGGTGAAAAAGGAAATATCCTCAGATGAAATCTGGAAAGAAGCTTTCTGAGAAACTGCTGAGTGTTCTGTTAATTCATCTCACAGAGTTACATCCGTATTTCGTGGATCTCTTTGCTAGCCTTATTTCTGTGGAATCTGAGAACAGATATTTCGGATCCCATTGAAGACTATAGGGCCAAAGGAAATATCCTCCGATAACAAAGAGAAAGAAGCTTTCTGAGAAACTTCTTTGTGTTCTCTGAAATCATCTCACAGAGTTACAGCTTTCCCCTCAAGGAGCCTTTCGCTAAGACAGTTCTTGTGGAATTGGCAAAGTGATATTTAGAAGCCCATAGAGGGCTATGGTGAAAAAGGAAATATCCTCAGATGAAATCTGGAAAGAAGCTTTCTGAGAAACTGCTTAGTGTTCTGTTAATTCATCTCACAGATTTACATCTGTGTTTCGTGGATCTCTTTGCTAGCCTTATTTTTGTGGAATCTGAGAACAGATATTTCGGATCCCATTGAAGACTATAGGGCCAAAGGAAATATCCTCCGATAACAAAGAGAAAGAAGCTTTCTGAGAAACTTCTTTGTGTTCTGTGAATTCATCTCACAGAGTTACAGCTTTCCCCTCAAGAAGCCTTTCGCTAAGACAGTTCTTGTGGAATTGGCAAAGTGATATTTGGAAGCCCATAGAGGGCTATGGTGAAAAAGGAAATATCCTCAGATGAAATCTGGAAAGAAGCTTTCTGAGAAACTGCTTAGTGTTCTGTTAATTCATCTCACAGAGTTACATCTGTATTTCGTGGATCTCTTTGCTAGCCTTATTTTTGTGGAATCTGAGAACAGATATTTCGGATCCAATTGAAGACTATAGGGCCAAAGGAAATATCCTCCGATAACAAAGAGAAAGAAGCTTTCTGAGAAACTTCTTTGTGTTCTGTGAAATCATCTCACAGAGTTACAGCTTTCCCCTCAAGAAGACTTTCGCTAAGACAGTTCTTGTGCAATTGGCAAAGTGATATTTCGAAGCCCATACAGGGCGAGGTGAAAAAGGAAATATCCTCAGATGAAATCTGGAAAGAAGCTTTCTGAGAAACTGCTTAGTGTTCTGTTAATTCATCTCACAGAGTTACATCTGTATTTCGTGGATCTCTTTGCTAGCCTTATTTTTGTGGAATCTGAGAACAGATATTTCGGATCCAGTTGAAGACTATAGAGCCAAAGGAAATATCCTCCGATAACAAAGAGAAAGAAGCTTTCTGAGAAACTTCTTTGTGTTCTGTGAAATCATCTCACAGAGTTACAGCTTTCCCCTCAAGAAGCCTTTCGCTAAGACAGTTCTTGTGCAATTGGCAAAGTGATATTTGGAAGCCCATACATGGCTAGGTGAAAAAGGAAATATCCTCATCTGAAATCTGGAAAGAAGCTCTCTGAGAAACTGCTTAGTGTTCTGTTAATTCATCTCACAGAGTTACATCTGTATTTCGTGGATCTCTTTGCTAGCCTTATTTCTGTGATATCTGAGAACTGATATTTCGGATCCCATTGAAGACTATAGGGCCAAAGGAAATATCCTCCGATAACAAAGAGAAAGAAGCTTTCTGAGAAACTTCTTTGTGTTCTGTGAAATCATCTCACAGAGTTACAGCTTTCCCCTCAAGAAGCCTTTCGCTAAGACAGTTCTTGTGGAATTGGCAAAGTGATATTTGGAAGCCCATAGAGGGCTATGGTGAAAAAGGAAATATCCTCAGATGAAATCTGGAAAGAAGCTTTCTGAGAAACTTCTCTGTGATGTGTGACTTCCACTCACAGAGATACATCTGTATTTCGTGGATCTCTTTCTAGCCGTATTTCTGAGGAATCTGAGAACAGATATTTCGGATCCCTTTGAAGACTATACAGCCAAAGGAAATATCCTCCGATAACAAAGAGAAAGAAGCTTTCTGAGAAACTATTTTGTGTTCTGTGAAATCATCTCACAGAGTTACAGCTTTCCCCTCAAGAAGCCTTTCGCTAAGACAGTTCTTGTGGAATTGGCAAAGTGATATTTGGAAGCCCATAGAGGGCTATGGTGAAAAAGGAAATATCCTCAGATGAAATCTGGAAAGAAGCTTTCTGAAAAACTGCTGAGTGTTCTGTTAATTCATCTCACAGAGTTACATCCGTATTTCGTGGATCTCTTTGCTAGCCTTATTTCTGTGGAATCTGAGAACAGATATTTCGGATCCCATTGAAGACTATAGGGCCAAAGGAAATATCCTCCGATAACAAAGAGAAAGAAGCTTTCTGAGAAACTTCTTTGTGTTCTCTGAAATCATCTCACATAGTTACAGCTTTCCCCTCAAGGAGCCTTTCGCTAAGACAGTTCTTGTGGAATTGGCAAAGTGATATTTAGAAGCCCATAGAGGGCTATGGTGAAAAAGGAAATATCCTCAGATGAAATCTGGAAAGAAGCTTTCTGAGAAACTGCTTAGTGTTCTGTTAATTCATCTCACAGATTTACATCTGTGTTTCGTGGATCTCTTTGCTAGCCTTATTTTTGTGGAATCTGAGAACAGATATTTCGGATCCAATTGAAGACTATAGGGCCAAAGGAAATATCCTCCGATAACAAAGAGAAAGAAGCTTTCTGAGAAACTTCTTTGTGTTCTGTGAATTCATCTCACAGAGTTACAGCTTTCCCCTCAGGAAGACTTTCGCTAAGACAGTTCTTGTGCAATTGGCAAAGTGATATTTCGAAGCCCATACAGGGCGAGGTGAAAAAGGAAATATCCTCAGATGAAATCTGGAAAGAAGCTTTCTGAGAAACTGCTTAGTGTTCTGTTAATTCATCTCACAGAGTTACATCTGTATTTCGTGGATCTCTTTGCTAGCCTTATTTTTGTGGAATCTGAGAACAGATATTTCGGATCCAATTGAAGACTATAGAGCCAAAGGAAATATCCTCCGATAACAAAGAGAAAGAAGCTTTCTGAGAAACTTCTTTGTGTTCTGTGAAATAATCTCACAGAGTTACAGCTTTCCCCTCAAGAAGCCTTTCGCTGAGACAGTTCTTGTGCAATTGGCAAAGTGATATTTGGAAGCCCATACATGGCTAGGTGAAAAAGGAAATATCCTCATCTGAAATCTGGAAAGAAGCTCTCTGAGAAACTGCTTAGTGTTCTGTTAATTCATCTCACAGAGTTACATCTGTATTTCGTGGATCTCTTTGCTAGCCTTATTTCTGTGATATCTGAGAACAGATATTTCGGATCCCATTGAAGACTATAGGGCCAAAGGAAATATCCTCCGATAACAAAGAGAAAGAAGCTTTCTGAGAAACTTCTTTGTGTTCTGTGAAATCATCTCACAGAGTTACAGCTTTCCCCTCAAGAAGCCTTTCACTAAGACAGTTCTTGTGGAATTGGCAAAGTGATATTTGGAAGCCCATAGAGGGCTATGGTGAAAAGGGAAATATCCTCAGATGAAATCTGAAAAGAAGCTTTCTGAGAAACTGCTGAGTGTTCTGTGAATTCATCTCACAGAGTTACATCTGTATTTCGTGGATCTCTTTGCTAGCCTTATTTCTGTGGAATCTGAGAACAGATATTTCAGATCCCATTGAAGACTATAGGGCCAAAGAAATATCCTCCGATAACAAAGAGAAAGAAGTTTTCCGAGAAACTTCTTTGTGTTCTGTGAAATCATCTCACAGAGTTACAGCTTTCCCCTCAAGAAGCCTTTCGCTAAGACAGTTCTTGTGGAATTGGCAAAGTGATATTTGGAAGCCCATAGAGGGCTATGGTGAAAAAGGAAATATCCTCAGATGAAATCTGGAAAGAAGCTTTCTGAGAAACTTCTCTGTGATGTGTGACTTCCACTCACAGAGTTACATCTGTATTTCATGGATCTCTTTCTAGCCGTATTTCTGAGGAATCTGAGAACAGATATTTCGGATCCCTTTGAAGACTATACAGCCAAAGGAAATATCCTCCGATAACAAAGAGAAAGAAGCTTTCTGAGAAACTTCTTTGTGTTCTGTGAAATCATCTCACAGAGTTACAGCTTTCCCCTCAAGAAGCCTTTCGCTGAGACAGTTCTTGTGGAATTGGCAAAGTGATATTTGGAAGCCCATAGAGGGCTATGGTGAAAAAGGAAATATCCTCAGATGAAATCTGGAAAGAAGCTTTCTGAAAAAATGCTTAGTGTTCTGTTAATTCATCTCACAGAGTTACATCTGTATTTTGTGGATCTCTTTGCTAGCCTTATTTCTGTGGAATCTGAGAACAGATATTTCGGATCCCTTTGAAGACTATAGGGCCAAAGGAAATATACTCCGATAACAAAGAGAAAGAAGCTTTCTGAGAAACATCTTTGTGTTCTGTGAAATCATCTCACAGAGTTACAGCTTTCCCCTCAAGAAGCCTTTCGCTAAGACAGTTCTTGTGGAATTGGCAAAGTGATATTTGGAAGCCCATAGAGGCCTATGGTGAAAAAGGAAATATCCTCAGATGATATCTGGAAAGAAGCTTTCTGAGAAACTGCTTAGTGTTCTGTAAATTCATCTCACAGAGTTACATCTGTATTTCGTGGATCTCTTTGGTAGCCTTATTTCTGTGGAATCTGAGAACAGATATTTCGGATCCCATTGAAGACTATAGGGCCAAAGGAAATATCCTCCGATAACAAAGAGAAAGAAACTTTCTGAGAAACTTCTTTGTGTTCTGTGAAATCATCTCACAGAGTTACAGCTTTCCCCTCAAGAAGCCTTTCGCTAAGACAGTTCTTGTGGAATTGGCAAAGTGATATTTGGAAGCCCCTAGAGGGCTATGGTGAAAAAGGAAATATCCTCAGATGAAATCTGGAAAGAAGCTTTCTGAGAAACTGCTTAGTGTTCTGTTAATTCATCTCACAGAGTTACATCCGTATTTCGTGGATCTCTTTGCTAGCCTTATTTCTGTTGAATCTGAGAACAGATATTTCGGATCCCATTGAAGACTATAGGGCCAAAGGAAATATCCTCCGATAACAGAGAGAAAGAAGCTTTCTGAGAAACTTCTTTGTGTTCTCTGAAATCATCTCACAGAGTTACAGCTTTCCCCTCAAGAAGCCTTTCGCTAAGACACTTCTTGTGGAATTGGAAAAGTGATATTTCGAAGCCCATAAAGGGCTATGGTGAAACAGGAAATATCCTCAGATGAAATCTGGAAAGAAGCTTTCTGAGAAACTTCTCTGTGATGTGTGACTTCCACTCACAGAGTTACATCTGTATTTCGTGGATCTCTTTCTAGCCTTATTTCTGTGGAATCTGAGAACAGATATTTCGGATCCCTTTGAAGACTATACGGCCAAAGGAAATATCCTCCGATAACAAAGAGAAAGAAGCTTTCTGAGAAACTTCTTTGTGTTCTGTGAAATCATCTAACAGAGTTACAGCTTTCCCCTCAAGAAACCTTTGCTACGACAGTTCTTGTGGAATTGGCAAAGTGATATTTGGAAGCCCATAGAGGGCTATGGTGAAAAAGGAAATATCCTCAGATGAAATCTGGAAAGAAGCTTTCTGAGAAACTGCTTAGTGTTCTGTTAATTCATCTCACAGAGTTACATCCGTATTTCGTGGATCTCTTTGCTAGCCTTATTTCTGTGGAATCTGAGAACAGATATTTCGGATCCCATTGAAGACTATAGGGCCAAAGGAAATATCCTCCGATAACAGAGAGAAAGAAGCTTTCTGAGAAACTTCTTTGTGTTCTCTGAAATCATCTCACAGAGTTACAGCTTTCCCCTCAAGGAGCCTTTCGCTAAGACAGTTCTTGTGGAATTGGCAAAGTGATATTTAGAAGCCCATAGAGGGCTATGGTGAAAAAGGAAATATCCTCAGATGAAATCTGGAAAGAAGCTTTCTGAGAAACTGCTTAGTGTTCTGTTAATTCATCTCACAGATTTACATCTGTGTTTCGTGGATCTCTTTGCTAGCCTTATTTTTGTGGAATCTGAGAACAGATATTTCGGATCCCATTGAAGACTATAGGGCCAAAGGAAATATCCTCCGATAACAAAGAGAAAGAAGCTTTCTGAGAAACTTCTTTGTGTTCTGTGAATTCATCTCACAGAGTTACAGCTTTCCCCTCAAGAAGACTTTCGCTAAGACAGTTCTTGTGCAATTGGCAAAGTGATATTTCGAAGCCCATACAGGGCGAGGTGAAAAAGGAAATATCCTCAGATGAAATCTGGAAAGAAGCTTTCTGAGAAACTGCTTAGTGTTCTGTTAATTCATCTCACAGAGTTACATCTGTATTTCGTGGATCTCTTTGCTAGCCTTATTTTTGTGGAATCTGAGAACAGATATTTCGGATCCAATTGAAGACTATAGAGCCAAAGGAAATATCCTCCGATAACAAAGAGAAAGAAGCTTTCTGAGAAACTTCTTTGTGTTCTGTGAAATCATCTCACAGAGTTACAGCTTTCCCCTCAAGAAGCCTTTCGCTAAGACAGTTCTTGTGCAATTGGCAAAGTGATATTTGGAAGCCCATACATGGCTAGGTGAAAAAGGAAATATCCTCATCTGAAATCTGGAAAGAAGCTCTCTGAGAAACTGCTTAGTGTTCTGTTAATTCATCTCACAGAGTTACATCTGTATTTCGTGGATCTCTTTGCTAGCCTTATTTCTGTGATATCTGAGAACAGATATTTCGGATCCCATTGAAGACTATAGGGCCAAAGGAAATATCCTCCGATAACAAAGAGAAAGAAGCTTTCTGAGAAACTTCTTTGTGTTCTGTGAAATCATCTCACAGAGTTACAGCTTTCCCCTCAAGAAGCCTTTCGCTAAGACAGTTCTTGTGGAATTGGCAAAGTGATATTTGGAAGCCCATAGAGGGCTATGGTGAAAAAGGAAATATCCTCAGATGAAATCTGGAAAGAAGCTTTCTGAGAAACTTCTCTGTGATGTGTGACTTCCACTCACAGAGTTACATCTGTATTTCGTGGATCTCTTTCTAGCCGTATTTCTGAGGAATCTGAGAACAGATATTTCGGATCCCTTTGAAGACTATACAGCCAAAGGAAATATCCTCCGATAACAAAGAGAAAGAAGCTTTCTGAGAAACTTCTTTGTGTTCTGTGAAATCATCTCACAGAGTTACAGCTTTCCCCTCAAGAAGCCTTTCGCTGAGACAGTTCTTGTGGAATTGGCAAAGTGATATTTGGAAGGCCATAGAGGGCTATGGTGAAAAAGGAAATATCCTCAGATGAAATCTGGAAAGAAGCTTTCTGAAAAAATGCTTAGTGTTCTGTTAATTCATCTCACAGAGTTACATCTGTATTTTATGGATCTCTTTGCTAGCCTTATTTCTGTGGAATCTGAGAACAGATATTTCGGATCCCTTTGAAGACTATAGGGCCAAAGGAAATATACTCCGATAACAAAGAGAAAGAAGCTTTCTGAGAAACATCTTTGTGTTCTGTGAAATCATCTCACAGAGTTACAGCTTTCCCCTCAAGAAGCCTTTCGCTAAGACAGTTCTTGTGGAATTGGCAAAGTGATATTTGGAAGCCCATAGAGGCCTATGGTGAAAAAGGAAATATCCTCAGATGATATCTGGAAAGAAGCTTTCTGAGAAACTGCTTAGTGTTCTGTTAATTCATCTCACAGAGTTACATCTGTATTTCGTGGATCTCTTTGCTAGCCTTATTTCTGTGGAATCTGAGAACAGATATTTCGGATCCCATTGAAGACTATAGGGCCAAAGGAAATATCCTCCGATAACAAAGAGAAAGAAACTTTCTGAGAAACTTCTTTGTGTTCTGTGAAATCATCTCACAGAGTTACAGCTTTCCCCTCAAGAAGCCTTTCGCTAAGACAGTTCTTGTGGAATTGGCAAAGTGATATTTGGAAGCCCCTAGAGGGCTATGGTGAAAAAGGAAATATCCTCAGATGAAATCTGGAAAGAAGCTTTCTGAGAAACTGCTTAGTGTTCTGTTAATTCATCTCACAGAGTTACATCCGTATTTCGTGGATCTCTTTGCTAGCCTTATTTCTGTGGAATCTGAGAACAGATATTTCGGATCCCATTGAAGACTATAGGGCCAAAGGAAATATCCTCCGATAACAGAGAGAAAGAAGCTTTCTGAGAAACTTCTTTGTGTTCTCTGAAATCATCTCACAGAGTTACAGCTTTCCCCTCAAGAAGCCTTTCGCTAAGACAGTTCTTGTGGAATTGGAAAAGTGATATTTGGAAGCCCATAGAGGGCTATGGTGAAACAGGAAATATCCTCAGATGAAATCTGGAAAGAAGCTTTCTGAGAAACTTCTCTGTGATGTGTGACTTCCACTCACAGAGTTACATCTGTATTTCGTGGATCTCTTTCTAGCCTTATTTCTGTGGAATCTGAGAACAGATATTTCGGATCCCTTTGAAGACTATACGGCCAAAGGAAATATCCTCCGATAACAAAGAGAAAGAAGCTTTCTGAGAAACTTCTTTGTGTTCTGTGAAATCATCTCACAGAGTTACAGCTTTCCCCTCAAGAAACCTTTGCTACGACAGTTCTTGTGGAATTGGCAAAGTGATATTTGGAAGCCCATAGAGGGCTATGGTGAAAAAGGAAATATCCTCAGATGAAATCTGGAAAGAAGCTTTCTGAGAAACTGCTTAGTGTTCTGTTCATTCATCTCACAGAGTTACATCTGTATTTCGTGGATCTCTTTGCTAGCCTTATTTCTGTGGAATCTGAGAACAGATATTTCGGATCCCTTTGAAGACTATACGGCCAAAGGAAATATCCTCCGATAACAAACAGAAAGAAGCTTTCTGAGAAACTTCTTTGTGTTCTGTGAAATCATCTCACAGAGTTACAGGTTTCCCCTCAAGAAGCCTTTCGCTAAGACAGTTCTTGTGGA